>NW_012153174.1:8332241-8513294 GCF_000956105.1 Propithecus coquereli
AAAGTAATGAGGACATCTTCTCCCCACTTCCTCCGGTGTTGATGGAGGCCAAGTGGAGAGCTTGGACTTTTGTTCATCTGGCAATGGCATCCCTCCTTCCCCTATAGGAGTGGTATCAGAGGAGGCCTGCTAGAACAAAGTATTTAAACAAGATCCAGAGTCTCATAATATAATCTCCGAATGTCCAGGTTTTAATTTAAAAAAATTACTCATCCTAACAAGAGTCAAGACGATCACAACATGAATGAGAAAAGACAATCCACAGATGCCAACATGGAGATGCCAGAATTATCTGATAAAAATTTAAAATCAACCATCGCAAAATGCTTGGGCAATGAGAAGTGAGCACTTATAAATATACTGGAAACAAATTTAAAAATGAGACATTTCAACAAGTAAACAGAAGATATAAAGAAGATCAAATGGGCCAGGCGCAGTGGCTCACGCCTGTAATCCTAGCATTCTGGGAGGCCGAGGTGGGTGGATCGTTTGAGCTCAGGAATTCGAGACCAGCCTGAGCAAGAGTGAGACCCCCATCTCTACCAAAAATAGAAAGAAATTAATTGGACAGCTAAAAATATATAGAAAAAATTAGCCGGGCATGGTGGCACATGCCTGTAGTCCCAGCTACTCAGGAGGCTGAGGCAGGAGGATCGCTTGAGCCCAGGAGTTTGAGGTTGCTGTGAGCTAGGATGACGCCACGGCACTCTAGCCCAGGCAACACAGTGAGACTCTGTCTCAAAAAAAAAAAAAAAAAAAAGAAGACCAAATGGAAATTTTAGATCCAAAAAACATAAAAACTGAAAAAAACAAAAAGTTTGGCTCAGTAGCAGAATAAAGAGCACAGAGGAAAGAAACACTTGATCTTGAAAACAGAACAATAGAAATTACCCAATCTGAACAATAGAAAATAGGCAAAAATTAAAAAGCTAAAAGCAAGATCTGACTTTTTTGTCATTGGAGTGCAACGAAAGCAGAAAAGACAGCAGAGGTAAAATATTATTTGAAAAAATAATGATCGAAAATTTCCTAAGTTTGGTAAAAGGCAAAGATTCAAGAAGCTGAGTGAACCCTAAGTAGGATTTACTCCCCCTTCAAAATTCACACCAAAACAATGATAGTCAAACTTCTAAAAACTAAAGATTAAGAAAAAATATTGAAAGCGGTGAGAGACAACACATTATTTATATGAGAAAAACAATTGAAACAACAGCAAATTTCTCAGTAGACCCATGGAAGCCGGGAAGAAGTGGCACAGAATTTTTCTAGTGTTTAAAGAGAACTGTGAACCCAGAATTCTGCATCCTTTGGGAAGAAAGTAAAATCAAGACATTCTTATATGAAGAAAAACTATGAGAATTTGTTATTAGTATACCTACTCCAAAAAAAAGAGTACAGGAAATTCTCTAAAAGGAAAGGAAATGATAAAAGAAGGGATCCTTGAACATTGTTCTTGAAATAGAGAAGAATGGAAACAGCAAAACATATTCCTTCTCACATTTATTTTTCTAAATTATGTTTGATAGATGGAACAAAAACTATAACATTGTCTAATGTATTTTTAAATGTAAATAGAGAAACATTTTAAGGAAATTATATTATAAGTGGGGGAGAGTAAAAAGACATTACGGTTGGTAAGGTTTCCACATTCCACATGAACTGATAAAATTTCAGCACCAATAGACTAAGTTATACATATGTAATGTAGTACCTGGAACAGCCATTAAAAGAACTATAGAAACAAATATACCCAACAACACTGTAAAGAAATCAAAATAGAAAGCTAAAAATGTTTAAATAACTTGTAGGAGGGCAGGACAATAGCACAGAGAAATGAAAAACAAAGAGAACAAATAGAAAATAAATAGCACGTGGAAGACTTAAGCCCTGTCATATCAATAATTACTTTAAATGTAAATGGCCTAAATATATGAATAAAAACAGAGATTGACAGAGTAGATTAAAGAAAATCATGACCCAACTATATGCTATATATGAGAAACTCACTTGTAATTCAATGACATAGGTAGGTTGAAAGTAAAGTGATGGAAAAAGACATACCATGCAAACATTAACAACAGCAAAAAAGCAGAAGTACATAATGTACACATTATAGCAAAGAAAATTACCAGGGAAGAAGAGGAACGTTACATAAATTAGTCCATCATGAAGACACAGCAATCCTAAATGCATCAAACAAAATAGCTGAAAGAATTTGTAGAAAAAATACTGATAGTGCTGAGAGGAGATGTAGAACAATCCAAATTATAGTTGGAGATGTCAACATCCCATGCCCATCAATTGATAGAACTATTGCAGAAAATTAACAAGGATATAGAAGAACTCAACAATACCATCAATCAATAGGATATAATTGATATTTTTAGAATACTCCATCCAACAACAGTAGAATACACATTCTGTTCCTAAGTCCGTGGAGGATTCACCAAGCAGATCATATTATGTGTCAAAAAACTAACCTTCAAAAATTTAAAAGAATTGAAATCTTACAGGATATATTATCTGACCACACTGTAATCAAACTAGAAAGAAATAAAAGAAAGATAAAGGAAAACTTCCAATACATGTAAACTAATCATCACTAAATAATAATCCATGGGTCAAAGAAGAAGTCTCAAGGGCAATCAAACAATATATTGAAATAAATGAAATGAAAGTACAACATGTCAAAATTGGTAGTATGCAGTTAAAGTCATACTAGGAGGGAAATTTATAGCACTAAATGCTACATTAGAAGAGAAGAAAATATCAAATTAATAATCTAAGCTCCCATTGCAAGAACCTAGGACAGTAAGTGCAAAATAATCCCAAAGCAAGTAGAAATAAAGAAATGATAAAGATAAGAACAGAAATCAATCGAAATTGAAAACAAAGACAATAGAGAAAATCCATGAAACAAAAAGGTGGTTCTCTGAAAAGAACAAGAAAACTTATGTAGCAAGTCTGAGAAATACACAAAGAGAGAAGACAAAAATTACCAATATCAGAAATGAAGTAGAGTGACCTTGTGACCTTGCTGAACCATTTGTTAGTTCTAGGAATTTTTTGTGTGTTCATTGAGATACTCTATGTCAGCAGTTTTATTAGAGGTGGTTTTATTTCTTTCTTTCATATTGCTATGACTTTTATATCCTTTTCTTGCCTTATTGCATTGACTAGAACTTCCAGGATTATGCTTCATAACAGTGGCTAGAATGAACACCCTTACCTTGCAGCAGTACAGACCTTGCAGACATAAAAAGGAGAAAAAAATAAAAATAA
Source organism: Propithecus coquereli (assembly GCF_000956105.1). Classification (NCBI taxonomy): domain Eukaryota; kingdom Metazoa; phylum Chordata; class Mammalia; order Primates; family Indriidae; genus Propithecus; species Propithecus coquereli. The sequence continues at coordinate 8,335,524 of NW_012153174.1, forward strand.
AAATTCTACACACTGAACTTCAACAACCTGAATGACATAGATCTATTCTTTGAAAAACAAAGTACCAGAACTCACTCAATATGAAATAGATAATTTAAATACTCTTATAATTATTAAGGAAACTGTATTGTAATTAAATTCCCCAAAATAAAATCTCTAGTCCCATATTATTTCACTGCTGAATTATTCCAAACATTTAATAAAGATTTAACACTAGTCTAGATAAGCTTTTTCAGAAAATATAATAGCAGAGGAGGGAGCACTTCCCAATTCATCCTATGAGGTCTGTATTATTATGTTACCTAAACCAAAGACAATTAAAAAAAAAAAACTACAGGTTAATGTCCCTGGCAGACATAGATGTAATAATTCTCAACAAAATTTTAGCACATAAATTCAGCAATATATCAAAAGAATTGTACACTGTGGTCAAATGGGTTTTATCCCAAGAATGCAAAGTTGGTTCAATATTTGAAAGTCAACCAGTATAAATCCACCATATCAACAGGCTAAAGAAAAAAATTATGTGATCATATCAACGGATGTAGAAAAAGCATTTAACAAAATACAATACCTATTCATAACAAAAAGAAAAAAAACCTCTCAAAAATAGAAATAGAGGGGAACTTTTTCCACTTGATAAAGAACATTAACAAAACCCACAGCTAACATATCACCACAGGGTGAAAGACTAATTGCTTAAGATAAGGAACAAGGTAAGGGTGTTCATTCTAGCCACTGTTATGAAGCATAATCCTGGAAGTTCTAGTCAATGCAATAAGGCAAGAAAAGGATATAAAAGTCATAGCGATATGAAAGAAAGAAATAAAACCACCTCTAATAAAACTGCTGACATAGAGTATCTCAATGAACACACAAAAAACTCCTAGAACTAACAAGTGGTTCAGCAAGGTCACAGAACACAAGATGAACCCACCTCCAAAATAAAAAATATTTTAATACAATTTATAATTGTTCCAAAGAAAATGAAATATTTATGTATAAATTTAATAGAACATTGTATAGGACTTGTATGCTGAAAACTACAAAATACTTATGGAAAAAATCAAAGAAGGTCTACACAAACGGCTCAGCATGCCATATTTGTGGATTGGGAGAGTCAACATTGTAATGATGCCAGTTCTCCCTAAATTCATATATAGGGTTAATGCAATTCCTATCAAAATATTCACATTATTTTTTTAGATATAGACATGATCATTCTAAAATTTATATGCAAACACAAAGGAACCAGAATAGCTAAAACGATTTTGAAAAAGAAGAACATAATGGGAGATGTCAGTCTACCTTATTTTAAGACTTATTACATAGCTCCAGAGGTCAATGCTGAGTGGTATTGACAGCGGGTTAGACACAGATATAAAGTGAACAAAATAGAGAACCCAGAAAACACACAGGCAAGTATGGCCCAATGAGGTAAAAAGCAATTCAGTGGAAGAAGATAAATGGAACTGGAGTAATTGAATGTAGGCAAAAAACATGAACTTTGATCTAAATTTCACACTTTATATAAAAATTAATTCAAAATGAAGCATAGATTTAACACTGTAGAATTTTAGAAGATAATATACAGCAGAAAATTTTCAGGCTGTGGGCTTAGTGAAGAAATCTTTGATATGACATCAAAATCATGAACCATAAAAGAAAAATGTTGATATTGATAAAGCAGTCTTCACCAAAGAGGACATACAGGTGTCAAACGAGGACACAAAAAGATGTTAGACATCACTAGCTTTAGGGGTATCAATACTAAGATCATGGCGAGATATCACTACACACCTATTAGAACAACTACAATTAAAAAAAATACTGAAAGTGCTAAATACAGTCATGGATGCAGAGAAACTGGATGTTTCATATGTTGCTGGTGGGAATGTAAAACAGTGCAGGCACTCTGGGAAATAGTTTGGCAGTTTCTTAAAAAGAACCTAAGCATACACTTTCCATGTAACCCATCAATGCATGCCCTCCTGGGCATTTAACTCTGAGACATGACAACTTAGGTCAACACAAAAACCTGTACACAGCTCTTCACAGCATCTTTAGCTGTAGTAGCCCCAAACTGAAATCAACCAAAGCATCCCTCAGAGGTGATGGTTAAATAAACAATGGTACATCCATACCTGGTGTAGAGGACACTTTGGGAACGGTTTCTTGTTGTTTTTCTCAGAATATGCCTGGGGGCTTGAATGCGAGTCCAGGGTGCCCTGATCTGAAAACAGTAAGGGCTAGAGAGTTTAGGATGAAAACATCTGCTTGCTGGAGACGAGACAACAAGGAACAGGGACGTGTTGAGACGGGACAGTGTGGGAACAAAGAAATTGCGGTGGGACAGTTGCCAAACAGGCTGTGTTATAAATAAAGAAACTACAGCAAGAAAGTTTGCTGCAGTCTTATACCGTCATTGTGTCTGTGTCTCTTTGTCTCTGTGTTCATTCCTCGGCCCCAAGAAACGGGCCATGGCACCTGGAACACGAACTGGCAATAAACAGGAATGAACTAATGACACGTGCAGCACCATGGATCAACTTCCAGAGAAGTACACTGAGTGAAAAAGTCAATATCAAGAGTTCACGTGCTCTGTGATTCCTTTTATGTAACTTTCTCAAATGACAGAATTATAGAAATGGAAAATAGGTTAGTGGTTGTCAGGCGTTAGGGCTGATCGGGGATGGGGCAGGCGGGATTGCAAAGGGGTGACACGGAGAGTTCTCTGTGGGGATGGAATAGGTGTGGTTTTTGATTGAGGAGGAGGTCACATAAATCTACTTGTGCAAAGCGTCGATGTGAGCAAGCCTTCAAGATTTGGGAGCTATTCTAATTATAGATCCCAGGCGAAGGGAAAGTCAGAATGTTCTTTTATTTCCTAACAAAAAATTGCATGGATGGTGAGTGAGGACAATGTCAGACCCAGCAAGATGTCAAGGAAAGAGTCTGAAAAACTGGGGGCTAATGTTCTGTTCCCGATTAGACATGGGTGATGGCCGTAAATAAAGAGGTTGTTCTCTGCCCCTTCCCGGAGAACAGTGTATGCTGATTTGTCAGAAATTCATAACAGGGAGACTTTGGATGTTCTTGGAGGGCTATATTTAAGTGTATGGGTTTCAGTATCACCCCTTACATGATAGAAGGTTAAGTGACCAAGGCTCATTTCTGTCCTGGAAGGGCAAGAGAAGCAAGAAACCACTGACTAAGAAGATACTGAGTAATAGGCCCATGCACACTGATACTCTGAGTCTGACTCTTTAAGTGAAATGTTGAAGAAAGGTCTCATATCATTTATTATTTACAAGCAGAAAAGGGCTTTGGCCCCGGAGAAGCCGTCTCCGTAGGTTCCCTCCTTGTCTCCCTGGAGACTGCCGGGGACTGAACGAGAGCCCTCCCCAGGCCAACCCTTGCGCTCTGCTCTTGCAGGGGTGTGGGGTTGGGGGCAGGGTGAGCGTTCAGCCCACATCGATCAGTTTGTTGCAGCCTACTTATATATCATAAATGATGAGAAAATGTTTAATATGGTTAATTAAATAATGTGACTTTCTTCTGTCAGATATTTACTGAATGCTCATTTTTTGTGCTAGCTACTTAGTGAAAATTAAAAACACTAATTAGACATTGTTTGGACTTCTGAACTGTGTGGTCTCCTGAAGGGTGAGGTGTGCGTGTCAGAGACAGTTTAAGAAATAGACACAGAGAGCGCAATTCAGCGTAGAAGGGAAGGAACACAGATGCGCTGCATTGCAGGGCAGAGGGATGCCTTTCTGGGTGGGGAGCAAAGAGTAAGTCACGGAAGAAGCCTTGGACTGGGGCTTGCCCTGAGGCTGGGTGGGACCCGGACAAGAGGAGAAGGTGGCTGGAGGAGGAGGAATGGGGGAAGAGCCTCCCCTGGCTGGAGGGGGCTATGGAAAGGGGGTTAGCTTTGCTGGCAATAGAGAGTTTGGCTCTCAGGAGAAGGAGCTTAGATTTTGTCAAGCCACGAGGAACAACAGCAACGTTTTGCATATTGAAGTGTTTGGTTTTCAAGTATTTTATTTAACTGGCTGTGGCAGTGGCGCGATGAGTGAGCGGCCGGTAGCGTGCTTAGACTGCCATAGCAAAGTACCTCAGGCTGCGCGGCGAGCAGCAGGCGAACGCCCGAGAGCGAGGTGCCAGCAGGTGGCTGTCTGGTGAAGGCGGCCCTGGGGGGTTGCAGAAGGCGCCTTCTTGCCGTGGGCTCGCCTGGCCCTTCCTGGGAGACCTGAGGGGCTGAGCGATCAGGTGTCTCTTCCTGTAAGGACACTAATCCTACCAGATCGGGACCTCACCTTTATGACCGCACTTAACCTTAACATCATACTTCCTTGGAGGCCCCACTCCAAATACAGCCACACTGGGGGTTGCATTGAATGTGAATCTGGGGGACACAACATTCAGTCCATAACAGAGCCTAAGCCTGAAAACAAGGGACGCCGCTAGAGGGCGCTGTGATGGCCCAGGAAGGACGAATGGGGGGCGTGGCAGGGAGGTGGGGGAAGGGCTGGACCAGGCGCGGGGTCCGGGCGGAGGCCGCCTCCTCCCACGCTCCAGCGAGCACCTCTGCCTGGGTCTCCTCCGGGTGTGAGCCCCGCATGGCCTCGCTGTGCGCAGAGGGGCGGGGGCGACGGGCGGCCACACCTCCGCTGCATGAGAGTGTAGAGCTGGACACGGGCCAGCGGGTGACTTTTACAGCTTTGCTTGGGACCCAGACTCTTCTCTGTGCGATGCTATCCCATGACAAATGAAACCACGCTCGGAAGCAGGGGCAGCGAACTTTGTAAAAGCTCGGGTGGTAAATATTTTAGGCTCGGGGAGGCGAGAGGCGATATTGAGAGCATTATGTAGTTACTTCAATGACAAGAGAAGAAACAAATTTCTACAAACTTTTTATTGACTAAATTAGAAACACAGTAAGTGTGTACAGTGTTTTGTAATACAGTTCTACTAACAAGAAGCATGGAATTCTTTATTGAGGAGAATGACCTTTCGCTTAGCTGGGGTTCAAAGTTAGCGTCTCTACCACCAGAATCAGTCCCTCTCTGAGTGCTGACCTGGAGTAAGGTTTTACGTGCTTACACGTGAAAAGATCTTTCACGTAGCTAGTTACTGCCAAATACTGACATTAGTCCACGAGCATGTGATTCTAACTGAGGATATTGTCACTTCGAAGACATATATAGAAGTCGATTAGATTCTGCTCTTGATATGTGCTCTAAGTCTGTCAGCATGTTCCAGAGTTAATACTGCCTGTTGAAGGTTAGGTGGAGGCTCCTCAATTGCACAGTTTAATGGATTTTTTATAAAAGAAAATTATTTAATTAATGTTTTCAAACGTCACACAAAAAGTTAAGAAAACAGTCTAATGGATCACCTGTACCTAGCTTCTGGAATGACCTAGACTTTTTCATGTTCACCCCACCTATCATTTTCTCTTCTTTCTTTTTCCTTTCTTTTCTTTTAAAAACATTTTGGAGCAAATCCCAGGTATTACATCACTTTAATTCCTACATATTTTAGTATCATCTCTAAAAAAATATGGATCCTATATGACTATCCTTTTAAGCCAGAAAAAATCTAAGTACTTTAAATTAGAAAATTTAATGTTTTTCTTTCTTGCTATCCTGCAGTGGAGGGCTTGAGGGCAAGGTCAAATGAGTCATAGACAAACACGCAGCAGCCTTTTCTTTGCACATTTGAGTGTGGAAATGATCACCTTTATATGTTTTTTTAAAAGATAACTTTTTATTTTGAAATAATTGTGGATTCACAGGAAGTTGCATGGGAAATGTGCAGGAGGTCCCTGCACCCTTACGTGGCCTCCCCTGTGTCATCGTCCTGCATAAATATAGTACAGTATCAGCCGGGAAGTTGGTGTTGGTTCCATCCATGGAGCTTATTCAGATTTCAGCAGGTATATATGCATGTATGCATGTGTGTGTCTGTGTGTGTTGTTCTACACAATTTTGTCACATGGGAAACCTTGTGTAACCACCTCCACAACCAAGATACTGGGATGCGACATCACTCCAAGGCTTCCTCATGCTACCTGTTTATAGCGACACCTGTGCCTTCAGTCTCTATCCGTAACCCTTAGCAACCACTAACCTATTCTCCGTCTCTATAATTATGTTATTTCACAAACGTTATATAAATGGAATCACGCAGTATGTATACTTTTGAGATTGGATTTTTTTAACTTTGCATTATTCCTTGAGATTCATTCAAATTGTTGTGTGGATCAATAGTTTTTTTAAAAAAATTGTTGTTGAGTAGTATTCCACTGTCTGGATGTAGGATATTTGGTATTACAGTTTTGAGTTTGGGATTATTAGGAATAAAGCGGCAATGAATATCCATGCACAAGTTTCTGCATGAAGATGGGTTTTCATTGTTCTGTAGTGCCCAAGAGTACAATTCTGACTCACATGATAAATTCACTTTTAGGTTTTAAAGAAACTGCCAAAGTATTTCCCAGAGTGGCCATAGCATTTTACATTCCCACAAGCAGTGAGTGAGTGCTTCAGTTTCTTTGTGTCGTTCTCTTTACATCTGAGGTCTGCACCATTTGTACCTTGGCCCTTCTGATGGACGTGTGCTCCCTGCGTCCTATGTGCGTTTCTCTGGTGGGCGGCGATGATGAAATCTTTCAGGTGCTTGTTTGTCACCTCTATATCCATTGCAGTGAAATGTCTCTTCATGTCATTTGCCCATTTTCTTTTCTTTTTTTTTTTTTTTTTGAGACAGAGTCTCACTGTGTTGCCTGGGCTAGAGTGCCGTGGCGTCAGCCTAGCTCACAGCAACCTCAAACTCCTGGGCTCAAGTGATCCTTCTGCCTCAGCCTCCCGAGTAATTGGGACTACAGGCATGCGCCACCATGCCCGGCTAATTTTTTCTATATATTTTTAGCTGTCCAATTAATTTCTTTCTAATTTTAGTAGAGATGGGGTCTCGCTCTTGCTCAGGCTGGTTTCGCACTCCTGAGCTCAAACAATCCGCCCGCCTCGGCCTCCCAGAGAGCTAGGATTACAGGCGTGAGCCACCGCGCCTGGCCCATTTGCCCATTTTCTAATTGGGCTTTTTTGAAAGTTGAGGTTTGAGAGTTTTTTAGATATTCTAGATACAAGTCCTTTGTCGGATACGTGGTTTGTAAATATTTTATCCCATACTGTAGTTTGTCTTTTTATCCTTTTTAACAGGTTTTTTTGCAGAGCAAAAGTTTGAAATTTGTTGAGGCCCAGTTTATTATTTTTTTCTTCTATGGATCATGCTGATGAGGTTGAGTCTAAGACATCTTTGCCTAATACCAGGTCCCAAAGATTTTCCCTTAGAAGTTTTATAGTTTTACAGTTTACCTTTAAGCCCATGATCCATTTTGAGTTGATTTTTGTGTAAGCTGTTGTGTTTAGATTGAAGCTCATTTTTTGTTTGCCTATGGATGTCAAATTGCTCCAGCACTATTTGTTGAAAAGACTTTCCCTCCTCTGTTGAACTGTTTTTGCTCCCTTGTCAAAGAGTAATTGGGCATATGTGTGTAAATAATCTATTTCTGGGTTCTTTTTTCTGTTACATTGATCTGTATGTCTGATCCTCCACCAATACCACACAGTCTTGATTACTGTAACTATATAGTAAGCCTAGTAATTTCTCCTACTTCATTCTACCTTTTCCACATTGATTTGGCTCTTCTTGGACCTCTGTGGCCATGTAAAGTTGTCTATGTCTACAATAAACCTTTCTAAGATTTTGATAGGAATTTCGTTAGACCTGTGTTTAAATTTAGGGAGAATTGATATTTTTATTACTTCTTTGATTTCTTTTATTGGCATTTTATAATTTTTATCATACACTCTATACATGTTTTGTTAGATTTATAGACAAGTATTTAATCTTTTTTTGAGAGATTATAATTGGTAGTTAATTAAAATTTTGTTTTCCACTTGTTTGTTTTTAGTAGCTAGAAGTGTAGGGGATTTTTATGTGTTGATTTTGTATCTTGAAATCTTACTGAACTCATTTACTGGTTCTATGAGGGTATTTTTTGGAGATCCCTTAGGATATCTACATAGACAATCATGTCATCTGCAAATAGAGTTTTATTTCTTTCTTTCTAATCTGTATGTCTTTGTTTTTTTCTTTGTCTTGCCTATTCAATGGCTGGTACTTCTAGAACTGTGTTCACTAAGAGTGCTGAGACAAGACATGCTTGCATTCTTCCTGATCTTAGAGCAAGAGCATTCAGTTCCCACTATTGAGTATGATATTAGTCATAGCATTTTTGTAGATGCTCTTTGTGATGCTGCAGAAATTTCTATTTCTAATGTACTAATAGTTTTTAAAAATTATTAAATGGTGTTGAATTTTGTCATTCTGCATCAGTTGATGTGAGCATATAGGGTTTCTCCCTTAGACTGTTAATATGGTAGATTACATTGATTGGTTTTTGAATATTAAACCAGCCTTGCATTCCTCGAATAAACCCCACTTGGTCATTGGGCATATTTTTAAATATTTATTGCTGAATTCATTTGCTAATATCTGAATAAGAATTTTTGCATACACATTCATGAGTGATATTGGTCAATGGTTTTTTTGTACTATGTCTGGTTTGAGTGTCTGCATAATACCATCTTTAAAAGTGAGTTAGGAGGTACTCCCTCATCTTCTATTTTTTGGAAGTGATTATGCATACTGGTATTAATTTTTCTTTGAACATTTGATATAATTTTCCAGGGAAGCCATCTACTGAGAAATGTCTATTTTGAAAGGTTTTAAAATTATAAATTCAAAACCCTAAATAATAGAGCTAATAAAATTATCTATTTCATATTGGGTGAATTGTGGTAGTTTGTACTCTTCAAGAGATTGCTACGTTCTATCTATGTGGGTAAATTCATGTGTGTAGAGTTGTTTGTGGTACGGTTTCAGAAGTATTCCCTCCTCTTCTGTTTTGTGGAAGAGTTTGTATAAAATTGTTGTTAAGTGTTCTAAATAATCTGGGCATGGAGATTTATTTTTTGAGAACTTTTGAATTATACATTCAATTTAATAATTGTTGATTTAAATTAACTAGTTCAGTTATTTAGTTTATCTTGGCTGAGTTTTGGTAGTTTGAAATTTCCAGAAATTGGTCATTCATTCTAAGTTATTTAACTTTTAAGTATAAAGTTGTTAGCAGTATTCTTTTGTTATTCTGAAGAATCTTTTGTAATTTCAACTGTTTTCTTCTTGATATTGGTGATTTGTGTCTTCTCTTTTTGTTTTTGTCAACTTGCTTCCAGGCTTGTCAGTATCACTGATTTTTTTCCCCCCAAACCAACTTTTTCCATTAATTTTCTCTATTGTTTTTCTGCTTTTGATTTTATTGTCTTTGGTCTCATCTTTATTATTTCCCTTCTTTTGCTTGTTTTTGGTTTATTTTGCTTTGCTTTTTCACATTTCATGAGATTGAAACTTAGATTTTTGAGATATTTTCTCCTATTCATTAGAAGAATTTGATACTATAAATTTCCCTCTCATCACTGCTTTAGCTGAATCTTACAAATTTTCATATGTTGTATTTTCATTTTCATTCAGATGTAATTATTTTTAAAAATTTCCTATGGACTCCCTCTTTGCCTCATAGATTATTTAAAATTGTGTTATTTAATTACTAAGTGTTTGAAAATTTTCCTTTTATCTTTCTGTTATTGTTTCTAGTCTGATTTTATTGTAGGCACAGAATACACTCTGTATAATTTAATTATTTTAAATTTGGTGAGATTTATTTTATAATCCAACATTCTTATTGAATGTTGTGTGGGCACTTTAATAGAATGTGTGTTTTGCTGTTGTTGGGTGATGGTCTATGAATGTCAATTAGATCCAGCTGGTAGCTGGTGTTGTTGAGTCCCTTTATAACCTTGTTGATTTTCTGTCTAGTAGTTCTATCAATTGCTGAGAGTGATGTATTGAGGTCCTCAACTATAATTTGTTCATATCTCCTTTCAGCTCTATTAATTAAAGCTCCGGTATTTGATGCACACAGATTTAGGACTGCTACAGTTTCTTGGTGTATAGATCTAACATCTCTTTTTTTTACTCTGTTAATGTTCTTTTCTCTGAAATCCATATGATATTAGCTTTTAAAAAATTTGTGTCTGATGTATCTTTTTCATCTTTTTACTTTAAACTTACTTATGTTGTTATGCTTTATGTGTTTTTTTTAGACAGGCTATGTTTGTGTTATGTCTTTTTTTGATCCACTGTGCCAAACTGTGTGTGTTTATTGGTATGTTTAGAGCATTTACATTTAAAGTAATTACTGATATGGTAGGGTTTAGGTCTGGATTTTTATTTCTTTTCTGTTTGTTTTCTGTTTCTCATTTTTTCTTTTTATCCCTTGCTTTTCTGTATGTTACTTGAACATTTTTTTGGAATTACACTTTGATGTCTTTATATCAATTTTGAGTATATCACTTTGTACAGTTTTCTTTTTTGTTTTCTGTGTTACTATATGCATACATAACTTATCACAGCTTGCTAGTGTTGACATTTTATTACTTTGAATAATGGGTAGCCTTTAGTTTTTGTATGTAATTGTCTTAAGTATCTCCTCCACTTATACAGAACACCACATCAAATGGTGTTATAAATTGTGTTTCAACCATAAAATATACTCAATATAACTCACTAAGAGATAGTCTATTATGTTTACTTCTATTTTTACCCTTTCCATTGTTCTTTTTATTTCCTAAATTACCAGCCCTCTTTCATTATTATTTTCTTTCTGTTTGGAGAGTTTCATTTAGTCAGTCTTTGCTAGGAACAATTTATCTTAATTTTCCTTTGTCTGAGAATTTATTTCCTCTTCATTCATCAAGGATAGTTTACTCAGATATAGAATTCACAGTTGACAGTTCTTTTCTTTTAGCACTTTAAAATTGCTGTGTCATGTCTTCCTGGCTTCCATAGTCTCAGATGAGAAATCTGCTGTCCTATAAATTATTGTTCTTTTATAAGTGATATGTCATTTTTCCTTGAATGTTTTTAAGATTTTTTTTTGTCTTTAAGCTTCAGAAATTCAATTTATGGTGGGACTTTGTGTAGATTTCTCTGGGTTTATCATATTTAGGTTTTTCTCAGCTTCTTCAATCTGTAAGCTCATATATTCCTAAATTTGGGAAGTTTTTTAGTCTCATACTCCTTTGTCCTTTCCTTTGAGACTTCAATAATATGAATGTTAGATCTTTTGTTATTATTCCATAGATTCCTAATATTCTGTTTATTTTTAAAGTCTATTTTCTCTCAGTTCTTCAGATTGAATAAATTCTCTTGATCTGTCTTCAAGTTCACTGTCATTGCCACTCTACTATTAAACTCATCAAGTAGTTTTTAAATTTTTGGTCATTTTATTTTTCACTTCTATAGTCCCCATTTGGTTCTTTTTTATAACTTCTTTTCTTTGCTGAGATTTTTGATTTATGTATTTGTTTCAAGAGAATTTGTAATTGATGGTTGAAGCATTTTTATGATGGTTGGTTTAAAATCCTTGTCCGATAATTCCAACTTCTGAATCACCTCTGTATTTACATCAGTTAATTGTTTTTTCTCATTGAAGTTATGGTTCTACTGGTTCTTGGTATGATGAGTGATTTTTGGTTGTATTCTGGACATTTTTTTCTTATGTCAGAAGACTTTTATCCTGCTTAAATCTTCTGTTTTAGCAGGCAGTCGCCATGTTTAGGTTTAGCATGCATGTTCTGGCCTTCTTTTGTTGGCTCTGGTTCCCTGTCAGTTTAGTTTTCAGAACCCTTGCAGTATTCTTCTGGTCTGTGTCATTCTTCTGGCACTTCTGGGGCCTTCTTTGAATCTCTGTTGGTATTGCATGGAGATATAGAAGGCATTTCTCGGGGCTGGCTCACCTTCTGTCACTAGGAGGCAGAGGCTCAGAAGCTGGTGGGCCTGGGTGTCCTCACCCATCTGGGCGGAGGTCAGGGCGGTGGAGGTGCTGATGCTGGCCCTGCAGGTGGAATGGCCTGCCTGCTGGCTCCCTGGCTGCAGAGCAGATGCTGGGGCTTCTCCTGGAAAGAGCAGGGCTAGAAAAGCTTTTGCATCTGTGCCTGCTGACGGTTCTGAGCTGCAAGCCTCTCTGGCCCCTGAGACAACCTAGGGAACCACATTGTTTTTCCTCAAGTCTTGAAATCCCTACTCAGTCCACATCCTTCTTTCCAGGCTTTAGAGTTGTTTTTATCATTGTTTGTTGTATAATTTCCAGGGTTATTTAACTGTATTTAGAGGAGATACATAGGGAAAAGTGGATATATACCATCTTGTTCCAGATCCAGAAAGCTTAAATGGATTTTTAAAGAATTTAAAGAATTTCTATACACTTGCAATGACGTGCAAGAATTGCTGCTGCAATTGTGGTTTGTGTTAAATATGTGTGTGTATCTCTACTGCTTATTTGTGTGGGAATGGAGAGCTCATTTCTTGTTTTAAATTTTAACAACACAGAAAGTGTATTAAGCATAATGACTTTATCACATTATAAGTGCTGTTTTGCCTTGTCATTTTAGGTTGAATTCATTAAGAAATACAATCAAATCAAATTAGCAAAAGCTAATTTCCAAAGCCATTCAATGTTTGATAACAGTGGTCAAGGGTAGTTCTTCCAACCATTTAAAAGCACAAAAGCATTCTTAGCTTGGACCATACTAAAACAGGCAGAGGGCTTTGGTTTGCCTATTTCTGCACTACAACTTTCCCAGTGGTGCGCTGGTAAATGTTTAACAGTTGGGTCCCTGGGGAACAACAGAAGCCCGGGCTTGTAGGGTTTACCGGTTTCTGTGGTGGAAATATTCCCACCACAGCTGATTTCGAGCTACCGACGTGATGTCACTGACCTAGGTGTTGTGAAAAGGTGTGCACAATCGGCCCTCTTGAGCTGTCACAGGCAGGCTTCGGCACACCACACTGCCTGAGGGGACTTAGGAGACCCTTTAAGGAAACATTAGCGTCTATGCCACACACATTCAATCGCTTCAGTGGGCATGATATTTTGATAGTTGTTCACTTAGAGTTTCCCCACCTTTTGAAAACATGCACACGTACGGAAACGTTGCTTTCTGCACGATTTCATTTTAATGGAACAGAACAGGGGAAAAAAATAAATCAGATTTTTACTTTTCTGCACTGGCCCAAAAAACTGGTTTAACCAATCCTACTCTTTTCTTTATAAACAAATATTTATTTTTGGAATGACAAGCTCTGTACCCCATGTCGTAGTTAATACCACCTATTAAATGATGTTTCTTTGTGTTATTTACAGAAGCATTAGCGTGGTTTGGGTTTCCGAAAAAATGGCAATTTTTGTTTTAAATATCTTTTGTGGAGGCATTGGTTAATATATCAAAGAGATAAAGGAATCTGCTTCTTTGAAAGGTAAAGCTATGCAGTCAGTGGTTTGCTCCCCGCCATGAGTAGATGGTCTGCCCCACATGGCCGGCCGGCGCTGCTCTTGCGGAACACGTGTGCAGGGCTGGATCTCTCCAAATTCTCCCCCGCCCTCTGCCCAGTAGCCTGGTGCCTGAACCCCTCTGTGGTCCTGGCCACTTTGTGCCTTAGTGTTTTATGGGCCCTGCATGTCCCTGCACCCAGGCCTGCCCTCTGGGGTACTGGACACTACCTGACCTGTCTCTCTCTGCCCAGATCAAACTTTCTCACAGCCATCTCAGGCCACTGAGCCCAGGGCAGAGACACACTCCAGACCAAGGGCCAAAGACAATGGATGCTCAGCTGCATTATCAAAAGAGAACTTTTGATCTCAGTAGTTAATTTCAGAATGGTAGCATGCTTGGGATTGGGCAGGTCAGTGGCACGGGCCCTTCCATTAGGGTTCTCAAAAGCAACCGCTGACTTCTGCTGTCCGCGAGGCCGATCTGAAACTTGGTGCGAACAATTCAGTAAAGCGAACATCTCTCCCTTTGCCTCATTTAGGAACTGTCTGCCACATGGGGTCCAAACGGAGCTCGGTCCTGGAAACGAGGAGGCTGCACCTCACCCCTGGGCCTGCCCCTGACTCGGGACACTGCCAGCTCTTCTATGGCAGCCTTGTATTTTGGGAAATGGGACAGAACCCCATCTGTGGCAGAGGAATTTGGAAGCCTTCTCTACTCAACCCCTTTGTTAGCACCTCTTCGAAACGCTGAGGGACTCTCTGGGGTGTCAATGGGGAGAGGGTGGTGGGCAGGGCAGGCCCAGGACCCCACAGGTGGGCGCTTACTTCTGAGCACCCCCTGCTGAGTTACAGCTACCCCCACTGGGGCTGGGGACTGAAATGCGTAATTGGAAGGCCCTTTATTGTTCTTGTGAATGTATCGCTTGTGGGAGTGGAATCTTCCCAGAGGGAAGTACCACGCTCCTTGAGGATGGTCAGTCCATCATGTCCCTTTCAGAAGACTATGGCCAGAGGGACGGGAGAGGGAGCTTGGGGAAGACGGGTTGCCTGGATTGGGCAGCAGCTCAGAGCTGGCTGAGGGTAGACAAAGCACAAACTGATCATTTCACACTATTGTTTCTGGCCAGCCCTTGGAGAAGCAAAACGCCACTATTTCAGCAATAAGTGCATCAAGGGATGACTGGAGGAAGTTAGCTGCACATCCGCCCAGGGGATCCTTGTTTTCAAAGGATGCAGCTTTTATTCTAATTGAAACAAATCCTTGACTTAGTGGAGCCACAGCCTCTTTCTCTACCATTCACTACATTAAAATATCAAATAGCAGAAAAATAGAATGAGATTTGACTGCAAAAAGGAAGAAAGAGAAATTTGCTTTTCAAGAGGTGTCCAGTCACCAGTGTTTCCAACACCTTCTATAGTTTCTTTCATATAACTGTGGATAGAGGTTTCTTATTCAGAACAATGATTCTGAAGCATTGTATGTTCCTCATTTATCAAAGGAATGTTAAATCATGCTCACAGCACTGTGCTTGTGAAAGAGTGCTAACTTTTATGAGAACCTACTTTGAGGTGGGAACTTTGCCTGAAGTTCTCACTTCATCTTCACCGTCTCAGTCAGCTCTGACTGCTGTAACAAAATACCATGGACTGGGTGACTGACACAACAGAAATTGATTTCTCAGAGTTCTAGAGGCTTGGAAGTCCAACCAAGATCAAGATGCTGACATATTTGGTGTCTCAGGGGAGCCCCTTCCTGGCTTGTGGATGGCCACCTTCTTGCTGTGTCCTCACTCAGCAGAGAAAGAGTAAGAGCTCTGGTCTCTTTCTTCTTAGAAGGCTACCAATTTTATACAATCAGGACTCCCCTTGAAGGTCTCATTTAGCCTTAATTACCTCCTCTTAAAAGCCCTGTCTTCAAATAGGGCTTCAACATATGAATTTTGGGGGTATACACTTCAGTCCATAGCACTCATCTTAAGGTAGATTATATTTAAAATAGAGAGTTGCAGAAGGGGAAACCAAGGCCAGAAAAGATGACGTAGTGCTCAGGGTTCTGTCACAGAGCAGTGGCTCTGCTTGCTCTGGTGTGCAGGCCTGTCATATCCAAAGAGGGTTCTCTCAGCGCACCATGCAGAGGCCGGGCTGGCTTGGAAGGGTGGGTGCCATGAAGGCTCCATTCAGCCTGTCACTTACTTTGCTCTAAAGAAACTTGGAACCAGCCTGAAAGCATGAATGCTCCAATACCCAGTATAGGACAGGTTTATAGTTCTCTTCTTAGGAGTTTAGTGAGTTGAAAAGCAAAATCTGAAAATGTTAATAGATCTCTGAAATACAAGGCCCAATTGTGGATTCCATCCCATACTTACTATGGCTGTCCATAAGAGGGGAGGCTCTAAGATACTCACTGTATATCTTATGTCTTAGTCTGTTTGTGCTGCTGTAACAAAACACCTTAGACTGGGTAATTATAAACAACAGAAATTTGATTGTCACAGTTCTGGAGGCTGGGAAGTGCAAGGACAAGGCCCTGGCATTAGTGTCTGGTGAGGGCTGGGCTCTGCTTCCAAGATGGCGCACATTGCCACGTCCCCATGTGGCGGGAGGGCAGGAGAGCAAGAGGCCAACTCTCTCTGAAGCCTCTTTCTTGAGGACATGAGTCTCATTCATGATGGTGGGGTCTTTGTGACTTACCACTTCCTCGAAGGCCCCAATTCTTACTACCACCACATGGGGACTAAGTTTCAACATGAATTTTGGGTGGGATACATTCAAACGACAGTACCCTGCAATTAAAAAAATTCCCATTAAAGTGGGTGTAGATGGCCTGAGGGGAAAGCATGCAATCTCTTTAGCATTAGCATATACAGAGTTTTTTTTTTTTAAAAAAACTTATTTAATCCTCCCATAAACTCTGTGAGGTGATTAAATTTCCATTTTCCCAAGAGAAAAACAGAGGCCCCGACAGGCGAATGATGTGGACAAAGTCCTAAGAAACCAGTGCTGGGCCCGGGGCCAGTTCTGTGTCCTTATGCTGTCAAAGCCTTGCTCACGCTGATTCTACCTTCACTTCCAGTCATTCTTTGGCCGTTTCCTCATTAATTATTTATTATGCGCCACGGGTGTGTGGTGTGCTGAGCGCTGGAGAAGGGCATGAGCAGGACAGGGCTGCAGCCGCATGGTCCGGACGTGGTTCCCTCTGGGAGGCCGGCCGGGCAGGGGCCGGTCACGCGAGCCTTCCTAGCAGGCCTGTGTGGCTGTTTTCCTATTTTATTTTATTTCATCCTATTCAGTTTATTTCATTTGTTTTAGGACACATGCGTAAAACCATGCTGCTGGAGTAGATAGCGCCACAGAAGAAACTAATTATAAAGACTAAGTGGTCATACATTCGCGGGCTTCGCTGCTGTAATCAAAAAGACTTAGTTAATCTGACACACATTTCACGAGGTACATGGTCATTATCGTGCTGCATGGTAATCAGGCAAAAGTGATCAGCAGTTAACCAAAATGACTATAATCAGAACGGCTTTTACAGGCACGTCATCTTCCAAATGTTTTCCCTTATTTTGTTAGGCCTCCAGCACTCGGACCTGGGGCCAGCCTCCCTGTGCAGGGCTGGGTGCGTGTGCACACACCGGGTGGGAAGCCGAGCCCCTATCTCTGTGCTGCGGGCTGGGCCTTCCTGGGCCCTCTACGCCTGCCCTCGTGCCCGGATAGCCCCCACGTTCTTCCCCTCGTCCCCAGGTGGCCCTTGAGGCCTTGTCCCCAGGTCAGCGCCGCAAGGACAATGGGGGCCTGTGCTGTAGCCCACAGGGCGCTGGCGGGTGGGAGAGTCCTGGCGGAAGCCGGGAGGAGCGCCCGCCAGTGCCCTGGGCTCTCAGATCCAGGCGCGCAGACGCCCTGATGTGATTTTAGATGTAAGGAGATTTATCCAAAAATCCTCCCCTCAAACCAGACATTCCTTTAACAAGACACAAAGCTACCATTTAATGATGGGAGATAAAAATCTGAAAATGCAAATGCCTGGAGAGTTATCATGCTGGCTTGAAAGGGGTCGGGTTCTAGGATAAATATGTTGCTTTGATTTAGAGAGGAGTTGGGAAGCAGGAAGCCCCTAGAGACAGGAAAGGGAAGGGGAGACGTCTTGAGGAGGGCAGGAGGAGCTGTGACTGGAGTCACCCAGACAAATGTCCTGGTCTTGCTTTAGGGCCCTGCCTTTCTGGTCTGCTGTAGGCCCCTGGGAGTTGCTGGGGAATGTCTGTTTCCTGGTCCTGTGATGCGGGGCCACCTTTAGTCTGAGGCCACTCATGGTTTGGCGTCTCCTCCAGCTCTGTGAAGGGCGATTCTTCATGGAAAAAGAGGACACAGGCCAATAAAGTGAGGCTAGCTGGCACGGGTGATGAGGTCCGGCATTGCATTTCAGGGCAACTCGTGGATGCTGGGGTCGGAGTTAGAGGCGTGAGCCTAAAGCCGCCCATGGAGAACAATGCTTGCTGACTGTCCAGGGCATCGAGGTGGCCGGGAGGAGTGGCTGTGCAGGCCGTGTAGGGAAGCCCGCTGCGGGAGGGGTGGTAAGAGCACAGGACACCGGGACGGGAGCAGGCGCTGCTCCCCACGGCCAGCCGGGCCGTCTACATTCTGGTGGGGCCCGAGCAAAGCCAGCACCCCTGCCAGGGCCACCCCAGACAACCTGCAATGGGATCTGCCAGGAACGTGGGAGGGAGGACGGCCGAGTCGCAACTTTCTGTGGAGCCCAGAGAAGCAAACACGGAGGCCCCGGCTTACTCTGCTCTAGCCAGAGCCCCGTCGGTGTGCAGCGTCACTGATTTCGGAGCCAGGCTGGTGACTGCGGGTGGCCACAACACACCCAAAAAGAAACCGAAGACAGATGGCTTACTTTGAGTCATAGTTTTTCTCACACAATATTTAATGTCAAAGAAAGTAGAGAAAAAAAATGTAGGCCCCGATCCCTCTGGCACAGCACATTCTTTTGCCATGATTGTTCTGGTTTCCTGAATTTCACTGGGAGGTAGTTCTTATTTGGTACAGGACGCTAAATGACAGCTAAGTGCTGTCATTGAAGACACATTTCACAACAAGACGCTGCTCCTGAGAGCAAGGGAAACACTGGTCCCTCCCACCATGCAGGGTAACACGTGTTTCTCATAGAACTGTGCATATCATTGAATATGTGAATTAGCAAATAAATACCACACCCCTTTATGTATCCTGTGAACATATACACTGAATATTTTATATCCGATAAAGAACTTTCCTCTGTCAGAAAGACAGTGGAGGTGGGTCGGCATGCAGGCTCCTCGGTCTGGAGTCAAGGATCCCACTCCTGGCCGGATCCAGACCGCAGGCCGTGGGCCGCCCCTCCCGGGCCCCTTTCTCAGCGGGCAGGGGGAGCAGACGTGACATGTGCCGTTGGAGTTTGCAGGGGCATCTCGCCTGCGTTTCCTCCGTGCAGCCTTGTGTAGTCAGTCCACGCATAGATTTAGGGTATGAGACCCGGGAGGGGGCCCATCCCACCTGAAGGTTGCACACACCTTTTACTTACCCAGCCAGAGTCAGGCCTGTTGGGAAGGTTGAAAGTATTGTTGGAGAGGAATTACCATTTGATTTAGCTATCAGTTAGAACTGTCACTGAGTCTGTAGCTAATTCATACATAAACACGTAACTCTACACTCGCCATCATCGGGGACAGTCTGTCAATCCCCCCTGCAAGCCATCGCTAAGGGTTTTCTTCCCAGGTGAACTGCACCCCTGCTCTGCCGAGCCCACACGGGGCTCTCTCTACAGAGCCCTCCCTGGCCTGCTCTGTCCCGGTGCCGCGGGTCCCCCTCAGCCGTGGCTTCAGTCTGCACCAGCCCATTCCCGTCCCACTCAGCACTCGCACCTGACACCACTTCCTGCTCCAAATGCTTCCCCAGCTTCTCCATGCGCACAAGAACTCTATAACACAGATATTGTCGTCCTCTTTTTGCAGATCAGGCAAGTGAATCCCTGAGAGGCCCACCAATTTCTGTAGGTCTCACCGCTTGTAGAAGCCGTAAAGCAAAGCTGTGCGCCTGGGGCTGGACACAGGCCCCTCTCCACGGCACCACGTGGAGGGCCGTCTTACCAAGGGGCGGCACAAACACCAGAGCACATTCTGCCGCGGTTCTTGGATACATGTCAGAATAATCTGGGAGCTTTTAACAATACAAAGTTCTCAGGCTCCGCACTGGGTTTAGTAGATCAGAGAATCTCTTCAAAATTCCTTCAGTGCTTTGAAAGTGAAGTCAAGTTTGGGGATCTTATTTCATGGGGTGTGCACTGTGAGTGTGTGATGACTGTTCACCGAGACTACTGTGTGTGCGTGTGTGCGTGCGTGTGTGTGTGTACATGCACGTGAACAGGGGTCCGTGGCGTGCCCGGCAGAGGCTTGAACATCCGTGGCCTCAGATGTATGTGAAGCTGTAGGTGCAGACGATACGCCACAGACAGGTGAGAGCTGTCCCCGGCTGGTCTTAACAGGTATCGAAGTGTGGGAAATGCTGGGTTCCTATTCAGAAATTTCAGGGAAACTTACGTTGATTTAAAATCAAAGCTTCTAACTACTCAAAGCTCATGCTCCCAATTTTGTTGCTTTCTTAGTTACAGAACTCCACTTGCAGGTTAGGACGTTCCTGACTGAGGGAGACAGCCCCGCCCTGCGGCCAGCAGTCCAGGGCAGTGACGCTGACATCCACACCCCAGAGGGACAGGGCTGAGCCACAGAGCTCGGGAGAGGGAGGTGCTCACTCTCTCGGGGTGGAGATGTGGCCTGAGACTCCGGTAAACCAGTCGCGTCTCTCATGTGCCTATCTGGATCCAAACACTTCCCGAACGTGCAGGGCCTCGTCTGTGGTGCTGCGGAGACACTGTGCTCGGCCCGGAAGAGACGGTCCTCCCAGCAGGACGGGCCCACTCCCCGACCCCTGCCAGAACTGGGGAGGGCGTTTTATCTAAACTCCTGCTCCCTGCAAGCCTCCGAAGCTCACATATTTCTGCCTCCCATCAGAGCACGAAGACTGAAAGTGGAAGT
The DNA here is from genome assembly GCF_000956105.1 of Propithecus coquereli. Lineage (NCBI taxonomy): Eukaryota > Metazoa > Chordata > Mammalia > Primates > Indriidae > Propithecus > Propithecus coquereli. The sequence continues at coordinate 8,356,062 of NW_012153174.1, forward strand.
CCCAGGGCAGCAAGGGGTTCTCTTGCCCTCTCTGCCGGCCTTCCCTCCCTGCCAAGGGTTAGTGTGTGGAGGAAGAACTGCTAGACTTCCGTCTGTGTTTGGTGGGAACTATTAAATTACCGCTGGGTGTTTCTGATTATACCAAACATCGGCGCCTGCGCGGCCCTGGCGGCCACATGTGCCCGGCCGGCTGCCCCGTGGCCCCACATGTGCCGGCGGGGACCCCGTGGTGGCACCGAACCGTGTGGGGACGGGAGCTGGTGCCGGCAAAGGGCGGAAACGGGCAGTAACGCCGGAGCCGAGCGGACGCTGGGGCAGCTTAACTGCTCTTCATGACACCCCGCAGGTCCACTCGCCAGGCCTCAAATCTTCGATTGCATTACGGCCCTAATCCCCCTCCCGGCCCCCAGCCGTATGTCTTATTTTTCTGGAGGGTCGTCCCCAGCGCCGGGCCGAGAGGAGAAAGGAATGGCCGCGAGCACAGGGCTCCCACGTGGGCCCTCGCTGCGGGCGAAGGCACCCGCTGTGCCAGGACTCCAGCCTCCCGGGGCCCAGGGGCTATTTCTCTGGGCTCAGATCTCGGTTTTTGTCGGAGTCTCGGAGTCTTCAGAAAAGAAGGCTGAGCAGCACTGACAGAGAAGACAGAGGCGTGACCACACAGTAAGGGCCGTTCCGGGGAGAGGAGGATTTTAAGGGAAGACTGAAGGAAGGACGGGCGAGCAGACAGGGCGCTGGTGGCCAGAGGGTGGAGGCACCGGCGTGGAGGTTTTAAGGGCGGGAGGGGAGGCGCCGCTGACCTCACCCAGTGCGAAGCGCCTGGCTGAGCAATTGAGGGAAGGAAGCCGCCGAGCAGGGAGGATGTGCAGAAGGCCAGCCCGGATGAGCCACGCGACATCACTGCGCAAGCGCAAAGCCCTGTCAGCGCAGAACAGCAGCGAGCTCAGAGGGGCGGCCGGCAACACAGATAGCAGCCGGTCATACCAGGGAAGGACAGGCCCTGCTCCACTGGGCAGCAGTGCGGCCCACCACTGTTGCACACTTTCTAGGCCTAGGATGGAGGGGTGGGAAACTGAGGTCTCCGCGAGAGAGCGGCAGGCCCACCCTCAGACAGGTGGCAGCAGATCCGCCGTGGGCGCTGGTCCTGCCTCCTGCAGCCAAGGCACTGACACCCTGGAAGGCAGGCCCTGGAAGAGCTCACCCGCTGCGGGGCGATGTGAGCTCCTGAGCTTTCTGAGGCGTTCTTAGAAAAAAATGACACTGAGATCCCAGAGACTGTAAGTTCCTTTTTACTTAGGATTGGGAAAATTCATTAAGTTACAGTTTTGAGTAAATCTCCAAAAAAAGTGATAGGAAGACCATGAGAGTATCAGTGCCATGGTGCGAAGTCAAGGAAATTTTGGAGGTCACCAAGATCAACATGTAAGGAAAAGAAAGCAGGTCCACGTGTGTTTAAGCTGTTGTGTTACCAACACCACCAGGAGAGAGGTGCTGGTTTTCCTAGTTCCTAGTTTACTGAGCACATGGTTTAGTGTGAGCTGAATTCGGAGCCTCGCTTCTCTCTCACAATGACCAAGCTCAGTGTTTCCTCGAACAGGATGTCTGCTACTGCTTTTAGTCGGGGCTTTTAGTCCAACACCCCCTGAGCCGTGGCCGTGGTGACGGCCGTGCTGTCTGCTGTTTGCCTGTCTGCCGCGCTGCAGTCTGACCTGGTGTCCTGTTCTCCGCGCTTATAGCCACACCACGATCCGCTCTCATGAGCCGGTGCGGCTTCCCTGTGGCTGCGCGGGTGGGTGAAGGGTGCTGCTGGGCGAGCACGCTGCTCTAGAAGGAATGGTGCCAGACGAGCTCTGTCCCCCCGGGAGTATCGAAGGTGTCCCCCAACACATCAGGAGGCACCTCTGTGGTAGACACAAGGAAGCTTAAATCTTTGGGCGCACAATCGTCTCAGGGTCCCTCTTGAGGGGGCCCTTGATTTCCCAGCACTGCGAGGTCCTGGTGGTGAAGGGCAGCTGACGGCCTCAGGGCGAGGAGGAGCCGATGCGAGTGGGACGCCGTGAGTGCAGAGGAATTCAGCTTGCCAAAGTACACGGAGGGATGAGCTGTCCCTCCAAACGCCTCGTCCCCAGCCTGTCATCCCGCACGGCTCCCTCTGGGAGAGGCAGGCTTGCGAGCTGCTCCTCAGAACAGTGCTGTGGGCTGAGAATGCCACCTCACTCACAGCCACCTGCAGACAGAGGGTTCACGCTGGCCTCCCTCTGCAGCCGCGTGCAGGGCAGGAGCAGAGAAGTCAGGCCGTCTCTTGCAGGGACACCTTGGCCCTTCCATGAGCGTCATTTGATGTAGGCCTCACAAAACCACTCCTAGATGCTACTTATTATTCTCATTCTTTCCAATGGGAAAGCTGAAGCCCAGAAACACGTTCGTTAACGCTAGCTATTGTAACAAATAAACCCTCAAATGCATAAAGTCTAAAAAATGACAAAGGTTTATTTCTCACTCATTTAAATTCCAATGGGTGTTCATTCTTCACTCTCCTCCAGGGGACAGTTCAGGGATGCCTTTCCCTCCACCCTCGGACTTGTCATTTTCTACATGTTTGCTGCACTTTGGTCCCCACAGTGAGACTGATTTAAAATTTGGTGAGAAAGGCATTTCAGAACTACAATGGGCCACAGCCATAAATAGCCTGAACTCCGTATTTTATTGAATAAGAAACTCAAGGAGATGAAGGAGTTGATCAAGGTCTAAAGATGAGGTAACATAAACGTTTGGTCATGCACCCAGTATTTCCACAGATGCTGGTGAAATGTGCTCACTGGGCAGAACATAGGTAAGCTTCCGCCTTAATAAGTTATAAAAATAAAGAACTCACAAATCCAAGTCACCTCCTACATGTAGACACAAAACGTGAGGATTCAAACTTCTATAAACCATCAGCATGGGTATTCTGGCAAGGAAAAAGCAGTGCGCGTGACCGAGGGTGGCAGCGCCTTTCAAGGGAACGTCAGGCTTTCTCCTACCTATGCGAGACATCTGTTTCTCTCTCTCTGTTGGCTGACAGTAAATGTTCCCAACAGGAGGCAAGAGCGGTTTCTTGGTTAACCGTTAAAGAGGCAAATTTGATTGTGTTTTGCTTTTGCTGTTTCCCATATTCCTGATGAGCATGCAGTGTGGAGTAGGGCGGGAAGCGGAGCGGGCGCTCCACAGACCTCCACTGGGCTCTGGGGGCGAGGGGCGGACCCGGCTTGTCAGATTAGAAAGCAAGGGCTGCTACAGCAGAGGAGGCACAGAACAAGGGCACAAGGAGAGTCGAGAAAGTTCCAGTGCGAAAACACACACAGGGTGAAATTCATTTAACATTTCATCTTTCGATTCACTTTATCTGCAGCTGAAGAATGAAATCCGCTCTGGCCTTAGGAGATTAAAACCCAGCCTGGCCGTCTCCACCGCAGAACGCTTGCCGCCTCAGGTGGACGCAGAACCAAGGGCAGATGGCCAGCTCCAAGCATCCTGTCTGGTTTTTGTCCCTATCCTTAACCTCCACTTCCCACCACCAAATAATAAAGGGTAAAAGAAAGAACGACAACAAGAAAACAACAGCAGCAACAATAGGGTGTGATCTGCAGTACAGCCCTGGAAATGGTTCTCTGCTGGTGTCAACGCGTTCAGGACCGAAAGCCTCACTGCTTTTCGGGGTTGGCCATGAGAGCGCGCAGGACAGTGCTGATGAAACCGGAGCAGTGAGGCCAGGAGACGTGCTCAGCGGGGGGAGAAGACCATCACCCAAATGCAATGTATGCTCACGTCATTTGTACATACAGTAAGTCAAGGTTAGCTAACAGTTTTCTAAGTGAGAGAAATAATTTGTAAGAAAAAAGGCCATTGGTTTTGAACACTTTGTTTTGTTCTTGTTTGTTTGTGGTTGCCAAATCTACAAAAGTGTGTAACTTTAAAAAAATATTATTGAAATCTCTTGGAAAATGTACGATACTACAGAAATTCCCCTGAGTTTTTGTTTAAGCTAGACAACAGATGGAAAGAAATGGGTGTGCTGTCCTGGAGGCCGTGGTAACAGAGGTAGCCCGCATGTCTGAAGACAGAGGTGTTTGATTCTTATCTATTGTGGAGAGAAAAGTTGAAATAAATTACATTTCAAGTACTCTAGTTTCTGAGCTCTTTTGGAGTGTTAAGTGATTTTAGTAGTGGAATTCTGGCCAAAAAATAATAATAATAATACAAACCATGGCTGAGACTGGAGAAATCTCAAGTGCAACAGAATTTTTAGACATGTCATTTTTAAACACCGCTGCGCTGGAATAGCTGAGGGATTTCGCTGTAATGTTCAGATCAGCTTCCTGGTAAAGGCAAATGCCTTGCCGGCAATGAAGTCAGAATGAAAAATACATGGAGAAGATAAGATAAAAGGCATCTTTCTTCTCAGTTGCAAAAGTCTGGTGACCAACTGCCTTATTAACTGCCTTCCTTATTTTACTTTTTAAAATTTTGTTTTATTTTCCAATTTTATTTGGTTTGCAATAGTTTCTCTTGGGCTTGTTATGGTAAATGTGCAATACGTTTGGCTTCTTTGGAAAATAAAATGGAAAACCCTCAGTCTCTAGACAGGAAAAAAACGACCACCAGCACCAGGCTGCAATGCCACTTGATCCGTATGGTGACTGTGGCATGTGACACACTGGCCCTGGCTCCACTCTCCTCCCTCCTCCCCTGTTCCCTCCGCCTTTTCCCCCAACTGCACAAACTTCAACAGAATCTCCTTGTAGCTGAGTGACCAAGCCTCAGAAGCTTGGGATAAAACTTGGCTGTTCTGGAGAAGACTTCTGGACACATTCAGAAGAGGGCAGGCAGCAACTCCCAGCTGCACCCAGAAACAGCTGTCGGATGAGGGTTCCTGGGACGTTTTCTAATCGGGCTATTCTGCAGATGTTGCAGATTTGGAAGCAGGAAAACGTCCCCTTTCAGACATCATCTTCTGGCTGCTATACTGTTTTTTATATCAAAACATTTTTATATTGAAAAAAAACTTTTTTTTAAAAAAAAATTATGTATTTTCTCCAAAACTACAAGGGTAGCTAAGGTGTTGGAAACATAACCAGCAAAGAAACCGTATTTGTTATAAAAACTTAAAAAAATTATGAGAAGCTCTCAGTTGTGTTTTTTTTCCCTCCCACCTCCATCACTTTTCTCTTTCTCTTATTAAAAGGGTACTTACGACCACCTCCTGGGCATGGTTCTTTAAAAAAAAAGATCCTTTTGCCTTCAGTTCCAGTAATGTTTTGAACCTCTGGAATTTCATAAGAGGTGTCAAATTTAGCTGACCCCAAACTTCTCACTTGAATAGAAATAGAAGTCTGGAGGGAGCCGTAGGTCTGCGTGGGGCCGGGACGCACCTCCCTGAAGGGCCGCCTTGCAGGGGCAGGAGGAAGCCGGCTGAAGGGGTCTGCGGCAGAGCACAGCGCACCGCCGCCTTCTCAGCGTCCGGCGTGGCCTCTCAGGAGTGGGAAGATAGAGCTTGGTGTTGATTTGCTGTGACTGTCTGGTTTAATCAGAATAATACTATATTGAAATGAGCTTTGCGTTTATAAACTTGATGCTTTAACCTATATTACCGTTTCCTCTTTACCTCTAAGTTGCTATTCACACATTCATTCAATTCTTAACGCTTCCTACCATGTGTCTACCAGGAATAAGCAGGTGAATAAGGAACAGATCTTACCTACAAGGAATTTATCCTTAATTTTGTCATTTTAAAGTTCAAATATTATATCTCTGACTTTTTAATTACAATGGTGTGATCAGGTATTATTTCAGCGCCGTACCTGGACCTGTCCTGCACGCGCGGACTGCCACTCCGCGGTGAGCACAGGCTGCCTTTTGCAGGGCCTTCCACTGTCTGTAGTTTTGCTCATAGCAGTCTTACTGGCCTCAAGAGTTTGCTCAGAGAGACCATTTGCTGTTTCTAGTCCTGGACTGGCATTTCTTGGTGCTACCAGAGATGCATAGAAGACACGCTGCTTTTCCTCAGAGACTGTGAGCCTGCAGGTGAGCACAGAAAACCACAGTCCATGCTGCCGGAGCTCCCACAGCAAACGGGCGAGGCCACAGGTCCAGTGACGATGGAGGCACACGTGGAGGGCTTGCGGCCAGTCAGCGAACATCTGGAGAGCCCTGAGAGGTAGCACAGGGGTGGCACCAGGGAGCATGGTGCCGTTTCTGCTGCTCCCGCGAGACTCTGGCAGCCGAGAGGGGCCTTGTTGGCTGCCTGTGTGCCCAGAGCCCCCGGCACCACGGGCCAGGCACGATTCCAGAGGGCGCCACCCTTTCCCAACTTAGTTCAGACGTTCCATTGTGAGTCTTTCAAGTTGGACCAGGGTAGTCCAAATATCGTCTACCTGACCTAGTTTGATGGCTTTTTTTTTTTAAACTAGGAACTGAATTTGTAGCTTTTTTCACTGTAAAATTATTGCACATTAAAGCTGGAAGAGGGATTTCTGGTTTTCAAGCGCTTCATTCTGCAGAGGAGCTGTGTACTGCAGTGGCCGAAGTGCAGGCTCTGGGGACCTACGGCCCTGGCTTCTCACTCTCACGTCTTGACTGTGTGAGGTGCGCAAGCTTTTCCAGTCTCAGTTTCTTCCTTTCTAGAAAGGGAAGCTCAGCCTTTACTCCACGTTGCTGTAGGGCTAACACGAGGTGGCACCGTCGGGCACGGTGCTGTGATCGTCACTAGCCTACCTAAGTAAATAGCCCCACATGTGCTTGGGGAGACAGGGGCAGCCTTGGTGGGACTTCCACAGCCAGCCCAGAGGGACGGGCGAGCCCCTGCCAGAGCCCTGGGCTCCCTGGGCCGTGCGCACTCACATGCTGTGCCGCTACTGTCGCGCCAAGCAAGGACTCGAGTCATGTCCTTTTTCTATTTTATATACTGGGACATAGAGGGGAAGAAAATAACCCAGGAAACCTGATATGACTTTGAAGCTAGGCTCTACCCCATTCCTGTAAGACCTGTGGAATGTCCTTAATTTCTCTCCACCTCGTTTCCCTCACCTGTAAAATGAGGGTAGCCCTAGAGCCTGGCTGGTGTGTGACTGGGTGGAGTGACCTGGTAACACTGAAGGTGCTTCACGCAGCCCCGGCGCGCGGCTGGCACTCCCCACACTGAACTATGGATGTTTCCGGCAGCAACTCACTGTGAGAAATCAACGTCACTGTCTCTGTCCACCTGAGCTGGGACTCTGCAAACAGTCACAAGCTCTTACAGATGGTCACTTGCAAGGCACTTCACTTCCTGTCTCTCTGGCCGCTCCTCAGGGAGGCCAGCTGGCCTGGGACGCTGACATCCTGTCTGTCTGCCTTTCCTTCTTGGTCCTGGCTCCTGACCCAGGCACATGGTAGGTGTCTAATAAATATTTGTTGAACAAATGAATGCAGAAGGATAACATTCTTGTGGCATTTCTGGACCATCTCCTTCTGCGAGGGTTGAAGAGTACAGGCCCCAGATGTGACCTTAGGTCCCCCTCACACCGGCCTGCTGGCCAGCCCCGGTGAGCGCAGACTCGCAACTACACCTGCCCCACAGAGTGGTTCTGACCACCCAGGAAAGCAGTGGAGGATACATTTCAGCAACCTCCCTTTCTTACAAAGACATCCTATGGGAATTTAACTAGCATGTTGCAGTTTTTTTATGCACTATATCATGATTTTAATACCTTTTCCGAAAAGAGAAATTCTTCTGTCTTTTATTGGCTGGATCTGTATAAACGTATGTGTTTGACATAAATGCAGTAAAATTAAGGTTAAATCCAGTTTCTAAAAACTTATAAAAGCTAAATTACGCCAGATCTCCAACTTGACTTTCTATTCCAGTCCTTAGAAGCTGATGCTGTGGCTTAGCGAGGCCGGGCTGTGCCGGCGGCGACGCCTGCAGGGCGGCTGTCTCTCAGAATCGAGGCTCTTGTGTGCTGCTGGCTGGCTTGTCTCTTGCTTCTCTTTCTTTGCAACTTATCTGCTAGACTAATTCTGATTCCACCTTGCTTTGACTCTTAGAGACACGCCTAAATAAGAATCCCTTACCCAAGAACGGGTCTCAGTTAGTGGGTAGGAATTTTCTCAAAAGACAGTTCTCTCTGGGAAGTACCTTCTCCTAATTCCAGGATCCCAGGAGGGGCACCCAGAGCACAGGTCTCCTCTTCCACTTCTTATAAGTGGGGTTTTATTCCACCCTACTTTATGGCAAAGTGGATGTCACCTGGTGCCGGGCAGGTGTGCTCCTAGCTGTGCTGAGCACCAGGGCCTGGGGCAGCCCCAAGGGCCAGGGAGCCCAGCCCTGGGCCCGCCAGTCGTATGTTCATCCACTTAATTTCTGTCTGTAAACTGAAAATGATGATGTCTGATGCAGATCGCACAGCAAACTTAAGAATAAAGTTTGTGAAAAAATACTCCAACCTTTCCGATGGGAGAAACGAGGAGTGTACACACAGGAAGCAGGTTTCCCATGGCTTTCCTCCGTAGGATTCCCCCAGGGCAGCGTCCCCAGGAGGTCGCTGCACCCCACTCGCACGCTGCAGGCCCAGCCACAGGCCTCGCCCGCAAGGGCTCCAATGGCCTCACCTCCGCTTGGACCTTTTTTCTTCCTTAGCTACGCACCTGCCTCACCGCCAGCGAGGCCCTCCCCACCCTCAGGGCCCTGTGGCGGCGAGGGACTTCAGAGACCTCACCTGTGCGGAGGGAAGGACCTCAGCGCAGGGCGCTAGCCCTGCCCCATCCCGGTCCCAGGGCGTGTCCCCGCACTGTCACCACCCCACCTGGCGCGCCGCTCGCGGGCCTTTCCCTGCCGTTTCCCCGTCCTTTCTCGGGGCGACAACACCCCCAACCTCTGGGCGCTGCCCCGCACTGCCCCGCCCGAGCTCGGCCTTCCGTCTCCACTTGCGCCTGCCTGGGTCCCGGCGCTCGTTCCCGCCCCCACCTCTCCCTGCCGAGGGTCTCCGAGCGCTCCCCCGCCCGAGCCTCCCCTCCCGCTCCCTTGAGTCCGGGTATCCCGCGAACCCCTCGCCTACGCCTGCCCTGGGTCCCGGCGCTCGTCCGCCGCCCGCCCCCTCCAGCCAGGCCCCCGGCGCGTCCCCGCCCCGCCGCCGCCACCTGCCGCCCGCCGCCGCCCCCGCGCTCCGCTGGCGCCAGCCGCTCGATGCGTCTTGCACTTTGATTATTTGTGTTAACAGTTAATTTAGCAACGTGGCCACGTGCGCCAAAGCTGCCCCCACTTCCTCCCGGCTCACAACAAATGGCACTTTTATGAGGGCCTCGGCGGCGCTCGGCCGCCTGCCGCCCCGCCGGTCCCTGGGGGAGCTTCCCGCCTTCCCGCCCCGCGCCCCACCCCGCGCCCGCGGCCGCCCCCGTCCGCCCTGCGCGCAAGCAGGGAGCCGGCTCAGAAACCGTCCCTCCGTGGTGGCACCCGGGCTGGTCTCAGGCGACCGACAGGCCGCCCGCGCTTTCCTCCGCAGCCCTGTCACCTGTCGCACACACTGAAGCCCTGACTGCGGCAACATGTAGCGTGCCCATGCGACAAAAACATTGGTATCCCCTTAATATTTTGAAATAAATAAATAAATAAAATGAGAAGTGAGATAAAAACAAAGAAAATCTCAGTTCGGCGTCCAGGCGTGGCAGGCGTGCCCAGCACGGACCTTTTCTGATCCCGTCCAATCCATCCGCTCACCTCCCATTGGAACCGCGCTGATCCCACCCGCGCCTCGGAGCTTCTTCGTGCTGACACTGCCTGCGTCGGGCCTCGGCTCCCTCCGACCTACCGCGTGCTTTCCCTGAGCGCCGAGTTCCGCGACCAGGAGAGAGGGAGGCTTCTCCAAAGAGGTACACTTGATAAGTCCCCGGTCTTCTAAACTCTGGCTCTTTTTGCCTTTTAGAGAATTTGATTTCCCCTGTGCTTACATTTCTAATATAGGCGATGTTCCAGCACATTCATACTATTTAGGTGTTTATGTTTGTGATAAACATGCTCCTGGGTTGGCGTGAGGGAGGGGCTCTGTAAGCACGTGGCCTGATGGGGGGGGGGTGCAGGTGTGAGCTGGCAGAGAGCCGGAGGACAGCAGGTCTTTTCTGGCCTAAAGGATCAGGTCACCCTGTGCTGATTTTAGTATAACCTGGAGGTTCCAGTCTGCTTCGCCACCAGCCCAGAGATTCTTAGCCCAGGGATTGCTCTGGAGCAGGCCAAATTCCTACACATCTTGGAAACTCACCTCTTCCCTGCTGGCCGGAGGCTGCGCTCCTCCCGCCCCACTGTGACACAGCCCCGCAGTGGTGGGTTGCCTTTTGTGCGACCCGGGTGTGCGGGAGCCTGGCGGATACCCTCCTCTGTACTTGACGTCCCGTTGCTTTCTCCACCATAGCATGCATTCAAACGGAAGGTCTCACGGTAAGATCCCCCCATAGTCACCTACCCTTTGGCAAAAATTCTAATACTCCCCTGAAAATGAATGTGTTTGGCTGACCACAACCCCTGAAGAGAGACAGAGACATCTGTTTCTGTAAGAAAATGCAAATGTGTTCCTTGAGCTCACATTTATGTGTTGTGATATCTGACTAGGGATAATGAAACTGATCTTCAGTACTCACAACTCTAAAATTACTTTTGTGAAGGTCACAGTGACCTTCGACTTGCCAAATTCAGTGACTGAGTCCTAATCCTCACTCCCTTTAAGTTGTGTGGACTGCTGGACACAGTTGCTCAGTCACACTCCCTCTGGGAACTCTTTGATCTCTGCAATCACTAACCCGCATCTCCCCCTCCTTTCCCTACTCTTGTCTCCCAGCTGGGGAGGGCACAGGCCTGCGTCTCCAGCAACTCCCCATGCACATGGCTCCAAAATCTGCACTTTCAGGGCTACACACCAGGCCCCTATTTCTAACTAAATCAGACATTTGTGAGTGGTCGAATCGTCATCATCTTAAATGCAAGACATTCACTTATGTTTGTTTGCTCAAAAAATGTTGAGAGACCAGCAGCCTATGTTCTTGGTGTTGGGGAAATAGTAATAAAAAAGCAAAACTGTGAAGTCCCTGCCCTGTTGGGCCCAGAGTCTGCGGGGGTGATATCCCAGCCGAAACCAGCCCAGCCCGGCTCCTTGCGTCCTGGAGCAAGCACTTGGAGCCAACTTATTTTCCCTCATTTTTATTCTGATACTTGGTCAAGGAATATTGGTTCTTCCTCTATAATTTCTTTTTCTTTCTAATCCATTCTTCCTTTCCCATTCTGTTTTACCAAGCTTCACTGAGGTAGAGGTTCTGAATTCCTAAATAGTTCTGGTTTCTTCAAACCCTCCCTCCCCCGACAACTTCCGTCTATTCTCCCCTGCTGCTAGGTTACTTTTCAAAAAGTACAGATCTGGTTCATTTAATCATACATTCAGCAAACAGGGATGAGAACTCCCATGTGCCAGGCACTGGGCTGAGCTGAGGAGGTGAGAAGACGTGAGATGCCCTTGTAGATCCTGCCACTTCCCTGCCAAGTAGTAGAAACTTGGTAGGGAAATGCACTGAAAGCCTCATTAAAATACAGTATGATAGCAGCTAAAATAGCAGTAGGAGTCCCTACCATCTACGGGACTAAACATTTTCTTAAACCTGATATCAAAGCTCCCACCACCTGGGCCCAACCTGGCTTCCTAACAGATCTTCCTCTCCCTGCTTCCTGTCCTCACGGCCACACAGCCTCTTCCGGAGCCTGCCCGGCCTTTCTGCGGCTCTGTTTTATCTCTGCTTCTTCTGTTTGTCTACAATGCCCTCCCTTTACCGTCACTACTAACCACGATTCTCTCTATCCTCTAAGACCAAGCTTAAATCCCACGTTTTCCAAGCAGTTTTTATTCAGATTTCCCCCAGCTGAAAATCTTATCTCTTTCCCAAACTCTTAGAGCATTTTATTTGGATTTCTTCCACCACACGGTCAGGGACCGCCTAATGTTAAAGTTACTTGGACTTCCTGCTTCGTCGCAAGGTCCCAGGTGCAGGCCTTCATTCTCGGTCTTGTCATTCTTTGCAGGGACTGCACAGCATGCCAGCCTGCAGGGGCCGGCAGTGACTCTTCTCGAGTGAATGGCTGATTGAGGGGGTGTGTGGAGGAGGCAAACTTCTTTGGGGCCGTGGTGGGGGTCATATCCAGGGTTACTGATGTGATGAGCAAAGGATCTTTTTGAGAAGAGTGGGAGGTTATAAAGATACAGGATGTTGGATGGAACCCACTAACGGAGGAGACAGCCACATTTTGGTCAGAACAGAGGGTCTCTGAGTTGGAGAGACTGGTATCACAACTTCAACTGAATGTATTTTCAATAGGAATTCAAATGTGATTATGTCTGGGACTCCCAGAAAGGAAAAAGACCGTATTTTAGTTGAGATAAGGGGGAATGACTGTGTCTGAGTCTCAGGGTGAAACTAGAACAAGCCAGCTCAGAAGAACAGCAACCCCAGGGACTAAGGGGAAGTAAGGACCAGAAGCTTCTAGAAGTTAGCTTGATTCTTTTAGCCACTTAACTGAGTAATGCAGCTTCTTCTTTTACAACCTCTACTGTCTATAACTTGTACCCTGAATTTTCCTCGTGCTCTTGGAGAATGAGAATGGCGGCAAAAGGCTGGGACTAGGGATGTGGTTTTCTAGGGAAGAGCCACAGAGTCTGACATTTCCCAGGACAAACGTGGGGCCTGAGGAAGCACAGAACCGACCCTCGTGTTGTGGATGAGGAAGCCCAGTCCTTGGTAGCTCAGTGCGGCAGAGCCAGTCCTCACTGCTGATGATAGTAAAAGAGGAACAGCATTCACCAGGTGAACCTTTTGGGATGTTTTTGTTGCAAGTAACTGGAAGTCTACCTCCCCGGGGCGTAAGTGGCAAAGACAGGCATTGCTCCCCTGTCCGGAAGCCCACAGGGAGGCCGGCTGCAAGGCTGTGGGGCTCCATTTCTTTACGACTGACCCCGCATCCCCAGGGGCAGTGGCCAGCGGAGACTCTGCCTACCTGACGGGTCCCAGCCCACCTTTGCACAGGCCACAGTCCTTCGCGGATGCTGAGGCAGCGTGTGGAGTTCCACAGGCGCGACTGACGGGGGACCTGGAGACGCCGTGGTTGACTTAGACGATGAGGGCTCAGTCCTGGACCTGGAGATGGGTCTGATTTCCTTGAGTGACATAGGCTGCTTGGGCGGCTTCCTGCAAAAGGGGTTAGGAGGCAGGAGGAGGGATCTCTGGGAGGCCCCAGGGAATGGTGTGGAAAGCAGAGTGTGTTTCCTCTTGGGTCCTCACACAGATTGCGCTTGGAGCCACACGACACTTTGCAACTTAGCGAATGAGTTGGCGGAGGCTTAAGTACTTCAAGGACAGATATGTTACTTTTTAAAAACTGTCCACAGCCTCTCAGGCTGTCCTCACGGCCAGGCTGCTCGTCTCTGCTCCCACCCACTCTGCCCGCCCCGCTCAGTTCCCTGCTTGCTCTGTCTGGACCCTCTGTCGGCCTTTCTCCTTTCTGTTTTTGCAACAGCCTTTTCTCTTCTTCCACAGACACACATGCCCAGCACGCGAAGTAGCATTTAATTCTAGGTTGAAACAGATAGGAAAATTGGAGAAGTGTGCGAAAACGTTTTGCATTCCTATTCTAGTACCTGCAGACCCTTTACTGAGCAAGCATTTGTGCTCGACATTGCACGTGACACCAGCCTGGCTACCGCTCTAGCAAGGGCCCGTTAAGTGACTTGCCTGAAATCCTGTAGCTCGTAAGTTGTCGGGGTTCTGGCTTCAAACCTCACGCTTTTATCTTTTATAATCTTCTGCCAAAATCTATCTCATCAACGGGAACTTAATATTAGGCAGTGTTTCATCACCAGCATAGGTGGCTGGATAAAGAAGGTCAGCATTTACAATCCCCTGAAGAGGACTTGGTGTTTTCCGATGACCCCCCATTATACGCTTCATGTATTAGTGGTTTGTCCTGGAGAAACACACTGTAGAGTGGAAGGATTTGGCTCCATTCCTCACGGGTTCCTATTTGGATAGACCAGGGGCCAACTGTACCTCTTGCACACTTCTATCCATGGCTGGGAATACTGCAGCCCGGTTACAGGCTAGCTTCTTCGGGATAGGGCCCGTGCCCTGACACCACTGTCCCGGAGGGCCCTGTGGTCTCACAGTGTTGATGAGCAAAGCAGGAAGGAGACACGGGGTTGCCTCAGGCAGCCACTTTACCTTTGTGTGGCCTGTGGTTTGCAGCCAGGGCTCGTGTGTATGCTGACGTCGCGTGTGCTGAGCATGTACTGCGCAGGCCAAGCGCTCTGCCTTCAGAAAAACGGCGTGCCCAGGTGCTGGAGGAAGGCCCCGGTGTCTGTGGTGCTCACCATGCAGGTGTGTCCCAGGGAAAGCTTTTGCTTCACTTTCTGACTTAGGTGACAATGAATAACTTAGTTTTATTAACCAAGAAACATTAAGGCATGTTCTTCATGTTCTCCCTAGAGTTGATGAGCTACTCCATATCTTCTCCGTAAATTGTTACATTGGCCAGAGTAGATTTCTGTTGCTTGCGATCAAAGAGAGAACACACTGATACCGTGAAAAAATAATAGTTAGATGATGGTTCAGAAAGCACAGAAATTCGATGTTTCACCACTCAGTTGTCACAAACAGATTAAGTCCAACGTGACAGTCCAGCCGTGTCTCTGCAAAGAAGCCATTTGGAATATCTGGTCTAGCAAGTCATCTCAGGAGCACATTGTGTGAATCTTTCGCCCTGAGAGGAAGGCTCTGTGGAAACACTTTGTCATAACAGATCCAGAATGATCTACTGGGCCATTTCTTACTTCCTTACCAGGATTTGTGCCTCCAGTTGCCACCTGGCTCCATGAAACCTGCCTGTTTACCTGCTGGTAACTACCTCTGAGCCGTAAACATCTCGGCAAACTTCTAATTATAGACATAGGCAAAGAAAAGAAAAAGTGATAGTTCTTGAATGAGGGTCAGGGATGGGATTCAGTAAAACATCTTTGTGTCTCAAGAGTGTATGTGCAGGATGAAACCCCCTCCCACCGCTATTCTTTCTGTCCATTGCGACAGTCAGTGGGTCGAGACTAAGACTTTGGATTGCCAGGCTGGCCTAGGGAAGGCTCTTGGGCACAGCAGCTGTGCTCATAAAGCGGAACAGGGCTTCCTCAGACTTCGGAGCTGTTGAGGTCTTTAGAAATTGTGTGGCATCTACTCCACACCTAGTAGGTGGGGACCCTGAAGCCCAGAGAGGCGAGGCTGAGGTGAGGCAGCCCCCACAATGGCCACCTCCACCAGGCGGTGGCGACACTTCCTGTCATGTGAGCCTCATGGCGGTCATAGCCCAGAGGTGTGTCCTTGTTACGGGGTCCCTCTTCTCAGCATCACTGAGCCAGGTAGACAGATGTACATGACACTCGAAAGATACCAAGTTGAGAAACGGCCATGCTGGCAAGTTGAAAGACGCACTTCCTGATGGCTGCGTCCTCCAGTCCCCCAGGACGTCAGCCACAGCTCCTGGAGCCAGTTCAGCTCAGTCTGCCTGGGGATAAGACATTGTCTGGGGCCTTCGTCAGTTCCAAACACAGCATTGCACTTCCCTGAGCCCAAACAGACTGACGGAGGTCATGGAGGAGGAAATACAGCTTGACGGTGTGTTGAACTGGATTTATGGGCGTGAGGGTGGAAGTAGAACCGTGAGGAGTTTGGTGGTCAGAGTTCATGGAGTGTTTCAGTGAGCTGAGTTTTGTTCGCCCTTGTAGTTACAGGCTTTGCATTGCTGGCTGTCATTTTGTACCTTCTTGGTTTGAATGATAGGTTCTTCCAATGTTGTCTAAATTCAAGTGCCAGAGTGGCATTTCTGCTGAGGTCATTGATCAGGCTGTAGTTAGGAAGGAAAACCAAGTGCAGAACCTCGCCAGCAAGACCTGTCCTGGTGTGTATTGATAAGGTGGCAAAAATACGGACGACAGGAAGAAAACCAGTCACTCATTTGGAGGTTCCCAGATTGTCATGTGCTCAGTGGACTTGGCGAGGTGTGTCTTTTGCTCTCTGGTGTGTCCTCCACTTGCGACCCCGGACCCTGCGCTGTGCGCTGCCGGCTGCTCCTGGGATGAGCTGCGTGAGAGCTCTGCATCTGCTCACCAGGACGGCTTCTCGCGCCTGCGGGTCGTTGTGCGGCGCATTTCCCAGTGCGTCACCGTCGAAGGGAAGCTCCCCGAGGGTTCTGCATGCTTCTGCTTGTGTTTTAGTTGGTCTGTGGTGATGTTATTTAAATCATTTCCTAGGTGAGCTTCACACTGATAGAGTCACAGTCCGCAAGGAGCTGTGTCTCATCTGGTTGCAATATCTAAAGAATTAGTGTTTTCTGGAACAATATGTGGAGTTCCAGAAGGGCTTCCTCACATAGATCTACATTAGGTGTTATGTTCATATCAAGAGATTTAAGATGTTTTGACCTTTAAAAGAATTATTTGCATTTTTTTTAACCTCTTGGGGGGGGATTTTTCATCTTCCCTGCTTAAGTTAAAAGCCACTATGCAGAATTCTGAGGTTTATCAGGCGTTAACTCTTTTATTTATTTATTTATTTATTATTTTTTTTATTTCTGCATATTATGGGGGTACAAATGTTCCCCAGATTACATTGCCCTTGGCTCCCCCCCAGGTCAGAGCTTCAAGCGTGTCTATCCCCCAGATGGTGCGCATTGCACTCATTATGTATGTATATACCCATCCCCTCCTCTCCCCTCCTACCTGCCCGATGCCCGATAAATGTTATTCCTGTATGTGCACTTAGGTGTTGATCAGTGAAACCAATTTGCTGGTGAGTACATGTGGTGCTTATTTTTCCATTCCTGGGATACTTCACTTAGTAGAATGGGTCCAGCTCTATCCAGGAAAATACAAGAGGTGCTATATCACCATTGTTTCTTATAGCTGAGTAGTATTCCATGGTATACATATACCACATTTTATTAATCCACTCATGTATTGATGGACACTTGGGTTGTTTCCACATCTTTGCAATTGTGAATTGTGCCGCTATAAACATTCGAGTGCAGATGTCTTTCTTATAGAATGTCTTTTGTTCTTTTGGGTAGATGCCCAGTAATGGAATTGCTGGATCAAATGGTAATTCTCCTTGTAGCTTTTTGAGGTTTCTCCATATTGCTTTCCACAGAGGTTGCACTAGTTTGCAGTCCCACCAGCAGTGTATGAGTGTTCTCATCTCTCCGCATCCACGCCAATGCTTATTGTTTTGGGACTTTTTGATAAAGGCCATTCTCACTGGAGATAAGTGATATCTCATTGTGGTTTTGATTTGCATTTCCTATCAGGCGTTAACTCTTAAAATCTGCCAACCTTGAGGCCCGAAGTGTTAAATGGTGTGTGGTGAAAATGCTGGCTGCGTGCTGTGGCAGCCTGGCCGTTCGCTGTTCATTCAAAGGGACAGACGTGGTCTGAGGCCAGAGGAGAAGATGAGGCGGGTGAGTGTGGGCGCCACGGCTGCTGCCTCTAGGCGCTCGCAGCACTGGCCTGAGCGGGGTTGAGCACTCCAAGCAGGAGCAGAGCCTTCACGGTCACTGTTAAAAACCAAAATGGAATTGAAACTTTTCCTTTAGGCCATGTATTGTACATGCAGTGAAAGCTGTACTGCTTCCTGTTAAACTTCGGTGCAAATGCATTGCATTTCCCAGGAAACCTTGTAAGGGATGGCTGTAGTGGAAAGACCCTGGAGACGCATCCACGTGAGCATGGCGCACTCACACTTCCAACAGGGACACTGAGCCCTTGCCCAGGGGGCCAGGCCTGAGTCCTATTGCCAGTGAAGCCCCCGCAGGCCATGTGTGAATCGTGGGACAATTCCCATTGGTCCCTTGAGTGTTCCCTACTGTGAAACAAGTGTCCTTCTGTTTCTGGGGAGGTGGCAACCTGGCCCACTCTAGGGGGCAGCGGGCTGCTGGGCACACTGCTGCCACCCAGAGGCACAGGTATTAGGTAAATCAAGACCATTATAAAGCTGCATCAGAGGACAGTTGTTCCACGGGCGCCTTTTTTCCGGTTCCATGTATTGAGACACCTCCTATGCCCAGACATTGCACCACTGCAACCTCCTTTCAAACTCACCAAGCTCTTGCAAGGTAGAGATAGTTATGCCCATTTTGCAGACAAGGCAACTGAGGCACAGGGAGACTATGGAGCCTGGCCAAAATGTCATGCCTGAGAGGTGGTGGAGACAGGACCTAAAAGCAGGTCTCCTTGGCTAGACTTTGTGTTCTTCCTCCAACAGTACATTCCCCTTGAGGATAGCAGGGGGAGAGCATGGCAGGTTCAAGTGGCTGAGTGGCCACTGCCATAGAAAACCTTGTGTTCCTAAACCTCCACACCAACCCTTGGGTCCCCTGGCATTTAAAGCGATGATCACGGTGTCGACATTCTTAGTGGGCAAAAGTGCAAAGTCAGAGAAATAGGAGATAAGATGACTAATGTGAGAAAAGCCAGGGCGGTGTCTGGACAACTGATGACTCATTTGTACTCCACCAGGACGTCGGATGGCTCGGAGCCTGTGACTAGCGCATATTGCTTCCTTATGCTGGTGCATACAGCTGGCACTTGCAGTTTTCCCTGCAGGTATTCCTCGGGCAGTGGCTGTCTGCATGGACCCACTGTGCACACAGTGCTTGTGTGAAGCTTGGGGCCCAGGCCTCACTCAGCCCAAGGGCACCCCAGATGTTCTATCCTCTCAGCTGCTGGAGAACCTGTTGCAGCTACAGAGATCTGACTCATCTGAGAAGCTTGAATGTGGGTCCTGCTTCCCTCACAGCCAGCCTTTTCCCATGCTTCTCTCATCTGGGATCTGTCAGCCCTCCTGTCTCCTCATCGCAAAGATGAAGAAAACCTTGCTCTTCTCAGCTGGCACCTCTCACTTTATCGTTCCCAAAGAAACGGTCTAGCAAGAATATTTACATTAAGAAAACTTACCACCTTATGATATAGCACCATCTGAACTTCCTTTCAGAGTTGAATTTGCTACAGAAGAAGCAAGGGAGGAGGGAGAAATGAGACACACACACATCTTGCCCCCACCCCCAACATGTGGAACTGCAGGCCCTGATGGGGACTGTTCCCTGTTGCAAGCAAAGCTGCTGAGAAAGCACACGCCAGCCACGGTGGTGAAGTCATGCAAATGCTATGCCCCCAAAGGCCGCAGGAATTGTGGAAAGATCTGTGTAAATATCTCACGCATTCTTGTGATCTAAGGTTTATGGAAATAAAAACCACAATCAAAAAGCCAGTGCCACATTTATTCCTCCTTCTTCCTTTTCCCCTTTAGAATAAATTCATAGAACATTTCATGGAACAGCCAAGAAAATAAATTATTTTGATTTTATTACCAGGAAGACATAAACCAAAGTGCTCAGTAGGACAAGCCCAAGCTGGATCCATTTGGAAAGAAGAGAAGCAGACACTGCCGAGAGTCCCTGAATTGGGAGGACAGGAGTAGTCCCTGCAGAGTCCCCCCCACAGCCCCGGCTTCCAGACGGGATTGGTAAGAGTTACTGGTAGAGTTACCAGTACTCGAT
Source organism: Propithecus coquereli (assembly GCF_000956105.1). Classification (NCBI taxonomy): domain Eukaryota; kingdom Metazoa; phylum Chordata; class Mammalia; order Primates; family Indriidae; genus Propithecus; species Propithecus coquereli. The sequence goes on from NW_012153174.1 coordinate 8,375,695, forward strand.
GAACTCTGGCTTCCTTTCCTACCCTTTTCTTTCTTAATTTTGTGGTGGGTATTGGCATTGGGAAGTCTCATGCTCCCAGAGCACAGCTCAGATGTTCAATTTGCTGACGATCCCCTGGAACCAGGTTTAAAAACCATGGAGGAGTGATGGTTTCCCACATCGGCTCCCACCAGGGACCCCAGCAGCCAGCCCGGGGCCCAGGCCTGAGAGTGAGGAGGGGCCCCCTCTGGAGAGCACCGGGGATGCTGTGGATGCACACTCCTGCCCCTCATCCCAGCTTGCATAACACGGCAGGAAAGTCAGTGCCATGAGAACACATTTCCACGCTAAGGTTTTCAGTGCACCTGTGTGTAATGCTAAAATGTTCATTGAATTCTTGCCCCAGTTTTTCTGATTTATAATATGGACCAACAGATTACTTCCTGCATCCTCTTGCCCTCCCTCTCCCTCACTAACACTCCAGTTATGTGTGCCACTCATAGATTGACTAGATTTGACTCAGGAAAGTGCAAAGCAGGAAACAATCCAATTTCTAATTAATCTACTTGAAGTTTTCTTCATATGTGAAAATAGGCATTGAAAGTGCAGCCCGATGTAAATCCAGACTTTAATCTCTCCTCTAATTGAAAGTGTCCCTTCTCCCTGACCCCATCTCCGTCCTGATCTAGCCTTGGGACTTGACATTGGGAAGGAGAACATCTCTCCATCCTTCCTCCTACTCTGGAGTTAGGGCTGAGGAAGGAAGACAGTTGGCAGCAGGAAGGCCTTATTTGCCTGGTGCAGTTATTATCTGACACTGGTGCCTCTTCAGGGCCTCAGAAGCTGGCTCTCCCTTCCCCATCACAGAAGGTGACACTTGCAGGGTCTAGCTAACTGCTTCGATCCACTCTTAACTTGTATTCCAACAGCAGCACTGTGGGTCTTGTTCATGAGCCATGCCCTGCCTCACAGGTACAGGTGCAGCTGCTGCCACAGGTCGTTCTCCTTGCCCTGCCATCAGGGATGCTCATGCAACCTTTCATGGTTAGGCTTCTTCAACAAGAAGCAGGCACACTCATCCAGTTCCTTAGGACCTCTCTGACAGGCCCTGCATGATGCCACAGGGCCTGTGAAGTGCCCTTATTTGGCTTGAGGTGCGTGCGTCTTGGGGAACACAAATACCCTAGCACTTCTTCCCTCCCTGCTAGGCCAAAAACTCTTCCAAAAGATCCCCTCTCAGCAGGTAGGTCAGCAAAATGGCAGAGTAGGCATAGGCAGCTCCCATACCTCCATAGAAATGTCAAAAAACAAGCAGAAACTGTCAGAATTCTAGAAAATAGTCAAAATTTTACAGCAACCAAAAAAATGCTGAATCAAGGAAAAGGCAACTTAAAAAATGGTAGGAAAACTTTGTGGCATTTTTATTTGCTCTGACCTAACCCCCTCTCCAGCTTGGTGGTGGTCTTGAAGAAGGCAGCCTGCATTCTCAGAACTGCAATGCTGATCTCTGACTCCAGGATCTTATTTGCAAATTATTGTGTTTATCTGTTCTAACATGTCTGGGGGCTAGCTGAAGGATTGACAAATGATGCTCATCTCTGTTTTGGCTAACTCAGACATTATTCAGGGTGGGATAGCAGTGAGCATTGCTCAGAAACAGTGTAAGGCAAACAAATAATTCACAATCTCCTGGGAAAAAGATTATAGTTGAGACATACAATTGGCCACATAAATCCTGGGGGGGAATTTGGAGAGAGTTTCTTTGTGAAATCAGAGCATTCAAAAGTACACATGTGTACCTAGGAATTTAGAAAGCAACATGTATACCCAAAGCACACATATGCAATGAAAAGACCTAAGAAAACCCAAAAATTTCACCTCTGGCTGACCTACAGGCTCAGTGCAAGCACAAAATGAAGGCTAATGCATAACGGTAAACAGACTGGCTAAATGTTGAAGGAGTGTCCCAGCACACGATCAATCTGCAAAGACCAGGAGAGGTTTTTTTTTTTTAAATTTTGTTTGCTGAAAACAAACTAAAGGAACAGAGCCTTCATTGACCACACATGATAAGAAATACAGTCTTTGAGGCTGGGCACGGTGGCTCATGGTCGTAATCCTAGCACTCTGGAAGGCCAAGGTGGGAGGATCCCTTGAGCTCAGGAGTTCAGGACTAGCCTGAGCAAGAGTGAGACCTTGTCTCTACAAAAATTAGGAAAATTAGCTGGACGTGGTGGTGCATACCTGTAGTCCCAGCTACTCAGGAGGGTGAGGCAGGAGAATCACTTGAGCCCAGGAATTTGAGGTTGCTGTTAGCTATGATGACACCACTGTACTCTAGCCAGGGCAACAGAGTGATGCTCTGTCTCAAAAAATATATATATATATAGTCTTTGAAAAACAATAGTTTGATAGATTTACCACACAAATGGATTAATGTAGCCTTCAGTCAAAAGCACCAAACCCTGAATCCTGGTGAAGGATAATAATTAGATTTCCAGAGATGCCACATTATTATGTACAAATGTCTAGTTTTCAACCAAAAGATTACACATACAAAGAAGTAGTTAAGTGTGACTCATTCAAAGGATTAAAATAAATAGACAGAATTCATCCGAGAGGAAGGATGGAGTTAATAGACAAAGATTTAAGTTATCTGTCTTAAATATAAATATGCTCTAAAAGCTAAATGAAACCATGGACAAAGAACTAATGGAAACCAGGACAATGCTATATGAATAAAATGAGAATATCAATGAAGGGATGGAATTATAAAAAGAAACTAAATAGAAATTCTGGAGCTATAAAGTACAATAACTGAAATGGCAAATTCATTGAAGCATTTCAATAGCAGATCTGACCAAACAGAAGAAAGAATGAGCAAATTTAAAAACAGGACTGTTGAGATTATACAGTCCATGGAGCAAAAGAAAAAAGAATGAGGAAAAGTGAATAGAACCTAAGGAACTTGTGAGACACCATCCAGCAAACCAACATATACATTATGGGCATCCAAGAAGTAGAAGAGAAAGAAGAAAAGGAACAGAAAGAATACTTAAAGAAAGAATGGCTGAACACTTCCTAAATTGGATGAAAGACATGAATCTATAAATCCAAGAAGCTCAACAAATTCCAAGTACAATACATTCAAAGAGATCTACATTGCATATGGTATATAATCATTGAAAGCCAAGACAAGGAGATCATCTTGAAAATGGAATGAGGATATGACTTGTCACATAAGAGATCCTCAATAAGATTAACAGCCAGTTACTTAACAGAAATTATGAAGGGCAAAAGGCAGTGAGATGACATATTTAAAGTGTGGAAAAAAAAAAAAGTACTGTCAACCAAGAATTCTATATCTTGCAAAGTAATCTTTCAAAAATGAGGGACAAATTAGGACATTCACAGATAAAAACTGAGAGAGTTTGTTATCAGTAAGAAATATAAGATCTCAAATCGATAACTTGACTGTATACCTAAATGTACTAGAAAAAGAAAAGCAAACTAAACCCAAGGCTAGAAGAAGAAAGTAAATAATAAACATTAGCTCAGAGATAAATGAATAGACAATAGAAACAATAGAGAGACTCAAATAAACCCAATGTTGGTTCTTTGAAAGTATCAACACAATTGACAAACTATTAGCTAGATTCACAAAGAAAAAAGAGAGAGGATGTAAATAACTAAAATTAGAAGTGAAAATGAGAACATTATTATTGATCTTGCAGAATTAAAAAGGATCATAAGATAATGCTATAAATAATTGTATGTCAAAAAATTAGATGACCTAAGTGAATTGGACCAATTCCTAGAAACATACAAGTAATAAAAAACTGATTCGAGAAGAAATAGAAAATCTCAAGAGACTTATAACAAGTAAGCCAATTGAATCAGTAATAAAAAATCTTTCAACAAAGAAAAGTCCTGGAAAAGATGGCTTCGCTGTTGAATTTTGGCAAGCATTTGAAGAAGAATTAATACTAATTATTCTCAAACTCCTACAAAAAATAGAAGGGGAAACATTTCCTAACTTATTCTATGATGCCAGCATATTCATTATACCAAACCCAGATAAAGACATCACAAGAAAAGAAAATTACAGACCAATATCACTTTCGAATATGAATACAAATATCCTCAACAAAATACTAGCAAACTAAATCCAACAGAATACTAAAAGGATTATACAACATGACCAAATGGGATTTATTCCAGGAATGCAAGGTTCAACATAATAAAATCAATCAATGTAATATACCACAGAAGTAAAACAAAGGCAAAAAACCCACAATATTTTTATCATTGATTCAGTAAAAGCTTTTGACACAGTGAACACCTTTTATGATAAAAATTCTCATCAAACCAGGAATAGAAGGGAACTTCCTCAGCAATATAAAAGGCACTTATGAAACATCCACAGCTATCATCACATTCAGTGGTAAAAGATTGAAAGTTTTCTTCCCAAGATCAGGAACAATACAAGGATGCCCACTTTTACTACTGCTATTCAACATTGTATTGGAAATTCTAGCCACAGCAATCAGACAAGAACAAAAAAAGGTGTCCACATTGAAAAAAAAGAAGGAAAGTATCTCTATTTGCAGATAGCATGATCCTATATGTAGAAAATACCAAAGATCCACAAGGAAGCTGCTAGAGCTAATAAATGAATTCAACAAAGTTGCAGGGTACAAGATTAACACACAAAAATCAGTTGTGTTTCAATACACCCCCAATGAACAGTATGAAAAGGAAATTAAGGAAATTCCATTTACAATACCATCCAAAAGAAAATACCTAGGAATAAATTTAACCAATAGGACTTGTACACTGAAAAGACTTGTACACTGAAAACTACAAAGCATTGCTGGAAGAAATTAGAGATCTAAATAAACGTAAAAGACATCCATGTTCATGGATTGTAAGACAATATTGTTAAGATGTTAATTCCATCCAAAGCAAACCATAGATTCAATGCAATCACTATTAAAATCTTCATGATTTCTTTGAAGAAATGGGAAATCTGATTTGCAAATTTATATGGATTTTAAATGGGTCATGAACAGCCAAAACAATCTTAGAAAAGAACAAAGTTGGGGAACTCACACTTCCCCATTTCAAAAGTTACTACAAACTACAATAACCAAAACAATGTGGTGCTGTCATAAGGATAGATATATTGACCAAGGGAATAAATTGAGAGTCCAGAAATAAAACCTTTGTAGTCAATTTGGCAAAGGTGCCAAGACCTTCGATGGGGAAAGAATAGTGTCTTCAACAGATCGTGCTGGGTCAACGGGCTGTCCACATGTAAAAGAATGAAGTTGGCCCCATCCTTACATCACATACAAAAATTAACTGAAAATGGATTGATGACCTAAACATAAGAACTAAGCCCATAAAATTCTTAGTAGACTACATGGAGATAAATCTTCATGACTTTGGATTTGACAACGAATTCTTAGATATGACACCACAAGCATGAGCAACAAAGGCAAAAAATAGGTAAATTAGACTTTATAAAAATTAAAAAATTTTGTGCATCAAAGAACATTGTCAGGGCCAGGCTCGGTGGCTCACGCCTGTAATCCTAGCACTCTAGGAGGCCGAGGCGGGCGGATTGTTTGAGCTCAGGAGTTCGAAACCAGCCTGAGCAAGAGCGAGACCCGTCTCTACTAAAAATAGAAAGAAATTAATCGGACAACTAAAAATATATAGAAAAAATTATCCAGGCATGGAGGTGCATGCCTGTAGTCCCAGCTACTCGGGAGGCTGAGGCAGGACGATTGCTTGAGCCCAGGAGTTTGAGGTTGCTGTGAGCTAGGCTGACGCCACAGCTCTCTAGCCCGGGCAACACAGTGAGACTCTGTCTCCAAAAAAAGAAGAACATTGTCAGGAAAGTGAAAAGACAACAGAGAATGGGAGAAATGTTTGTAAATCATGTGTCTGATAAGGGTCTAGTATCTGGAATATATGAAGAATCTATACAACTCAACAACAAAAAGACAAAGAACCCAATGAATAAATGGGCAACAGAATTTTTCCAGAGGAGATATACAAATGGCCAAAAAACACATGAAAAGATGCTCAACATTATTAGTCACTAGGGAAATGAAAATTATTTTTCAATGAGATACTATTTTACACCTAGTAGGGTAGCAATAATAAAAAAAAGGAAAATAAAAGTATTGGCAAGGAAAAATTGGAACCCTTATGCAATGCTGTTGGGGATGTAAAATGGTTCAACATCTGTATAAAAACAGTGTGATGGTTCTTCAAAAAGTTAAACATGAAATTACCATAAGATCCCACAATTCCACTTCTAAGTATATAGTCAAAAGAGTTGAAAACAGGCACATGCATGTTCATAGCAGCATTATTCACATGAACCAAAAGATGGAGACAACCCAAATGCCTATTGACAGAAGAATGGACAAATTGTGGCATATTTGTACAATGGCATATTATTCAGCTATAAAAAGGGAGGAAATACTGATACCTGCTACAATGTGGATGAACCTTGGAAACATGCTAAGGGAAAGGAACCAGGCATAAAAGGTCATATATTGTGTGACTCCATTTACATGAAATATACAGAATAGATAAATTCACAGACACAGAACTCAGATTGGTGGATTGCAGAGAAAAGGGGAGGGAGAGGTAGAGAGGAACTGCTTACTGGGTACGGGGTTTTACTCCAGAGTGATGGAAATGCTTTGGAACTAGGTAGGGACGGTGGTTGTGCACCACTGGGAACTTACAAGATGCCACCAAATTGTTCACTTTAAAATAGTTAAGTTCATAGAATCCCCTGTCATCTGCTGTATCCATCTGGAGCTTTCCCCTTAGGCTGGGAGCGGGTGATGGCCAAGTGTCCCAGAGCAGGTGCCCCTGAGAAAGTCTATTGCTTTTCTTTAGAATGTGGCTGGTGCCTTCACCGTGGGGCCTAGTGTGGTATCCTATTACTGTGCCCTACGATCTGTGTGGCTCCCGCATGTGGCCTGGGGCTCCCCTCCCAGAGAGGAGTGTATGACAGAGTGGGGAAGTGAGGTGTGATGTGCTCCTTGGCCTCTCAAAGCAAATCTTACACTCTTTCTACTAAAGGAATAACATAGCCCAAGCCAGGGCCAGCGCCATGGTCTGATTTGCAAGGTCACATGAAAAATTGGTTATTACATGATCATGGTCTTAGGTGTGATAAAGGGACAGTGGCTTCAGAAGGCTTCCCTAGTATCCACATGTGCCAGTTCCCTTCCTTTTATATACAGAGAAACGGAGGCTCAGGCATATAAAACATTTGCCCAGAATTTAGGGATGGAAAGTAGATTAGCGATTGCTTAGGCCTGGGGTGACTGATTGTAAACAGTGAGTGACTACTAATGGGTACAGGGTTTCTTCTGGGCTGTCGAAACTATTCTAAAATTGATTGTAGTGCTGATAGCACAACTCTATGAATATACTAAAAATCATTGGATTGTGCACTTTGAATGGAAAAATAGTACGGTATGTGAATTATGTCTCGATGAAGCTGTTATATATTATTTAAAAATATCTTCTGGGCTCACAGGTGGCTAATTAGTGGTAGAGCTGCTCTCCAGCTCTCTCACCAAAATAATGACCTTTCATCACGAGCCTCAAATGACCCTTTGTCACAATACCTGTGTCTTTTGCCGAGACTGGTTTGAATAATTGCTTTGATCCTCTAAGTCACTTGCTTCATGAGTCCACCCCTGTGAGACAGGTGCGTCTGTGCCTCCTCTCCTGAGCTTCATGTTGACAGCGGCCGAGCTACGGCTAGACCACCTCTGTTGGGAATGAAGATGGCTTTGCATTTGGGAATAAAATCTGCCCAGGAGGCAAATAATGAAGGGTTGGTTTTTAAGGCTCTCCCCATGCAATGGAGCCTGCTGGGAAAACCCTCTGGACGTCGGCAGGAGAAGGTCATGTTGGGAAAATAGGAAAGAATGTGCCCCACGAGGAGGCCACTGCACCTCTGAAAATACCTAGACACAAACCAGAGGCAGGGGCCGCAAAAGCCTTCTGGCAGTTGTGTTCCCAGGCCTTCTGGGTAATCGGTAAGTACATGCCAGTAGTGGTCCCTGAATTACTGCTCGCAGAATTGCTTTGTATAAACAGCAACTCCAAAGCACATGGAGACCCGACAGGTCCAAAGCTTGTTTTTTTTTTCAAACGCAGTGGCCCCTGCAGCCTTGGGCCAACCCGAGTGATGAATGACTCTGGTTTCCCGAGTGTGGCTGCTTTTCTACCCGAGGTTCCTCTTGGGGGAGGTTTCTACCTCCAGAGCTGGATCCACACAGCACAAATCCAGCTGCAAACCTGGCACTGCACTGACTGGGGAGGGACTCCCAGGGAAGGTGGCCGGTGTGCCCGCCGGCCAGGAGGAGGCTGTGGGAAGAAGCTGGCAGCTCCCTGCGCGCTCCAGCACGGCCCTGCGTGGTTTCCGTCGTGATGGCTTTGGCTGGTCTGCTCACAAGGATGCTGCCTTCCGTGCAGAGAGGAGCTGTGCTGGGTGTGAGACGATTTTCCTCAAAATAGCTGCTGCTTCTACGTCCCTCCAACAGCTTCCCTCTCCGTCTGCCGTCGGTTCTGGGGGAGGCGGCCGTGCTATCTTGACCCAAGTCAGTGGCCTGTTGCTTATTCCACCTCCCCACACAAAACAGATTTCTCCCATTTTGTCCCATTTCCTACCAGATAGAACCTTTTGTTTTCACTTGCTGCCTGTCAGCTTCCAAGAATTTTTTCATCTTGAGACCTGTCGAGACTCTCAGCGTTGCGTGGTCTGTGGCCAGGCTCCGGCCCAAGGTTGAGGATTCCTCCTTTTCCTTCCCAGTATTGTCCAGCATCCTGCCGGGCCCCTGTCCCTGGACACGCCGGCGGGACACGCCGCCACCGCCGCCTCCCGCCCGCAGCCTCTGGAGGACGGAGCGAAGGTGCGAGCGGCTCGTCCTTCCCTCCACGCTGGCCTGGCGGGAGCCGGCTGCTCTCATGCACATTTGGCATCCTGGGCCACACTGCATCTGCGTGTTCGGAGATGCCCCAGAGGGGACCCAGGAAGATGAGCTTAGAGACACGGCTGCTGCGGCGCCTTTCCAACTAAAGAAGGGGCTCTCTCCCTTAAGATCTTTCTTCCAGACTGAGTTTTCACCCGAATCATACTGCTTTGTTTAAAAATCTCCCACAGCTTTCGTTACCCATAAGACAGAGTCTGGATGCCCCCGGCTGGCCCCCGTTTCTCCGCAGCTGCCCCCAGGGACCCCACCGCAGCCCTGCCCCCCCAGCACTGGCATGTTCCCCGCCCCAGGAGGGGCCCAGGGACCAGGTCTCCCAGGTGAGACTTCTCCCGATCTTCCAGAAAATCATTAGCGTCGACAATGATGATGTAATTCTCATCAGAGGGCACTAGACCCATCGTACCCCCGCCTGTCTGCACCCTTGGATCTGAGCTCCCGGCCCCGGGCGGAGCCTGGTGTTCAGCACAGACAGCGTCCAGACAGAGGTGCTGGTGGGAAGTCTGTAGGATGAAAATGGAAGGGCGCTCCGTTTCCTTCGAGGCACATTCTTCGAACACTGTGCCAAGCAGTGGGGGTGACGGAAGGATGAACGGGGGGGCCTGTCCCTGAGTGGGGAAGGCGGTGTGCTGTGTGGGCGCTGAGGCCCGGGGAGTTGGTAGCGACTCAGAGATGCTGCTCAGCGGATCGTGGTTCATGAACGTGGAGGGCGAATGAGGTGTATTCTGACATTTAACGTACACCAAGACGGTAACTCCTCTTTCAAACATCGAAAATCACTTAAAAGGATTATCCCAGTCATTTCTATTTTAGGTGAATTACTTCACTCAGATAAAAAAGTTGCTTTTTTCTTAAGACTGTTTAAATCAATTGTGCTAAGAGAATGGAGCAATGTGTGTAATTTAGGAAATTACGGCATTTTAAAGGAAGGAAGGCTGAGACACCTCTCTCCACTCTCCCCAGGTCCAAATCCTCTCCCCCAGGGTCACAGTAATAGGTGTGGAACTGCATTATTGCAAATATGTGTTTCTCCAAGTGTGTTCCACGGAACACCAGTCTCCGCAGGGGGGTTCTAGGTGTTTTATGAGAAAAAGGTGTACCGAGGCCAGACACATTTGGGGAATGTTAAACAGGTTTCTTTCCTGTAGAATCTCCACCCAGGCTATGGAGTATGCCCCGTTTTCCGATCCCATTTGAGCATGGAACCCTCTTTTTCCTCATAAACACAGAGCACACATCTCAGAAGTGTTGGTGTGTGAGAAGGAAAGAGCCTTTGCAGCCGGAGATGCACATGAATTTCTTCAAGTGATGCGCTCTGAGCCTGGCTCTCCCCTGCACGATGAGGGCGCAGGCCCGTGCCCTGGCAGGCCATGGGGTCCTGGCGTGGGACTGTCTGCAAAGCAATTTTCGGCTGTGTGTGATCACTTCGTTCATACCAGGGTGACGAGCCCCTTGCACTCGGACTTTTCATTCCCGTTCTTCAGAAGAATGCGGAGTCGTCAGCGAGCCTCGGTGGTAACAGCAGTGCAGGGGATGGGATGACCAGAGTGGCGAGGGAAAGAGCCTTCTGGCTCCTGGCGTCGTGACCATCTTCGCTTAGCGAGTGCCTGAGGGCGGGAAGTGGGACTTGTAACCTGGCAGGTCTGAGTGTTCACCCATCCATCTGACCAACACCAATGGATCCCTGCTGGGTGCAGGCACTGCCCGCGCCATGAAGTTATTAAGAAGAAACAGGCAGAGTCTCGATCCTCGCTGGGCTGCTGCTGTCCAGTGTGGGACACAGACTTACCAAATAAGCACAGGCGGGGGTTGACAAGCATTTTCTGAAAAGGCCAGATAGTGCAGATGTCAGGCAGGGTGGGCCACGTGGTCTCTGTTGTAACCCACAGCTCCGCCCTGCTGTCACACAGTGCCGGGCAGCTGCGCTCGTGTAGGCGCCCTGGCCAGGCTCTGCGCCAGCGGAACTTCATGCACAGAAGCAGGTGGCAGGTTGCTGTGGACTGCGGCTGTAGTTTGCTGCCCCCGATCAAAAGGGTAAATTGACAGTTGAAGTGCAGTAAGCGCTCTGAAGGAGTGAGGTGTAGTATAGTTAGGGCGTACCAAGGGAACCTAATATATTTGACTTGAGATTTGAAAGATGAGAAGAAAGTCAGTAACGAAGGGAGACGGGAGTGTCATAGGCAGATGGAGGCGTGAGGGTAGGTCTGAGATGCAGCCAGGAGCGAGGGAGGGAGGGCCAACACTCAGGCAAGCTCAGGACGGGTGGCTTTAAGAGTGATGCAAGGTGTTTTATGCAGGGATGCGCATGCATGATTGCGTTTGGGGACCGTGCTGCTGCCCGTGGAGTTTGCAGGTGAGTAGGAGGCCGGTCCTGGTGGGTGACGCGTGGAGAGTGGCTGTGCCATTGGAGTAATGTGCAAACCTCCCGTAGCTCTCAGTGAGTAAAATCAGCACGCTCCACATTGGACTTAGACGTGGGCTGAGGGTGCAGGAGGGCTCCGGAATGATCCCGGTGCGTGGCGTGCCCACCTGGGCGGCTGTGTCATTTCTGAGACGGAAAACACAGAAGAGGGACTCGTGGAGAGTGGGAGGCTGTGAGGTCAACGTGGTGATGTGTCAGGTGCGTTTTGTTCATTCAAGGAGGAAGGAAAGGTCTGTAACTTGCAGGGGATGGATCCGTGCACATGGGAAGGTATGGAGTGGGGATTGGCAATCTGCCTGCTTTTGTGAATTAAGTTTTGTTGGAACACGGCCATGCTTGTGCACTGGTGGACTGTCTGTGGCTGCTCCGGGGCTACGGTGGTAGAGCTGGGCAGTTGCAACAAGGACCCTACAGGATTAGCTATCTGACCTGTAGAGGAAAAGGTTGCTGAGCCCAGGGACACAGAGTGAAGAAAGAAAGGGGATGAGGTGGGGGCAATCCTTGGAGAGATCCAATGTTTGATGTGCAGGCAGAGGGTCACGAGCTTGCTGGGCCCTGCGTGGAGTGGAGTGGCAGGGGAGGAGGGAGAGGAGGGCATTTTAAGAAGGAAGCTGTGGTCAGGGTGTCAAAGCTCTGGGGTGGTCAAAGAGAGGTGGGTACAGAACCATCCGCTGAGTCCAGCACGGGGGCAATGGGGTCCCTAACGGGATGTTTCATTAGAGTGATGGGCAGAAGCCGGTGGCACGGATCCTTGCCATCCAGTGACCTCCCAATGGCCCTGCCTCCTAACACCATCGCATTAGGGGGTAGGATTTCAACATGTAAATTTGGGGGGACACAAATACTCAGTCCATAACATTTCACTCCTGGCCCCCCAAATTCATATTCTTCTCATATGCAAAAATGCAGTTATTCCATCCCAGGAACCCCAAAGGTCTTAACTCACTCCAGCGTCGACTCTAAAGTCTAAGTCCAAAGTCTCATCTGAGCATCAGCCATGGGTGAGACTCGAGGCATGCCTGAGGCAGGCTCCCCTCCAGCTGGGAACCCGGGAAACCGACCAAGTTACCTGCTTCTGGGATGTGATGGTGGGAAGGCCTAAGATAGACGAGCCCATCCCAAAAGGAGGAAACAGGGAAGAAGAAAGGGACGCAGGGTCCCAAGCAAGTCCACGACCTCGCACGGCAAAGCACGTGAGATATTAAGGCTGGAGAGTAATCCACTTTGGCTCGGTGCTCTGCCCACCCAGCCCACTGGGGTGGGGGTCCCACCTTCTGGACCCACCGGGGTGGCAATGTCACCCCCAGCAGTTGAAGGAGAGCAGAGAGGAGAGAACTAGGAGACACAGGGTAGGGAGGACTGAGTGACACAGCCTGGTGGCAAAGGGAATACGGCAGGCAAACACGGGTAACCAAAAGTAAATGCTAGAGTTTTGTCTGGATGCTCTGAGAGCCCCACCGTAGCTCCAAAGTCCTCAGTGAGACCTTCCGCCACTGCCGTGTGTATGTGTGTATGTGTGTGTGTGTGTGTGTGTGTGTGTGTGTGTAAATCAAGGAAAGATTTGGCTGGTGTGATACGTCCAGAACAAGAATTCTGAGCAGGCAGAAAGTAGGAGGCAGGATGACCCTGAGAAGTAAATTCCTGGGAAGGTGTTTGCAGAAAGTCTTGGAGGTCTCGGGATTTCTTGCACGGGGCACAGGATGGAGGCGGGACGCAACGTTTCCTAGATCTTAAGGCACGGGTGTCCCCAGCTAACATCTGGATTACCACGGCTGAGAATTGGATGGGGGGGTAACAATTTTTTTGTTGTTATTTATTTTTATTGTTCTTTCTCCCTAGTAGGGTACAAGTTTCCTGATGATGGAAAGCAGGTCTGAGCTGCTCGTTGCTAAACCTCCTTACCCGAGGGCAGTGCCTGGCACAGAGCATGACTGAGTCCTCAGAGCAGCAAGAAGAAACAGCAATGATTGCTAAAGAAACTGAGGTTTACAGAGTCCAGGGATTGAGCAAAGGAGCCAGACTTCCAACTTATGGTTCACTTATTCCTAATCCTTACGCTGTGTGGCGCGGGCCACACCCCTCTCTGGCGTCTCTGTCGCGCGTACCTGTGTCCTCTGCCCTGCGAAACGTCTTCTGTGATTTGTGCAGAGGCAGCCCCAGGAGGGGTGCCCTGACCTCCTATCTTACAGTGGTCCAGCTCAGGAGACTTCGCCCCTCTAGAGTGTACCCCTCATCCTCTTAGCCGACTCCACCTTCCCCCTCTGTTAAGTTCTCACTCCTCTTAAAGTTTTAGGTGTACACTGAGTATGTGGGTTCAGGTTAGAATAACATAGACCGAAATGTCACCCCAGTGTGGCTAACCCTACTAACCCTAACTCTTCCCTCTACTATTGTTTTTTATTAGAAGATTGCTTTTTTTTTAGACAGAGTCTCACTCTGTTGTCCTGAGTGGAGTGTCATGGCGTCAGCCTAGCTCACAGCAGCCTCAAACTCCTGGGCTGAAGTGATCCTCCTGCCTCAGCCTCCCAAGTAGCTGGGACGACAGGTGCACACCACAAGGCCCGGCTAATTTTTCTATTTTTAGTAGAGACGGGGTCTCGCTCTTGCTCAGGCTGGTCTCAAACTCCTGAGCTCAAGCGATCCTCCCGCCTCGGCCTCCCAGAGTGCTAGGATTACAGGCGCGAGCCACCCCCCTGGCAGAAGATTGCTTTTGATATACATGTTTAAAAGCGGCACGAGCTGCTTAGTGCATGGTGTGGGTGCATGGGGCGGAGAACTACAGAGAACTTCATCTCCGAGCGTTGGCCTTTTGTGGCTGAATCGTAGCTGTGAGCAGTTGTTGGATACGAGAGTGACTAGAAGAAAGGCCTTGCCTCAGGATTATTTAGAATATAAAAGGTAGAATTATTCATCTTGTTTACAGAGTTTGTTAAACTCTTTCAGTGGTTCCAATTTATTTCAAATAAATAAATTGAAAATAATTTTTCAATTTACTAAAAATTTTAAAAACTTGACGTAGCTGTACATACTCATGGGGTATCTAGTGATGCTGTCATGTAGACAGGGAACACAGAGCCCATCAGGGTAATTAGCATGTCCAGCCTCTCAAACGTCTATCACTTCTTTCTGATGGGAACATCTAACATCCTCTTGCCCAAGCTATTTGAAACTGTGTAATATGTTACTAACTGTAGTCCTCCTACAGTGCTGTGGAACACCGGAGCTCTTCGGAGGCCAGAGCCTAGATTCTCATGGCTTTGCAAGCTCAACTCTCCAGCAGGGTTGCTGCCCACATCCTCCTCCTCACGGGAGCCCGGGTGGGAGGCCTGGCTGCTGCTGGCGAGCGTGCAGTCGGAGAGGCTGCCCTGGACAGGACCTGGCCCCATTAGCCAAGTCAAGTGTGGGACCAGCCTGGGACCCAGCGACGGGCGCCGTGGACATTGCAGGCAGGTCCTTGAGGTGATGGGTGTGAGGAGCTCGTCACAGCGCTCTGTGTGGGGACGTAGAGTTGGGGCATTGTGGGCCTGGTCTCCGAGGCCTGGAGAGGTGGGAATCAGTGCACTTGGGCCACGGAAACCGTGTGTTGGTCAGAAGTGATGGACTCTGTGTGCTTAGTGACATGGATGGGCTTAAAAACATAGCACTTGTTTAAAAAAACAGGAAATATAACAAGATACAATACACAAACATTCGCATCATCAAGAAACGTGCACATAAAGCTGTAAGACACTTTGCAAGAACACATTCAAGTAAGAAGAAATGCATTTTAAAGACATTGCCTTTGAGGGGGCAGGGAATGGGTGGCGCGTGGGATGCAGTGGAATTTAAGAATGATAGCAAAAGGGGCCTTGCTTCTCCTAATGGTGGTGATGTGCCAACGTGAGGAATATGATGCACTCAACCCCCTGTGGGGGATGTTCAAAAAAATCCTTCGAGGCTTTTCTCTTCAAGAGTCTAATCCTACAGCAAGTATTGGCGAGGATGTGGGGACATCGGGAGCCTCCCGCACTGTTTGTGGGACCGTAAACCCGTCTGGCTGCTGTGGGACACAGTGTAGCAATTCCTCAAGAAACTAAAAATAGAATCACCATATGATCCAGAAATGCCACTTCTGGGTATATATCCCAGAGGTGAAGGATCTCAGAGCGATACTTGTGCACCCACGTTCAGAGCAGCGTCATTCACAGCGCTCACCATAGCTACGGGGCAGAAGTGCCCGCGCATTTTGATGCCTGGATAAATGCGCTGAGGTCTCTGTGTGGGATGGAATATTATTCAGCCCTGCGGAGGAGGGAAGTTCTGACACGTGCCACAGCATGGATGGACCTTGAGGATAGTGTGCTGAGTGACACAGCCAATCAAAAAAAGACAAACGCTGCATGATTTTATTTGTATGCGGTCCTTGGAAATGGCCAGATCCATAGAGACAGAAAGTAGAAGGGTGGTTGCCAGGGACTGGGAAGAGCGGAAAGCGGGGATTGCTGTTTAATGGGAACAGAGTTTCAGCTTTGCAGGGGGGAAGTGTTCTGGAGGTGGATGGTGGCGACAGTTGCGCGATGGTGTGATGTACGTGGCACTGCTGGGTGTATGTGGTGCACTGGAAAATGGGTAAGATGATAAATGTTATGTGTATTTTACCACAATAAAAAAATTGAAAACACCAAAGGCCTAATCCTTCTCAGGTGTGAAGCCTGGACCGCGGGCTGTGCGCCGCCCTGCTCACCCCAGACTCACGCTCTCACGGCACCTCCTCTTCCCCTCTGCCCGCCGCCTCCCGCCTCGGTCCCCCCAGGCCTTTGCAGATGCTGGTCCCCTTGCCTGAAATACTTTTCCTGTTCTCACCACCTGAGTAGCTCAGAAGCTGTCTAAATTCTACTTCCACGGCCAGCAGGCTTGACCCCAAACTGGATGAGATTTCTGTCCTCAGCTCTCAGGACCCCGTGTGCCCTGCAGTGTGCACACGCCTG
The DNA here is from genome assembly GCF_000956105.1 of Propithecus coquereli. Taxonomy (NCBI): domain Eukaryota; kingdom Metazoa; phylum Chordata; class Mammalia; order Primates; family Indriidae; genus Propithecus; species Propithecus coquereli. The sequence goes on from NW_012153174.1 coordinate 8,392,098, forward strand.
CGCGCTCCCTCCCGGGCCGCGGGGCCTGGCGGGGCCCCAGCCCTTGTGCTGGCGCCTCAAAGCAGGACTCCCGCGGGAGCCAGAGGCCTCCTCCATCAAAGAATCTTTTATTTTCTAAAAAGTCGAAAAGCCAAACATTTAGCTGCTTAAGTTAGTAATTATCTTGCTTTCTGATACATTCTCAGAGGAAAAAAATAATTTTGACTATTTCTTTTCTAATCAGAATTTCTTTTGCAAATGAGCCTCTCTGGCTGACCCGCTCCTCTGTGTTTGCACACAGGCCCCTGTGTGGGTGAGAGCCCTCCACCTCTGTCGTGCTCTGTGCTGCCAGGGTGGGTGACTGACAGTGGACAGCCCACGCCCTCTGGGGCAGCCTCCACAGACTCCCGCATGGGAGAAAAGCTGTTCTCTCGGCGAAGCATGTGCACACCACGGAACAGCGCCCTCCATCTCCGGCGGGGCATGCTGGAGGCACCGGCCCCTCCTGGACCTGGACCAAGCTGCAAACAGGGACTGTCCCTGGAAGGAAGATAAGAGTTGAGAAGAAGAAAAGATTTGCATTGAGCATGCGCCCCAGCTGGGATGTGGCTCTGGCATGGCCTGTCCTGCCCCTGCTTCAGGGCCCATGCGCAGCCCTGTGCTCTGAGGGGTCCTCGTGTGGGTGGCTCGCCCTGGCCCCTCCTGTTTCCAGCTGGGACCGACTGAGCATCCCTGGGTGCCTTTACTTCTGAGTCCACACAGCTGGAGGGTGCCTAGGGTCACAGGCGCCTACGCACAGGAGGGCTGGGAGGCCGTTCAGGAGGCTTTGGGGTCACTGTCCCTGCCTGCTGGGGCCACGGTGGGCAGCACCCAGCCTTTGCCTGTTCCCTCCTGCCCCAGGCCCCGTGCATGGATGAAAGGCGAGCACAGACGCCTCTCCCCAATTTGTCCGTGTCCTCTTGTCACCTACAGTGGTCCTGGTGGCTGGGCAGCCTGGACCACAGCTCTGGCCCAGCACCCGGGTCTGCCCCGCAGTGTGGGCAGCTGGCAGGGTGTGGACGGGGCCTCCCACTGGAGGACGCGGTGGGCTCAGCCACATTTTCATAACCAAACCGAGCTATGAAAGGCCTGTCTAAGGGCTGCCGCGAGGCCTGCGGCCCAGCGGCTAATTCATGCCCTTCCCTGAACACGCAGCTCACCAGGATTGCCAGGCCTGGCAGGCTTTGAAAGGAGACTTTCTTCCCATTTTGGCAGCTTGTCTCTTTACAGACACTGCATTCTTTCTATTGGATGGGAAATAATTCCACAAGTAACACTTTAGTAATAAGCCTCCACCCGCCCTCCTACCCTGCACCTCCCACCAATCTCATTTCTCTCTTATCTATTTTTTTGCTTGGCCTCTGGTGTTAATTGTCATAAGGTCAAAGTATAAGCTCTCTAGGGGATCCCAGCGTTGTAAGGACTTGACTGAAGATCAGAAAGAAACAAATTGCAGTGAAGCAGAAACATCAGCGCCACAGCGCCGAAAACTGCGAGCCTCCCAAACGGCCGCCGTGTGTGCCGTGCTCGGCCGGCTGGCGCCAGCGGTGGCTTGGCTTGGCCGCCTCTTACTCAGCGCTCTGTTTTCCTTGGGGGGCGGGCGGTGGGGGCGGGGAGCCCGGGAGGAGGGGCAGAGCTGAAGGAGTTCAGCTGCCCTTTTGCTGCGTGATTTATACTTGGTCGGAGGAGCCCTGTTCCGCTTTCTTCTGGCTGGAATGTGCCTGGGACATGCTGTTTCAATATGAGACAATCAGCTGGGCCCTCTGTGGAATGTCCCTGGAGACTGGAAACGACCTCCCAACAGGGTTATTTGTTCAGCAGGATTCTGTCGCATTCTCCAGCATCTGCATTCTATTAATACTTTCAGAATATTTCCGTCGGGGAAATCAGAAGGTGTGCTGGGATCTTCAGCACCAAATCCTGGCATCTTTTAAACTCTTCTCCTTTGTGATTCTGTGTTTTCTGGGAAGACCCCTGCCCTGTCCTCCACCTCTGTCCCTTTGCTGTGCGGTCTTGCAGGTGCACATCCACGTCCAGCAGAATGTGTCAGGTGGCCTGCGCTAGCCCTTGGCAGCGAGGGCGGCAGGATCTGTGAGCACACAGCAGACAGATGGGCGCAGCGGGGTCAGGACAGACGCTTGGGGCGTTTGCCGAAAGCCAGTGGGGAGAAAGCCGTGCTGTGGGGGCTGGGCCTTGCCATGTCCTCCCAGGGTACGATGGCCTCAAAGGAAAGGAAGGAAGACCAGGAGGGAGGAAGGAAGAAAAGGAAAGAAGAGAAGGGTGCGATGTAGTGATGGAAGTAAGGGAGAATTTATTTAAAATCAATAAAACCAGGCGGAGTATCTAGATGGAATGGCAATGAAGCTGCCCAGTGCAGCACTCTCTGTGCAGCTGTGGGCCTGCAGGAGGCAGCCCTGGACACCTGGCCCCGTGCAGGTGGGCGTGGTGAGGCCAAGGACTTCTCGGTGGCAATGCCCAGTGAGCAGAGAGCAAACCTGCTCCCCAAGGAGGCATGTGCCCTTTAAGGAAGGAGTAGTGACTGCACTCCGTGTGGACACCAAGCCAGACACTCGGCATGTGGGCTGTGAGGCGGGTGGGACGTGCTGGGGACGCAGTTTGTCAGCTTCGCACGTCAGACACAGCCTGTGTGGCCGCAGGGCAGGACCAGGGTGAGGACGAGGGCCAGGAGCCGGCCCCCCTTCACCTGGTCATGGGCCTGTCATCCAAACCTGTGTCAGGGCAAATGCTGGAAGAGTGAGTTCAAAAACATTGTTTTGGTCATGACCTTAAAAGACTGGAAAGTAAGTCTCTGCTACTAAAAGCACAGAAAGCGTAGTCCGCGCCAAGCTGTGCCTCGTCATTCACAATCGTCACATGCAGGGTGAGATGGGTGAGTGATGAGTCTTGATAAAAAGTACAGAGCAGTTTTCTTGGGAATTCTGAGGAGCGCCAGGCTCGGGCTCGGGGAAGGCCTGTGGAGGAGACGGATTGCTTCTGCTCTGCACGCCCTCGCCAGAGGGGAGCAGCTCAGGGGCCTCGTGCCTGGCGGCCAGTTTCCTCTGCCGTCGCCTGTGCCCGAGGGGCCCGTCACCCCCGCGCCCACATCCTTGCGGGATGCAGTGCCCGCCCAGCCTGCTGCCCCGGCCAGTCCCACTGACACCCCCGTCCCTCTGCCCAGGAGCGCTGGGAGCCTGCTCTGCGAGCAAAAGCTGGAAAGGGCCGGCGCACATGGTTGCTTTATATCTTCTTTCCTTTGTCAAAATTATGCAAACTCTCCTGGAAAACAAATAAACAGAGACGACAAATAACCGAGTCAGATCTCTGGCTCAGGAAATTCCTGAGCTCACGTGTTTGCTCGGAAGAGGTTCCCACAGCCTGGCTGTTATTTTTTATCTGTCCCCACAGGATATCCTCCCACTCTCTCCTCCAGGGTCCCCTGCTTCCTGTCCGCGTTCCCACAGCTGCGAGGGCCCCGGCTCCCGCCTGCGTGCAGAGGGTCCTTGCTGTCTGCACGAGCTGGCGGTCCCGCAGAAACGTGGCAGGAGCTCAGCATCAGGAATCCAAACGGCGCTTCACACCGCGCGGCACATTCCTCCTCCCCGGTCTGTTCATTTCCTCTCCACGGGATGTGGAACCATTTCCCTCATCTGTTGCTCGCTCAGTGGGCTTGGGACTTGGTGAATTTTACAATGATACTTAGATTCCTCTGGAATCTGTTCCAAGAGGTTAGAGAAACCCCAAAGCATGGATTCGGTCACACACTCTGTTTCCAGTTGAAGGGTTTCTGGTTTCGTGTGAAGCGCAGGTGGAACCGGGAGATGGGCGACCCCGTGGTTTCCTGAGTCTTGGCATCCCAAGAATGCCCTTGAGTAGCGGGGGTCCTCCCTTTCTGGAGAAAGCAGGACAAGGCTGCAAGATGAAGGGAAAAAGCAAAAGGCAGTTCCTGCTCCTTGTACACTGGATGGATTACAAGCAGAATTTCTGCAATCCTGCGTTGGCACGGAGGACTCTGGTGGGAGACAGAAACGTGGCACCGTTCCTGGCAACCACGCTCAGTCTGCGATCAGTGTCCGGGGGCACGATTTGGAAACGATGCCTGCTGCAGCGTTTCCTCTGCAGCCCCAGGCTCTGCACAGCTCCCTGGGCTGGAACTCTGTTTTCCTCTTTCATTAGCAACCGGGAAGGCAAACTCACATTTGCAGCACGTCACTAGGGGCCAGTCACTTTTGATGTCATCCCATTAGATCCCCACAACACTGATGGAAGTGGCATATGCCCATTTTACTGATGAGACAACTGAGCTCAGCAAGAGTGGGTCCGCCTGTCCAAGGTCAGCTGGGAACGGGCACAGCCGGGTTCACACATGTGCCCTGGGTGAGCACGGCTCCTGCAGTGCTGCACACGCCAGGTGCCGGCACGTGTGTCGAAGGGACCCGATGCGCTCGTTTGTGCTCTTCATGCACAGGCACTACTGGGGCAGAAAGCACCTAACTCCACAGCTTTGCTCCATAAACTCTCAGTTTGTGTGTGTTAAAATATCCACACACTAGCTCACAGCTCTGTTCAGCCATAGATGGGAGAAGGGAAAGGATTATTGACTCTTTCTTTGCATTGGTAAGGCAAGTGTATGAAATGGTTTTCTTTTCTTGCCCCTCTTGGGAGGACCGAAGCTCTGTCTCGTCCCGCGGTTGCTGCTGGGCGAGGCCGGCGGCCATGGCAGCGGCCCGCGGGAGCCTATTAGTAGGCTTGACTTCCAGCATGTGCCCTGCAAAGTTGCCCGCATTCTTAGCAGCTCTGTTACAATTCTAGGAAAAGTTCCCTCTGAGTGTCTTCCTGCCAGAGGACGGGTCAACTCCCTCTGCCTGCTCAGGGAAGGAGAGAGCTGTGGACCCCAGATACGTGGTGGGGACCGCTCTCGTCCTGAGGAGGGGCTGTCTTTGTTCAGAGCTACCTTGGTGACTGCCTGCAGGAGGAGGGTGGCTGTTGCCCTGGCCGCCTGACATGGAAGTCGTGCCTGACTCATCTCTGCTCTCGCACGGCACAAGATGGGCTTCGCCTTCAAGGCACATGCGGAAACCAGGCCTCCTCACCGCCGCCCGCTCTGCCTGGTGCTCGCCTCCTCTGGCCTCCCGGCAAGGACCCTGCTGCTTTCCTCTCCCTGCTGGCTCACACCAGGTCCTCGGGCACTGACAGAGGCTCTTCAGCACGTCCTGCTCGGCCTCCCAGCTCCCGGCCTCCTGCTGGCTCGGCTCAGGCTCAAGCCCATGTCTCCGAGTGGCCTGTTCCTGCCTCTCAGCCCTCGGCTCCCATCACCTGCTCGTCCCTCCCTGTCCAGCCACGCTGCCCTGTCCTGAGCTGCTGCTGCTGCTGTCCCTGCCTCTGTGTTTCGCGCGTGCCCTCCCCTCCCTGTGGAACACTCTTCTCCAGATAACTGCATTCTTTCTGGTCTCTGCTGAGATGTCCCCTTAGCCGAGAAGCCTTCCAGGACCACCTTAAATAAAATAGCAACCCAGCCCTGGCAACCCCATGCCCTCCTGTGTGTGGCTTTCTCCTTGTTCTCATCCAGCACCTGGTAGGTCCTTGCTTGCTGCTGAGTAAAGGTGACATGAGACAGCCGCAGGGCTCTGCACTGGGAGTAACAGGACTCTGCCAGGGGGAAGAGGCAAGGGGAGGAGGGGAGGGAAGGGCCAGTACCTGCGGAGGGCTGCAGCTGGGGCGCAGGCCTTCAGGAACACAACTGTCCCACACGGAGCTCTACGGCATCGCCTGACACGTGGTAGGACTTCCTTCTTGCCTCTCCTGGACATGTCTTTGTCTTCTTTCTTGGTGGGCAATAATTAAAGAAGAGGACTGCATCCCACTGTGAGCTGATCACTCCACGGTTCGAACTCGCTGGAGCAGAGGGCAGGAGGATATAAGCAAGCGACTTCTGGGGACTCCCTGGGGTTTGGCTGAAGGCCTCAACCATGCACACAATGCAGAGGTGGGAAACAGATCCATCTCGGGTAGACTCCAGGTGAGTGGTGTGGCTTACATCGAGATACACTCTTAGGCATCCAGTTGCCTTTTACTGGAAAAGCCACAGCTGAGGGTCAGGCTGACAGAGAGAAAAGTAGAGGCAGGGGCTCAATGTCACCACTGCACGGGCATCAGATGGGGTAACCATGCTCCTCATCAGCGTGGTCAACTCCAAACTGTGGGACGTGAACTGGAAGGAAACTTAAGAACAGTTTTGCCAGCTCCTCCTCTAGCCCGAGCCCCCTGGGGCTAGCGCCGCATGGCATGTCGCTCAGGGATCCCCACACTCCAGCACTGGGCAGGTGGCAGCCCCACGCTCCCCTGCGCAGACCTCAAGGGACACTGGTAGAATTACTGGATTAATCTTTGTAACAAAGCAAGCCACTTTTTTGTTGAATGCTTCTGCAGAAATGAAGTGTTCTCTCTGCCAAGACAACACGTTCTCTTTTCAAGCAGCTAAAAATCATAAACATTAGAATTTCTGAAAAAAAATATTGAATCAGAACCTTGGTACTTCTTCTCAGTGTTCCTTGTTTTCTTTCTGGGGTGCTGAAGAACAAGCTTGCTCCCTCTCTGACTAGTGTGTTTGCTGAAAATTTGTTGGGCCACATCAAATCTCTTTTGCCAGTAGGGCGGATCGCTGTCAGATTGTAAGAACACGTCATGAGAAACCGACAGTGAGGACCGATGGCATCCTGTGTGCTCAGACCAGCCTCGGCCCTTTCCTGCCAGGCTGGTGCGTGTCTGAAGTTGGCTCCGCTTCGGCTGGGGAGGCTGAGGCCACGCCACTTCGGCTGTCCACGCTGAGAAAGGCCCTGCCAGGGGGGAGTGGCTGAGCAGTGCCCAAGGACCAGCGCGACCCCAGCCATGGCAATTCTACCGGTGCACTGAAGAGGGACACAGAGCGCTGGGGGCCGGTGCCCTTGTCTCTACACTGTCTCGCCTGCCTGAAGCTGGAGGGGGCTGTGAAGCCGCCCGCCTCTTTGGGAGGGATTCCCGCGGCGCTCGTGTTGCTGCGCTTGGCGCCTGGGCCTGGCCGGCTTCGCTGCTCGGTGACCCGGCCGCGGCTTGTGCCCCAGTTCAAGGAAGGCTCACCAGTGTCAGCGGCTCCGCGTGCCTCGCTCGGATCAGGAGGCGGAAATGACGGACCCGGGACGGAGGGGGCCGGAAGGACCCGAGGCCGCGCTGGGCCCTGAGGCGCCGGAGCTCCCGGAGGACCCCGGGCAGGAGCAGACGTGAGTTTAGGCGCTCCCGTGGTGAGAGATGACAGAAAAGCAGCCTTTCTGGGCCCCTCGTTCAACTCCTTCCCTCTCCTTTCCACCCTCTTTCCCAACACAGACAAAAACTAGAAGCCGCTGAACGCCCCAACCGGAATTCCTGCAGGAGCCGGCTTCCGGCCGCGTCCGGCCTGTGCTCGGAGGCGTCCCGGGTGGCCGTGCGTCGCGTTTGCGACGTCCCTGAGCCTTCCGTGTCTCCTCCGCTTGAGGGCAGGGGTGGTGCCGGGCCTGCAGGTGCGCAGTGGCTGCTGAGCCCCTTTGGGGGTCTCTGACAGACACCGGCCCAAACGCGGAGGCTTCTGCGCCCCAAACGGCTCTTGGTTGAAAACCCAGCGCTACGTTCACCGCGGTTTCCACGCGGCCTCCACGCACGGAGGTTCCGGCCTGGGTTTGGCTGGCGACGCTTCTGGAGGCTGTCAGAGCATCCGCGGCCTTTCTACCTGACTCCGCGGGAGACCTGCGGAGGTAAGCCGGACGGTGGTGAGGAGCGGGTGGGTGTCTTTTGCTGCTCTGCTCTTCTCCCATTTCGGAACCCAGCGAGAGGGGTCCTCTCTTCTGCACTCACCGTCCCTTGCTGAGGGGCCCCAAAGCTGTGGCTGGAACCAGGCTCGGGGTCTGCACTGCCGAGCGGGCGCGGGTGCTGCCGGGAGGACCCCGTCTGCCCTTGGGCCTCTCAGCCTGGGCCTTGGCTTCCTCCACGCACCTTTGTCTGGCAGCGGACGCGGGGGTCTGGAGCCAGAGGGACTGTGGATCCTGACTTGTGCTCGTTTGGCTTTGGATCACTTAGTTAACCTCTTCAAGCCTCAGTTTCCTCATTCGTCCCCTGGGAGCGACACCAGCGCCCGCCCCCCGGAGCAGCTCTGAGTGCCGAGTGAGAGTCCCATAAACTGTGAGCGCGGGCCAGGCTCACGGGATGCACGCAATCAACACCGTTTCTAGCCTATTTTGGGGACCTGAACCTAAATCGGTTTTGAAAAATCTGAGGAACGGTAAGCAGGTTTCCAGGTACAAAGGAAAATCATATTTAGGATTTTTCAGGTTTCCTCATGGTAGAAAAAAGGGAGGAGTTGCTAAATAAAATGCCAGTTATCCAAAATCATAGGGAGTGAACTCTTCCAGGAAAGTGATTGTTTTGGATGGTAGAGATATTAACCCTTTCTATAGAAGCATTTGAATTTGAACACTGTTTTGGGTGACAATCCTTTTGAAATATACCATCCAATTTCCTGCCGTCTTATGCAGAGTTTCCTGGACGTAATTCATCAGTTTCCTTCTGTCCCAGGTTGTCATTGTCTACATCAATTTCACCCTGCTGTGTTTTCGTTGGAGACGATGTGGGAAAGAGACCTCACCCGTGGGCTGGTGCCTGGGCCTTAGGCACCCTCCCACTCTCCCTCTGGCCTGCTGCTAACACCTCAGTGGCGCACAGCAAGGGGTGCCTTGTGTGTGAGTCTGCAAGAGGTAGGAAGCCTGTTTAGACCTTCCCGGGGCCTTTCTTCCGGGCTTGAGAATATTTCAGACGCTTGGGAAGAGTTGGAACAGAGGCGCTGGGCCACTGAGGTTTTACTTTCTTTTCTTGTATCCTTGCTGACCTTGTATTTCTCAGCTTTATTTTACTTTTTGTCTTTCGTCACAAACATTTGGGAAGTACTAAACCTTCACTAAATTAAATCTCCATTCTTAGTGGGTCTCAGGGTCTTTGTTGGGTGGTATGGATTGTTTGCTGGTGTACCCTAGCAGAGGAGGAACTGGGAGTGGAGGAAGAGTGAGGAATTAAAGTGTTTCTATATGCCCAAAGTTTCGTGGTTGGTGACAGTGGTTCTATATGCAGGAAGAGCAATTTTTTTTGCCTACACGCCCACTTCATTGACGGTGGACACAGTCCGGAGAAGTTCAGATGCTTCCTCCAAATGTGAACTTTGAAGGAAAGTCAGGATAGACGTGGGTCAGCGATTCCTTCTCCAGGGCTCATTCTGTTCCCTGCAATTCTCAAGGTTGAGACCGTGTTCACATTCAAGGAGTGTTCAGAAAAAAAATTGTAAGAATAGCACCAATATTTTGTACTTAAAATGAGATCAACATGTGAATATTGCAGTTTCTGCATGTGTTTGATTTTCTATCTTTAGGATTGCCCAAATGATAACTTTTAATTAAGTATTGAATTCCAAATATTCAAAGCATGGGTAAAATGCTCATGGAAAAACAAGGAGCTCTCTTTCCCCTGATGTATTCCTGCTCTCTTGCGGCTGCAGGACTGTGTAAGCCACAGCCAGGTCCCACCAGTGGTCCACAACTGAAAGAGTATTACACAGGACACATGTATATACCACAATACAAAAGCCATCCTGTCTCCATTTTGCTTTAAAAAACACAGCACACAAACTTGTTTTGCAAAGACTGACTGGGGAAATACTGAGTTTACCATCAGCAGCATCTGAAATGAGGGTCCTTCCGGCTCAGAGAGAGCCTGTCACACTTGAAGGGCTGGCGCCAACCTCCAAAGAGCTCTGGCTCCCTCTGTGGAGCCCCTGGCCCTAACCTACGTTGTTGCAATATCCACATCATGAATTGCCATGGCACAGGGAAGCACAGAATGGCCTCGTGCCATTCTCTGTAGTTGGGCTGGTAATAACACCTGCCCATGCCCAGCACACAGTGAGACCTACCAGATGGCTATAACCGCTGTGCACCGTAGGGCTAACCAGCGAAATGTAGGAGGATGTTTCCTCCTGCGAGGAGCTCACCTACAAAGCTAAGGCAGAATTAAATGTCGAGCTCTGAGAGCATCCCGGGCTGTGTAGGCCGACACTGGCTCTGCCGCCTGCTCCCTGCAGGACTTTGAAAGGCACTCTCTGTGCCTTTGTGCTCCCACCTATAAAGTGGGAACAATGACAATCATAATTATGCTTTTCAAAAGCAGAATGGAGCCTGACACATAGTTTCTGCTATGCAAATGCACGTTTAAAAAGGTTACCTGCAAAGGGGGAGATCAGTGTGTCCAGAGGAGACAGCAAAGTCTTCTTAGAAAAGGTTACACTGACCAGTTGGTTTGGGAGGGGAGGGGGTGATACAAGAGAAGCCAGGTTTGGGTCCCTGTGGAGTCTGAGGTCTGCTGGTCCCCACCTGAGCAGCTTCTTTTAGGAGCTAGGCCCTGTGAGACCTCCATGCTGGGTGGGAAGAGGCCACCAGGAGAAGCGTGTGGGCCTGGTGAGAAGGCATCCCCTGCGGACGGTCGCACCGCGACCGGGTCTAACCAGGGCAGCGTTCAGGAAGGCCGCTCACACTGCCATGCAAGGTACTTCTGCAAATGCTGCATCGTTCTGTGTAACCCTGCAAAGCTGGACTTCTTGTCACTGGATTTTTCAGACGACTAAACAAGCTCAAAGATTTGAGCTTCTGGATGAAGCTTACAAGGGAACAAGGGGGGAACACAGGGTCAGGCCACGTCCAGAGCCCGGGCTTCTTCCACTGTGCTGGGCTGCCTTCTAGGCGTGAGGAAACGAGGCCCTCACCTAGCCGGAGGCTGCAGGGATGGAGAGAAACAGGAAAATTCAGACATCGTTTGAAGAAATGCCCACTTGGGTTGGGTAGAAAGAATTGAAGGAGGAACAGGATCCAGATGCTGCAAGACACATTCTAGAAAGGGTCGCCGCTGGCACTGGCAGAGAGAGGTGGTGGTGCAGCCTGGGGCAGGGAATGTGAGGGGTGACCAGCACTCTCGCTTTCCTGCGGGAACAGGACTGCGCGAGAGCAGGAGCCAGGGCAGCAGTGGCGGACGCAGGAGACGGCCCCGGGGACGGTGGGCTTGCAACCTCAACCTGGGAGCTGTGCAAGCCTGTGGTGGGTTCTCCGCCGCCTGTCGTCATCTCCCCATCCTGTGCCCATGCAAGCCTCTGCCCGCCCCCCTCCCCGCTCTCCCTCTGCCCTCTGAGCCTGCTCAACGCCTCGTGGTGGGTGAACCAATGCACGGCCTCTGGCCACGTGAACGTCCCTGCTACCTCAGCCTCCTCAGATCAGGAGCTCCCTGCATCTCCGGCCAGTGTCCGGGCAGTCCCTGGTCAGCGCACAGGCGCCCCGCCGCCCACAGAGGCCAGCCCGCTGCGTGCGCTAAATGGCTCAGCCACGTTCACAGAATGATTTCCCGTGTGTCCAACTTAGGGGGTTTCCCCTCTGCATTTGAGAGTATTTGCAGAGAAACAGAAGTCTTAGGGGCCCTTTATACTTCAATAATGCAAATAGCTGAGCACGCAGGACTGCGTGGAGAAGCAGCACGCTGGAACTTCCAAACACAGCACGAATGAACGGCCAGGTTCTTTTTCTATAATTTTCCAAGCTCACTAATGAATGACAGATAAACAAATAGTGGTGCAAATAGTGAAAACCAAATTAGATTTGAGGTTACTCCCCCTCCAGTTTCATAATAAGTAATCCAAACAGTTATCATTTGGGGAGTAAGGAAGTGATCCTATAAAAATAAATGGGTTTCTCGGCGGGTGTCCCTTGTCCCTGAGCCGTACTGCAGTGTGAGGAGGCCGCTGCCCGCGCTCCTCCTGCAGGACTTGGCATGTGCTGAGAGGCCCCTCCCGGAGAAGCGAGGAAACACTGGCTGGATGGGAACGGAGCCTGGTCCCAGGGTCCCCTGTGAGAAAGGGAAGCTTGGGAAACGTGAGACACTCTGTGCTCCTAGAAGCTGGGACTCTGTATCCAAAACCACCCCCAGGTTTTTTTTCTTAAGCTGTTTTGAAAGTGAAGAATGGGTTTGTTTTTACTTTTTATTTATTTACTTTATTTAACTTTTTTAGATGAAGGTTCTGAGTCGGAGTGGTTATGAGTCAAATTCCAAATTGTGAGATGTCATTAGTCCCAAGATGAGAGCTAACAAGATTTGGGCAACTTTGAAAGTGACAAAGCCTTCGGGCCAGGTTTTGTTTTCTCCTCCCTCTTCCTCCTTCTACTTGGCTCAGAGTCCAGGCCAGGAAATGGCTCTGATGGCTCCTGGGCGCCTTGTCCCAGACAGCAGCCCTGGGGATGCAAGTGCAGCCTCTCCAGCCCAGCCTGGCCTGGCGGAGGCTGGGGTGTTAATCCAACACAGGGTGGCCTGTCTGTGGCCAGGGAGGGAGAACAGAATGGAATTGCTTTCCCAACGGTTTCTCCACAGTAGTTCCTGGCAAGATGAAACATTGACCATTTTCACCTTGAGAAATAATTATCCCTGCTTCTTAACGATAAAATACAACCCCCCAAATTATACTGCTAGGATTGTGGCTAAATAGTCTGCATCCAGAGCCCTTAAAACATACCCCTTCTTCCATAGACAGCTTCTTTCACAGACACCCCTGCTGCAGGGTGAAGTGCTATGCTTTGATTTTTCCAATTGATTAAACTAATCAAGGGCAGAAGACAGAATTTGCCAATGGCATTAACAAATACTATTTACATTGCTGAGCCTTTACGTACAACAGCTCTCCACGCTTTACAGGCACAGAGACCGACACTCAGACGGGGCTACCGAGTGAGGAAGTGGCAGGCCTGGGACTGGAACCCAGCTCTGCTCCCGCTGGGACCTGCGGCTCCTCACTCTACCATGTTGCCGTCACTCTAAAACCGGATTCCCATTGGGAACTTTTACTTTTCACATTTACTTTGAGGGTTGCTCTTAAAGCTCTAAAGAATAACATGTGGACCCTTGACTAAACCATTTCCTCTGATCTTCCCAAGCACTGAGAGGTTAGATTTGTGACACGGCTGAAACTGGCACATGATCATGAAGTTTAGCATTTTGAAATAAACTGAGGGCAATAGATTCATTTGAAGACCAGATGCACAATTTGCACAACTGTGGGTTTGTCAGAATTCTAATCTGGACAGCTGAGTTGATTCCAGGTGGGGTGTGTGTGTGTGTGTGCACATTCGTGTTGACCCGAGAGGGAGACTGTGTCTACCATCCTCTTCTTTGCTTAACAGAACTCTGATCTTATTGTGAGCGGCAATTGGCTCAGCGAAACAACTACCTTTCCCAGCAAGCCTTGCCAAAGGGTGGCCCCAGGACATTTCTGGTCTTGCAACTTCGTAGCAGGAGACAGTGGGGGAAATGGGGAGCTCCTCCAAAGGGGGTCAGAGGCTGGCACCTGCCTTTGGCCCAACCTCCCTCTCTTCCTTCCTGATGTGGGGGTTTCCAAGGTTCAGCACCGAGGGGAGGTAGGTGCCCACCTGCGCCATGAGGTTTGAGAATGTCTCTTAGGGTGACCCAGCAGAAGACTGAGGGAGCCTGAGACACTTTGGACGTCACAGCTGCTGCCCAGCCCTGGAGCAGACCAGTTGTGGGAGAGAAGACTCCCTGTCTGGTTTAAATGGTCTTACCCAAGCCATCTGCCGTGTAGCAAAAGCAGTCTCCAGCGGAAACAACTGTGTCTCTCGCACACTACATCTGTGCAGCAGCTCTAGAATTTCTCCCTCGATGCCATCATGCTCCTGTCACACCTGTTGAATTCCACGGGGCTGCCATGCTGTGGAGATGGCTCCATGTCTGCCTCTGACCCTGTGGGGTGGGAAAAGCTGGGGACGGCCCAGCTTTCCACCAGGAATTCGCCTAGGGCAGCCAGAAGGTCAGAGAGCACGACCTGCATCATTTCTCACATTCACAGAGCATGCCTGATGGCTCTCCAGAGGGACAGGAACAGGGCTGGAGGGGAGGCCACGATGGCCACATGTGCAGAGGGAACCCCAGAATCGGGCACCCATGTTCGGCTCAGTGACAGTCCCCAAGCCGGCTCCACAAGGGTGGCCGAGCCGTCAGGGCAGCAGAGCCTGAGCTTGCTCCGCTGGTCACGATCTGGGTGCCGGTGGGTGACCTGGTGGATGGACCCAGCCAGGAGCTCGCCAGGACTTGGGGCCCCTCTGGCCCCCTGCAGCCGTGAGCACACACCACCCCCCTTGCATTCTCGAGTCAGAAGCCTACAGTGTTCAGCGTATTCTGGACAGAGGAGCTTCTGTGGTCCCTAGGATTCTGTAGGCTCTTCCCAGGTGGCTACTTGGAAACCCTGCGCCGTGCTGGACTTTGACGATAAGCAAGTGTTTTATCGCTGCCTAGCCGTGGCGCAGGCCCTGCCGGGGGACAGTGCTCAGACTCCTGGTGTGTCCGTGCCTGGCGAGCTCCTCTTTCTGCTCCTGCCGGGTGGGCGTCCCGAGGGGCTGCGCCATCGGGAATCCTCTCTCGAGAAAGGAAGCGATCCCTGGGTCCTCTGAACGTGGTCACCGGCCTGTCCTGCCGCCTGACCTTCTCCCTGGGAGGATCTGAGAAAAGGGCCGTCAGAGCGCAGCTCACCAGCACGGGCTGGTCAGACCCTCTCCGCGGTGGCAGAGAGCACAGAAGGTGGTGGCAGGGTCAGGGCAGAGCCCTTGGCGAGCGTTGTAGGGCGCTGCAGAGGAGCTCGGCTCTCTGACCGCGCTGACGCTGCTCTTCCCGGCCTTTGCCTCTTTGACAGGAGAATACGAAGACAGGTGCTCCTGGACTTACGGTGGGGCTACTTCCTGACAAACCCATCGCAAGTTGAAAATACTGTCTACTTGGAAAATGTGTTGCCTGCATCTAACGTACGGCACACCATGGCTTGGCCTGGCCTACCTCGGATGTGCTCAGAACACTCCCACTGCCTGCAGCCGGACAAAGTTGTCGACGCAAAACCTGCTTCACCGGATGTGTTGGCTGTCGCGTGTGATTTACCGAATACGGCACTGGAAGTGAAATCCAGGGTGGTTGTGTGGTGCTGGCAGTGAGTTTCTACTGAATGTGTCTCGCTGTCACGCCATCGTCACGTCAAGGATCGGACCTGGAACCACGCAGGCTGGGATGGTCTGTGCCACCCGCTGGCCAGGACGAAATGCAGCCGGATCATGCATCCTATGTCGGAAAATCCCAGGAGCTCTTCACGGCTGTGGAATTCAGCTTGTTTCCATTTCCCTTTGGACTTTACGAATGCTAAAAGGACACATTTAGTGGCATTTTACAGGTGATTTGCAGCTCACGCCCTGTGCCTACAGTCTTTCAAGGAGCGAGGAGGAGACCAACATACTCGCCCTCTGGGCCTCCCAGGACAAGTTGTCCAGGCTTCCCCACCGTGCACAGCCGGCCCCGGACAGCACAGCCCCACACAAACCTTCCCCGGCGTGAAAGCAACAACCGTCAGCTACGAACTAATGATGACAATGAAGACAACACATCATCTATCCATTCCCTTTGCTTTCTAACCTGTGGAATATTTTTAACATTTTAATAATGTTTATTCAAACCAAAGATGACATTGACCTAAAACAGTGACCTACAATCCAGCATGTCTTCAGCTGTTTCTGCGGCATCTTCCTGTCATTCGTGCGTGTGTGCGTTTACTGCTGAGCACGGGGCGTGTGCAGGCGTGGCGCTGGGCCTCAGGTCCCGGAATTGGGCGAAGCTGCAGCGTGGAAGGAATCGGGGGGAGACAGAACAGTAATCAGACAAGCTGGATGTTACACATGTAACTACGAACTTGAAAGACGCTCTGGAGGGAAGGTGCAGGTGCTTGCTAGGAACACCTGAGCGTGGTGGTGAGGAGGGGACTAAATCGAGTCACAGTTGGGGTCAGCGGGACAGGGCCGAGAGCAGCTTCTCCGAGGAGCTGACGTCTGAAGGCTGAGTTAGCTGTGGACTCATGGGTGTCCAGTCCCTCACACTGGGGATGGGGAGCAGGGCAGGCCCAGCTGGCGCGAGGGCCTGGGAGAGGGTGCGGGACGGTGGGGCAGAGCTGCACACGGGCCGGGTCGCAAGCAGGGGGTGGGCGGGGTGGGCCTGCCCAGGACTGCACTGGCCTTCCGGGGGGGGGGGCAGGGGCAGAGTCTGGAGGGAGCGGGCTGAGGACCACTGGGAGGCCCCTTGGGGGTGCAGGGCAGGACCTCTGGGCCTGGTGTGGGGGCCCCCCCATTCGCGGGTATTTGGCGATGGCTCCTGGCATCCTCTGGAGATGCTGGGGAGCCTCTGGGCAGGATGGGCTGTGGGGCGTCTGCGGAGCCTGCGAGACAGGCAGCGGAGCGTCCAGCGGGCAGCGGCGGTGCCTGCGGGTGTGGAGCTTGGTGTTCAGACGCAGGTCGTGGCCACGCGTTTGGGAGCTCTCAGTGTGTGCATAGCAATAAGACTGTAAGTGGGTAAGATTGCCTCAGTGAAGAATACATTAAAACACAACAGCCTCTTTCATCCATTTGCAATGGTGAGAAGTGTGGATACGGACTGCGGGTCTCTCCGTGGCGGGGCCTGGACGGGGCCCTTGGTGCTGGGTCCTCTTGCCACCAGCCCATGAGTTGCTGTTGTCACTGCTAAGCTTCTGATGGAGAAAAAACCTGAGAAATCATCTTTTCTTCCTGTTCTCAAAGTTTCACGTGGTGTGAATGCTGTCTGCCCAAGTCAGCAGGCTCCCTGCGCAGCGGCCGGGCTGGGGCGTGTGCTCCCAAAGACTCTGCCTGCGCCTCCACCCACCCTCCACGTCTGCACAGCGGCAGGTCTGTGGCCTTTACAGTTATTTTATAATCAGGGAACATGAAGAAAAAAGCCTGGCAGCAAATGCCGAAGTGGACAAAAGCAAGCAAAGGAGAGAGAGAAGGGAGCTGGGAGCATATGCCAGGGTGCAGCTGCCGGCGTCCAGGGCAGGCCCCTCCCGGCCAGGGAGCCGGGCTCCAGGAAGTGAGCTAACAGACGCCGTCTCTCACTGGGAGCCACCTGGCAGTGGCGGGACCCGGGGAGCACCAGAGGGGAGGGCTCGTGGAGGAGCCTGCTCCCCCCACACTGTTTGTGCGGAGACAGACGCCTTTTGCTAAGATTCGGGGCGTGGGTTTGTTTAAAGGCTCTCTGTGTGAAATTGATTTTTGGTTTCCATGCGAATGTTGGTCCATGCCCTGCCTCTTTGCTGCTCGTCCCAGGGTGTGATACGTTGCACAGAGAAGGGCTCTAAGAACAAATCGCAGGCATGGTGGTTAAAATGAGCCAACCTGGGGTCAAGATGTGAAAATAAATATCCAGGCCCATGGACTAGACCCAACTCTGAAATGACTGAATTGCTCATAAAGACTCCATTCAGGCCTCTTAACATGGGATTGCAAAATGCTCCAGTTTGCAGTCGCCAGGGGACCTGGTAAACAAATCCGGCGTGAGCACAGCAGGCCCTCGCTTCTCGCTCCCTGGGCACTGTCCCGATTTGTTCACAGTTGACACCAGTGTCCAGGATTTAGAACAAGGTGTTTGGGGCAGGAACAAAAAGGACTGATTGTAAATAATATTGGGGTCACAGAGCCCTTTCTTGGGGCACGGGGCTCAAGTGCTGCGCTGGTCCTTGCTGTAAGTGGGCCTCTGCGTGGGATTGAGTCAAGGGGGTGCTCCGCGCAGCCTGGCCCCAGGTCTGGACACGTCCGGTTGTGCAGCCGCGCACTGGTTCAGACTTTCCACCACAGACGGGCGGTGGTCCTTGGGCTACAAAGGACCCTCCTGGATGGCATCCTGTTTGGGTAAACCTCAGAAATCAGGAGCAGAAGATTTGGGAGCAGAAAGAGAGTAGAAATGAAGATTTTAAGGTGTCTTTGGTGACGTGGTCATGCTTGGTATTCTGGGTCATGTGCTTTCATCCTTTTGTTCCTTCAGGCTAGTCATAAAAATAGTTATGTTGATTCTTTGTATACCAAGATGTCCTGCGGAGCCTGTCAGGCTTTAAATGTTCCAAAATGATTTTTGTAAAGGTTCCCAGGGTAGGAAAGAGATGTTCTGGGAACACAAACGATTCTGTAGTCTGTAACTGGACAGAGCACGGCAGGTGGCTGGCCAGGGGCGAGCAGGGAGTTCCTGGGTCTGACCGCTCCTGCAGCCTCTCGTGACGTGCAGGCCCCAGCTCCCCTACAGTGTTTCTCCAAGCAGGGAGGGCACTGGGACACCCTTCCTGTGGTGGGCTTGGGCCTCATGCATAGGACCTTGAAGCATTCAGGGGCCCGATCAGCCCCTTGGGGAAGCAGAATTGGAGTCAAAGAGCCCAGCGAGTTGGGGACATTAGCAACATAGGAGTACAGTGCTTAAAATGAAATTAGAAAGAGTACTATGGATTTTCTGATACATCTTTTTCTTTTTTAACTTACAGATTGGGTGAGGCAGCATGTGTGGTGGCTCAAGTTTGTAATCCCAGTGCTTTGGGAGGCAGAGGCAGGAGGATTGCTTGAGGCCAGGAGTTTGAGACCAGCCTGGACAACATAGTGAGACCCCATCTCTTAAAAAAAGAAAAACAGCCAGGTATGGTGGCACACACCTGTAGTCCCAGCTACTCAGGAGGCTGAGGCAGGAGGATTGCTTGAGCCCAGGAATTCAAGGCTGCAGTGAGCTGTGATTGCACCACTGTATTCTAGCCTGGGTGACAGAATGAAACCCCGACTCTAAAAATAAATAAATAAATACATTGCAGGTTGCTCTTTCAGAAGCCCATGGAGTCCGTACCTTTGCTTAATGGGAGCCATACTTTTTGAGATTGTGGTTCAGGGCTTCTTGAAACACAATTTTTGGAATTCCAATTTACTGCTCAACAGCAGTTTTGGAAGGCTATATTGGAAATTGAAGTTTAAATTCATGTAAAGTATGGAAGAGTTTGTATATGTGTTCTAAAGGATTTTGAGATCCTTGGGTAAAAGCTATACCTGAAAGTTGTCATATATGTGAGGTATGTGTGATGTCATGTCATACATATTTACCTGAAAGGTATGTCCTACCTGTCATTTATCTATCATTGGTGTGTATCACATACACATTTATGAGATATAATTTTTACCTACTGACATACAAGAAAACAATTTTAATTGGTCACAGGTGAAATACTTCTGTTTTTTTTAAGCTCTTTATTTAGAAACAATTTTTAACTTACATAAAAGTTGCAAGAATAGTACAAAGATCCCATTCAAATTTCTTTCATTTTCACAATAATAAACTCTGTAGGAAAAGGCTCTAATCCAGGATCCCACATTGTAACCACTTGTTATGTCTTTAAGCTTCTTCGATCTGGAACTGTTTCTCAGTCTTTGCCCGAGTTTTATGACCTTGACGTTGCTGGAATCACTGGCTGACAATGTGGTATGATGTTCCTCCATGTGGGATGGTCCAGTGTTTCTTCATAACTAGACCCAGTTCACGCACAGTTTCACCGGAGTATCGCACAAGTGGTGTCGTGTTCTTACTGCATCGTATTGGTTGGCAAATGACTCACGACTTGTGACATTAACTTTGACAGCACGATGGAGATGCCATACGCCAGGCTCTCCACTCTGAAGTCACTTTTGATTCTATTTGCAATCAGTAAGCATTTGGTGTGAAGATAACTTTGAAACGATTTAAAGTTTCATTTCTCATTCTTTCACCTACTTAAGTCTTACCATCCATTGGTATTTCCTGCCAGGATGGATAGACTGGGTAACTGCTGAGGGGTGATTTTCAAATGTCATTGCTCTTCCCGTTCTCGTAAGTTGGCTTCTACGGTAAGGAAGAACTTTCTCTTTCATGTATGTTTATACGTGTGTATGTGTATGGCTTCTAAAACATTATAATTAATGTGCGATCTCATGGATCCCCTTTTATTCAATGTCATGCTGTATTGGTGTCACTATTGCTTCGATGTCCAAATTATCCTGGATTTGGCCACTGAGAGCCGCACCAGCGTGGTACTGCGTTTGGGGCACGTGCCCATTGTTTGAGCACTTTCTTATTTCCTGCCACAACAAGGTGCTGCAGGCTCGTCTGACACTCTCCCTGCCCAGCTGCACCAGCCATTCCTCAAGGGAGCCCTGCTTCCCGCAGCAACGAGGAACTTGCTGTGGAGGCCGAGGGCTGGGCGGCGTAGTGCTTGTTCCTAGGGTCCCTGTTCCCACTCACCTGCTGTGGACAGCATTAGGGAATGTATTTCATCTGCTTATCTCTGTTTCTACACACGCGCGTGTATACAGACGCACATTTACATTTCTTTCCACATTTATCGATTATGTTGAAAACCACAGGCTCACAGAGCACCTCACGTTTCAAGCCGCTCCCCGCATCCATCCTGGTCTTCCCGCGTGCCACGTGTGAGTCCTTTTCTCGGCAGTGAAGAGTCTGTTTCCTCGTGACTCGGTCTCCCTGTAGCGAAGCCCCCACCCGCTGGGTGGCAACTGCTTGGCCCCTCAGGGCTCCCTCCAACCTGGTCCCCTACTTTCTAGCTTTTGCTTTTTTTGTTTGTTTTTAATGTGGGAACTATGTACTATAAAACACGGATGAGTTCAACAGGAAAACAAATATTTTCCGGAATTTTAAATGCTCAAAAAGCTAGTGAAGGTGAGAAAGTCAGGGACGGAGTGCTAAGTGAGAAGGAAGACCCATCTGGAAGCATGCATGCTGGGTGTCTCCGGCAGGGCTCTCCAGGCTCCGCGGGGGGCTGTGCCACGCAGAGACCCCCCAGGCTCCTTCCGTGCTCGGTTTTGTGACTTGAAGGTTGTTGTTATGCACTGTACGGTTTCATTAGCAAACTCAGATTAATGACAGTTCTGTCCTAAGTCTTGCGGATTGCTTAACTGATGGTCAGTGCACCCATTAGGGTCTATAGCAGTTAAAATAGCATTAATCTGCTAAGTGAAATAAAGTTGATACCCTGTGTTTGTCCTGCTCCGTTTGCTCTCATTCATTACCTGGTGGAGCACGCTGTCGCTGTGTCCTGCTGACGGTCACGGTGTTTTGGCTGGAGTCGCTTTGCAGTGGGAGCTGGTCTGGCCCTGGCGGAGGGGATGCTGGCATGGTCCATCTGGAGAAGAGGCCTGGGGAGAAGCCAACACCTAAGACGACACGTAGAATCCCCTTTTTGCATAGAACAGGAAACCTGCGCCTCCACAGGGAGAAGGGCAGGCAGGAGAAGGGCGCCAGGCTGGAGACACGACCGCTGCTGAAGGGCCTGTGGCCCAGTCCCCTGCAAGGTCCAGGCAGCACAGCCCTTCTGCCCTCCGTTGCTAGGGACGGCCCTCCAGGCACAATTCAACACTGACAGTGGGAGCCCCCAGGGCACATCAGATGAATGCCCAGTGGTGCTGTGATTAAGAGACCTCCCAGGAGACAGGAAGGCGGAAGGTGTGAAGCCAAGAGTGGGTGGCCTTGGAGTGTGGGCTGAGGAGGTGCCTGCTGGGAGGCCCCTCTGTGGCCCCCACGGTCCTGGAGCCAGCTGGCCGCAGGCCTGGGGAGCTGTGAGGGCACACGCTTGTCCAGGGTGGCAGGGGCAGTGGCCTTGTCAGGGCTCTGACACTTGGCTGACATCTCTGTCAGCAGGTGGGGGCTGGCGGATTACCTGGGGTGGGAATTCCTGCCACGGTCCAGCTTTTAAAATTGTTGCTCAGGGGCCCTGCTCCTTGTGGGGCAGAGCTCTGGGGACTCCGTGTGACAAGAGGCGAGAGAACAGTGGCCTTAGAATGTTTGGCCCTCGTGAAGCAGGCCCCTGGCAAGGTCACTTTGCATTTGTTGGGACTCACTGAAATAGAGTCTTGACTCACAGTGCTGCCCAATAGAAATAGAGTGGACGTCACTCACTGAATTTTAAATTTTTTGGTAGCTACATTAAAAAAGTGTAATAAGGGAATAGTGAAATGCATTTTAATGATGCACTTTAGTTATCCCAGTATATCCAGAATATTAACCTATCAAATCAGTGTGAAATTATTAAGGAGATACTTTGCATTCTTTTTTTCATACTGAGTCCGGTGTGCATTTCACACCCAGAGCACGTCCAGCTTCTCCCCAGCCACAGTGCAAGGGCTCGAGAGCCGCGTGGGCACCACCCAGGCCTGAGGGTCAGCTAGATGTTTTGGATCAGACCAAAAATCAGGAGATGCCCTTCAGGAGGTCTGGCATGTCCGAACCACAAGTGTCCAAACTCTGGACATACTTGGAGGACGCGGGAGACTGATCGTCAACAAATATTATTTGCCAATCATTACGACAGTCACGCCGTACACGGGGCCTTGTGTGCGTGCAGGGGGTGGGTGCAGAATAAAGCAGGCCCCTGGCAAAGGGTTTTAGGTTGAACTAAAATGAATTGAACATCCACTACCAGGTTTATGAACTTGTCCAGGTTCACAAACGGTTACGACAAAAACACCACACAAGGTGTTGAAAAACTTGTCAACCAGTAAAGAAATCCCGCCTTGGCGTAAGAAGGTTTTGGAGGGAGCACTTCATGAGGCATTATTTTTCCAGTATTTTTTGTTATATTATGTAAAGTCAAACCCTCAATGTTGCTGTGAAAGGCAGAACGTGCTGGACAACAGAGGACACGGTTTTATTCAGGCCGTTGCCATGGAGAAGCTTCGGCAGTGTGGGCATAGCACGGAAAGGACAGGAGCCTGGGGCGTGCCGAGGACGGTGGACGCGGGATTCACGGGGGAGGGGAGCCGGGTCTTGCGAGCCCCTGAGAGCGGCTGGAGGTAGGTCTTATGTGGAAGGTGGGAGGGAGGGGTGCCTGGGGCTATCCATTTACCCCCAGAACACAAAAGGGTCAGGCAGGACTTCCTGACCAATGATTGCTGTTTTTCAGGACCACAGTGCTCAGGTAAAGTTCAACCTTGTCATTCTCCCTGTTGTTCAGGAGGGATGAACATGCTCTTTGGTGAGCACCATTCGCCAGCATGGGGCCGAGCAGGTCTGAGCAACACCCCCTGGGACTCCTGCTCCTGTGAACTGGCTGGACCGCCTGCTGGGAGGGTGCCAAAGGCCAGTGTGCTAAGATACCGAAGACCAGGCAATGCCCACAATCATGGACAGAAATGTGAATATACGGGTTGTCTTGAAGGGAAGAGCGAGACGTTGATCCTGAGGGTGACCCGTCCAGTGGGCTCCCAGCCTCTGTGCAGCCCACCCCGCTGACTCCCTGAGTTTCCACAGCTCTGGGCGGTGGGTGCCCTGTGACGGTGTGCACAGGCGTGGCCACCTCTTGTACAAGGGCGTGCATGACCCCAGCACTTTGCCTGACTCTTTGAGTGGTTCAGACAGTGGCCTGTCCAGGGAATCTGGCCAGTGCAGTCTGCTGTGGTGCGGAGCCCTGCAAAGTTTGGGTCAAGTCCAAAGGCTTCAGCTCACAGGGCTTCTGGGATCCTGGGCAAGGGCTGGCCGTGAGGCAGCCTGGAGTCCCCACAGGGTTCGGGCAGTCAGGTTTGAGTTCTCAGGGACACCCAGTCAGGAGGGAGGGAGAAAAATTGGAAATACTTGTTTGAGTTGTAGCCAGATGTTGAAAGAAGCTGGCAATTTGGGTAAGGTGGCAGGATCTGACCAACCCTGGCCTTTCCACAGAGGAAGAGGAAGTGATTTCATTCCTTGCCAGAGGAGACAGGATTGGGTATTCCCCAGTTTATCACTCCATTTACGAAGAGGAGCAGAGCGGCTCAAAGACAGGGCTGGAGTCTGACAGTCCACAGGGTGCATGCAGTTTTCTGTCGAAACCCAAAATTTCTCTTTTCAGTCATCCACCTTTTCATTAAAGATAAAATCAAAGAAAGCTTATTCTTGATCACAAAATAAGGCTGGTCTTGGTAAATTTGGCCTAGTTATTTACATAGTTGCAGTAGGAGTGTTAATTTGCTATAAAGATCTTCCCAAGTTTGCTGTGCCGGAAGTTTTCATGAGGAATCTCAGATTGGATTTATGAAACTCTCGTGAGGCCAGGCAGTCAAGGCAAGAACAAGCAACCAGATTTCATCTGGAAATATCTATAAATTTTGCCAAATTCTTCTCTTCTTGAGGAACCCAAATATCCTAGCGTTCATGGGCTGGCCAGGAGGTAACCTTCTGTACTAATCTATAAGTCTGTGAGCCAGGTGCCAGACCGTTTTTTCTGAGAAGATTTGTAAGCATTAGCTCCAGAAAGTCAATCTTAATTCCTTAAAATTATCTGGTCATGGCTGATTAGACAAATAATTATATTGCCATGAAAAGTAAGAATACTTGCTAAGCGTTCTGACATCCAGAGGGCTCAGGCAAGGAGAATAAGATATCACTTATGTTTTTTGAAATGTTTTATTTCAACTCACAAAAGCAGAGTCTACCATCTGGTGATGAGTTACAGATAGCTTAAGAGGAAGGCAAAAGGACTTCCCTTATGTATCCAGAAAATAGAACATTGAAACATCAGTAACATTCCAAGCAAAAGTCACAGTCGTCCCTCATCAGTTCGTTCAGTCCTCTGCAATTAACCCTTGGACCTTTGGCCAGCAGTCTCACAAAGCCATCCACTTCCCAGCTAGAATTCTGGAAATTCTGATGCAGTCTGCTGGTAGGTGTAGGCAACGCCATCAGAGACCTGAACCCAAAGGTACCTGGCACGGTCCTTGCCCTGGGGCTCTGGAACAACCCTTCTCTGAAGATGAAGTACTCCGGCTTGTAGCTGATTGCAAAGCTCTCAAGGAAGCATCAGAGTAAAACAAAAATGATCTGTCGATAACAGGTCGTTACTGATCATTTTGAAGGGTGAAAGATCTGATGAGAGTTCACAAGAATGGTACAACTGACAGGAAGTTTGGCTGTTTCTATGGCATGCAGAACAAGACAATAAAGTCAAGCCAAGAAAACTTAGCCAAAACATCTATAAACATGGTTAACCATATTTTCAAAGAAGAATGGCTATTACCTCTTATTTGTTAAAATGGATGCACATTTTCTCTTTATAGAGAAAATATCTTCAGGTATCGCATATAATAATCCTGACATGATATACAATGAATATACCAAGTATATAGTTAAAATATGTCAAGATTGTATGACAAGCATCCAGTAGAGGGACTCGGGAAGGCTGGTCGGGTCCTGAATGCCTGCACATTAATGAGACTTCATAGGTAAGTCATGTAAAGCCACAGCTGAAAGCCACTGGCGGAGAAGCTGCTAGATTCAAATGCAAGAGGTAGAGTCATGGCCAAGTTGAGATTTTAAAAATAACTGAAATTATGACCGATAACACTATC
Source organism: Propithecus coquereli (assembly GCF_000956105.1). Taxonomy (NCBI): domain Eukaryota; kingdom Metazoa; phylum Chordata; class Mammalia; order Primates; family Indriidae; genus Propithecus; species Propithecus coquereli. The sequence continues at coordinate 8,417,417 of NW_012153174.1, forward strand.
CTGTTGTATGCTATCAGTCAGAGAAGCTGCAGGACTCTGAACAGAAATGGACACACCCCGGGGCTGCCCAGTGCTCGGGGCCTCCCGTGCACACGCAGTTTCTGAAGTATTGGTGCCATCACTGTTATGCCCATTCACAGTTAATTTAGGGAAGGTGGAGCCTCTCCTTTGATTCGAGAGACAGGTGCTTCCCATACAAATCAATAGTTGCAAATCAAATAAACCTAATTAGCACATCCTGTTTGTTTTTTTTCCTTTTTTACATTTTATTGATTTGCGGGGTACATTCACAGATTTGTAACGTGGATACATTTCACAGTGGAGAAGTCTGGGCGTTTTGGGTAACCCTCACCCGGTTAGTGTGCAGAGTACCCATTAGGTAATTTCTCATCCCACACCTGTCTCCCATCCTCTCACCGTCCTGCCCTTCTGAGTATCCAATGGCTATTACTTCACTCTCTGTGTCCGGGGGTCCTCAGTATTTAGCTCTCATTTACAAGTGAGAACATGGTGTTTGATGTTCTATTTCTGAGTTATTTCACTTAAGACAAGGCCTCCAATTCCACCCATGTTCTTGCAAAAGACATGATTTCATTCTTTTTTATGTGTGAGCAGTATTCCATGGTAGTATTCCACATTTTCCTTATTCAATCAATCAACCGGTGGACACTTAGGTTGGTTCCGTATCTTTGCTATCATGAATAGTGCTGTGATAAACATAGCAGTTCAGGTACCTTTTTGGTATAATGATTTTTTTTCCTTTGGGTAGATACACAGAGTGGAATTCCTGGATCTAATGGTAGATCTAATTTTAGTTCTTTGAGGAATCTCCATACTGTTTTCCATGTAGGTTGTACTAATTTACATTCCTACCAACAGTGTATAAGGGGTCCCCTTTGAAAGCATCTGTGCCAGTATCTACTGTTTTTTAACTTTTTAGTAATGGCGATTCTGACTGGGGTAAATCATTGTGATTTTAATTTGCATTTCCCTGATGATTAGTGATGTTAAGCATTTTTTCATATGTTTGTTGGCCATTTATATATCTTCTTTTGAAAAATGCCTGTTCGTGTTGTTTGCACACTTTATAATGGGATTATTTGTTTTCTTTCTTGCTGATTTGTTTGAGTTCCTTATAGATTCTGGATACTAGTCCTTGGTCAGATGTATAGTGTGTGAATATTTTTTCCCATTCTGTAGGTTATCTATTTACTCTGTTGATTATTTCTTTTGATGTGCAGAAACTTTTTACCTTAATTAAGTCCCATTCATTTATGTTTATTTTTGTGCATTTGCTTTTGGGGTCTTAGTAATGAATTCTTTGCCTAGGCCAATGTCCAGAAGAGTTTTTCCTATGTTTTCTTCTAGAATCTTTATGGTTTCAGATCTTACATTTAAATCTTTGATCCACCTTGTGTTAATTTTTGTATACGGTGAGAGATAGGGATCCAGTTTCATTCTTTTGCATGAGGCTCTCCAATTTTCCCAGCACCATTTATTGAAATAGGATGTTCTTTTTGCAGTGTATGTTTTTATCTGCTTTGTCAAAGATCAGTTGGTTGTAGGTATTTGATTTATTTCTGGGTTCTCTCTTCTGTTCCATTGATCTATGTGTCACTTTCATACCAGTACCATGCTGTTTGGGTTACTATTGCCTTATAGTATAATTTGAAGTTGGATAATGTGATGCGTACAGATTTGTTCTTTTTGCTTAGGATTGGCCAAATTGCATTGGCTATTTGGGCTCTTTTTTTGGTTCTATATGAATTTTAGGATTTTTTTCTAATTGTGTTAAAAATGACATTGGTATTTTGAAAGGAATTGTGTTGAATATATAGACTGCTTTGGGCAGTATGGTCATTTTCACCATATTGATTCTTCCAATCCATGAGCATGGGATGTTTTTCCATTTATTTGTGTCTTCTATGATTTCTTTCATCATTATTTTGTAGTTCTGCTTGTAGAGATCTTTCACCTCTTTGGTTAAATGTATTCTCAGGTATTTTAAATTTTTTAGCGACTATTGTAAATAAAACTGAGTTATTGATTTGATTATCAGCTTGGTTGTTATTGGTGTATAGCATTGATATTGATTTGCAAATGCTGATTTTGTAATCTGAGACTTTACTGAATTCATTTGTCAAATCTAGAAGTCTTCTGAAGGAATCCTTTAGGGTTTTCTTGGTATAAGATCATATCATTGGCAAACCGGGATAGTTTCACTTCCTCTTTTCCAATTTGGATGCCCTTTATTTCTTTCTTTTGCGTGATTTTTCTGTCTAGAACCTCAATACTATGTTGAATAAAAGTGGTGGAAGTGGTCATCTTTGTTCCCTTCCATTTCTTAGAGGGAATACTTTCAACTTCTCCCCATTCAGTATGATATTGGCTCTGGGTTTGTTGTATGTGGCTTTATTAATTTGAAGTATGTTCTTTCAATGCCTATTTTGCTGGGGGTTTCTATCATGAAGGGGTGTTGGATTTTAACAAATGCTCTTTCTGCATCTATTGAAACGATCGATAGATGTGTTTGTGTTTAATTTTGTTTATGTGGTGAATCACATTTATTGACTTGCATAAGTTAAACCATCCTTGTATCCCTGGGATGAAACCTTGCTCGTGATGAGTTATCTTTTTGATGTGCTCTTAGATTCAGTTTGCTAATATTTTGTTGAGGATTTTTGCATCTGTGTTCATCAGGGATATTGGCCTGTAGTTTTCCTTTTTTTGTTGTGCCCTTTCCTGGTTTGGGTATCAGTGTGATACTGGCTTTGTAGAATGATTTAGTGAGGATTCCATCTTTCTTGATCTTTTGGAACAGTTTCAGGAGGATTGGTACCAGTTCTTCTTTGAACACGTAGTATTAATAGAATTTGGCTGTGAATCTGTCTGGTCCCAGGCTTTTTGTTGTTGTTGTTGGAAGATTTTTTTATTGCAGATTCAATGTCATTACTTGTTATTGGTCTATTCAGGATTTTTATTTCTGATTCAAGCTTGAAGAGTTGTATGTTTCCAGGAATTTATCCATTTCCTCTAGATTTTCTAGTTTATGTACACAGAGGTATTCATAGTAGTCTTGTAGGATCTTTTGTATTTCCATGGTATCAATTGTCATATCTCTTTTTTCATTTCTGGTTGAGTTTATTGAATCCTTTCTCTTCCTTTTTTGGTTAATCTAGCTAGTGATCTATCAATTTTGTTTATCTTTTCATAGAACCAACTTTTCATTTCATTGATCCTTTGGTTTTTTGTTTGTTTCTATTTCATTTAATTCTGCTCTGATCTTTGTTATTTCTTTTCTTCCGCTAGCCTTGGGTTTTGTTTGTTCTTGTTTTTTAGTTCTTTGATGTGTGATAATAGGTTGTTGATTTGTAATCTTTCTGTCTTTTTGATGTGGGCATTTAACACTATAAAGTTCCCTCTTAGCATTGCTTTTGTTGTATCCCCAAGGTTTTGATAGCTTGTGTCACTGTTATCACTCATTCTGAAAAAATTTTTAATTTCTACCTTGATTTTGTCATTGATCTAGAAATCATTAAAGAGCAGGTTGTTTAATTTCCATGTATTTGGGTGGTTTTGAGATTTCCTCTTGGTATTGATTTCTAGTTTTATTCCACTGTGGTCTGAGAAGATACTTAGTATGATTCTGATTTTTAAAAATGTATTGAAACTTATTTTGTGGCCAATCATATAGTTTATCTTGGAGAACGTTTCATGTGCTGATGAGAAGAATGCTGCATTCTGCAGCTGTTGGGTAGACTGTTCTGTGAATGTCTGTTAGGTCCATTTGTTCTAGAGTACAGTTTAAGTCCAGTGTTTTTTTGTTGACTTTCTGCCTTGATGGCCTGTCTAGTACTGCTAGTGGAGTGTTTAAGTCCCCCACTATTGCATTGCTTTCTGTCTCTTTCCTTAGGTCTAGCAGTATTTGTTTTATGTATCTGGGAGCCTTGGCATTAAGTACATCTATATTTAGCACTGTTATATCTTCTTGTTGGATTGATCTCTTTCTCATTATATAATGACTTCCTTTGTCTCTTTTTACTGTTTTTGTTTTAAAGTCTGTTTTATGTTATAAGGATAGCTACTCCTACTCACTTGGTTTTTATTTGCTTGGATATTTCCCCCTGCACCTTTACTTTGAGTCTGTGAGAATCTGTATGAGTAAGGTGTATCTCTTGAAGGCAACAGACATTCGAGTTGTGTTATTTCATCTAACCTATATCTTTTAAGTGGGACATTTAGACTATTTACATTCAAAGTTAGTGTCGATATGTGCAATACTGTTCCAGTCATCGTGGTGATTGTTACCTAGTTGCTTTGTATTCTCCAATGTGTTACTATTTTATATACTCTGTAAATTTTACATTTTTGAGTGTTTTCATAGTGGGGAGTACTGACCTTTCATTTCAATGTTTAGTATTCCTTTGAGTATTTCTTACAGTATTTCTTCTTGATCTAGTGGTGACAAATTCCCTTAGCTTTAGCTTTTCTGGGAAAGACTTTATTTCTCCTTCATTTATGAAATTTAGTTTTAGAGGGCACACAATTCTTGGTTAACAGTCCTTATGCTTAAGAAGACGAAAGATAGGACCCCAATCCCTCTGGCTTATAAGGTTTCTGCTGAGAAGTCTGCTGTTAGTCTGATGGGCTTTCCTTTGCAGGTTATTTGATGTTTTCATCCTACTACTCTCAAATTTTCTATTTCATGTTGACTTTTGCTAGCCTGATGACTATGTGCCTGGGCAATGATTATTGTTTGCACTGACTCTCCCTGGAGTTCTTTGAGCATCTTGTATCTGGATGTCTAAGTCTGTAGTGAGACCAGGGAAGTTTTCCTCAATTACTCCCTTAAATAGATTTTCCAAACATTTTGCTTTTTCTTCTTCTCCATCAGGGATTCCAATGATTCTTAGGTTTGGTCATTTTACATAGTCCCATATTTCTTGGAGACTTTGTTTATTTAAGTTTTCATTTTTGTCTGACTGGGTTCATTTGAAAGCCTTGTCTTCAAACTCTGAAATTCTTATGCTTGGTCTAGTCTACTGGTGAAGCTTTCCACTGTATTTTGTAATTCCCTAAAAGAGTCTTTTATTTCCAGAAGTTCTGTTATTTTTTTAAAATATCTATCTCTTTAGTGAATTTTTCATTCATATCCTGAATTATAGTTTTGGTTTCTTTATGTTGTTTTTCATGAGCTCACGGATCTTAATGAGCTCACTTGCAATCCATATTTTGAATTCTATAAGTGTCATTTCAAAAATTTCCTTTTCTTGGAATCCATTGCTGGAGAGCTTGTATGATCCTTTGCGGGTGTCAAAATAGTCATTTTTTTCATACTGCCAGGGTTCTTACACTGTTTCCTTCTTATTTACAGAAACTGTCACTTCTTATTTTTGAATTTACTTTCATTTGGATGGGTTTTTTTTTATTTTGTTTTGTTTTTATCTTGTTTCATTTTTCCCTCTTGAGAATGTATGTCGTATGTTGTGTTTGGTTGTTTGGCTTCAATTTTGGGTGCTTTCAAGGGGCCAAGGCTCTGTGTGAGTTCTTTGGTTGTATGCAGCTTTTGTGAGGGCTGTCCCAGAGAGTAGGCTCGCTGCCTTCTGCAGTGCTGGAGCTGTGCAGGGCTCAGGAAGCTTCTCTAGTTCTCCAACACTGTGCCCCTCTGGTAGGAGGTATAAAATTTGTCTACTGTGAGGGGTTCCCCGTTGTCTCAGGCAATGGACTAGTCCATGGTAGAAAAGCAAACCACTTCCTTACCATATCTCTGTCCTGAGGTTTATGATTCTCAGTTCAGTCAAACCCTGTGATCTATTTCCAGGCCACACTGTTACTGAGATCGGCAGAAAATGCCTTTCCAACAGCTCTCTGCCTAAATGGTATTGGAGCAGAACCTACTGTCTCAGCTCAAAATAGATAGCTTTGTGGCTCACCTGTTTCCCACTGTGGGGAGCACTGCAGCTCCGTGTGGAGAGGGAGGGGTACACTGCCTTTTGGTTTGTGCAGGTGAGCATCCTCTGTGGTTATAGGGGGCGATTTGGGTCTACCGGGCCTCAGATCCCTGGGGGTTGTTCAGGTGCAGCAGTGGTGCCCTAGGTCAGGTCACCTCCAGGCCCCTGGATGGTGTGCTTGAGTCTTGGGGGCACAAGACCAAGACCTGGTTGGCAGCTGTGTCCTCCGGCCTCCCTGGGTTCAGGCCCTGTCTGTGGTCCCCTGGTCTGGAAGAGTGCTCAGGCAGGGGCAGGGCAGCCCTCTGAGGTCACACAGCTGCTTGCATCTTCTTCTCTCCGCAGTGACAGTGGTCTCCGTCCTTCAGGGCACAAAAGTCCCAGGTCCCTCCTTGGCCCTGCAGCAGCAGAGGTGGCAGAGGAAGATCACATCACTTTGTGCTGTGCTCCCAGAGTGGCTCCAGTCTGCCGGTGGACTTGCCACCAGGATGGTCGGCTCCTCCAGGGAGAGGCGGGCAGCCCGGAGGACAAAAACTATCAGCTCCACCTCCACTGAGGGGGGGCGGGGTGAGCAGTCCTTGCCCCCGGCTGCCATGACTAGGGTCCCAAACGTCCTCACTGCCCGTGGCCGGGAGGCTCTCCCATCCTCCTGCAGCCAAGCAGGGCCTCTGTCTTCACTCTTGTCCCGTTTTTCAGCTTCTATCACATCTTTGTTGGAATTCAGTATGTTTCCTCAACCATCTATTCAAAGCATGAAAATCTACTCCCTGATTTTAACTTCTGTCCATGGGAGGGGCATACACTGGCTTTATCTAGTCAGCCATCATGAACCGGGGCCCTCAAAATCCTCGGTTCTCTTAAATAACCAAGGACATAATGATGTCGACGTAAAGCAAAGAGTCTTTGCCTTCGTAGGTAGATCACTCAGAAGGTAAAGGACAACTTTCTTCAGTATCTCAGTGAGAGGAGACCAACAGTTCATGAAGAAATGTGAATAAAAGCACTTTTTGAAAATCTTATAAGTAAACCCATTAGACCTTAGCCGGCTTTGACCATTGCAAATAGAGCTCCCTTTCTGAGAACCTTGTACAGCTTTCCATATTCACGCAGGTTTTGTCCTACACTTTCCTCCTTCTTACTCTGGAACAACCAGTCATTTTACTTTAGGACAAAACTGCTCTTTTTTCCCTTTAACAAAATGTATCCCGCATAGTTTGCTCACAAGCTGTTCCTCTCTGCCTGTATTGCTTCTTTCTAGTAGAGTCTCGCTCAAACATACCGACGATAAACTCTCACCCGAAGAAACTTCCATTTCACAGAGCAAATTAGGAGACAGGTAATTGTAAACTGTCTGTCACACACCAGCATTTTGCAACAGGCTAGCGGAAGTCCCGAGCGAACGTCTCGCAATGTTCTATGATCACGCGGCCCTGCGGCCTCTCAACGAGGGCAAAAAGGAGCCTTCGCTGACAGACCAAGCGCACACAGCCTCGCCACAGCACGGAAATAAGAGGCAAACGTGGCAGAAACTTACAATTATGCTTATTACTTACTTATTATTACTTACATTAGTAATTAATGTTCCAGCATTCTCTTACTTAGAAATGATCTAGGTACACAATACATATTCATTTAATTAACTTAATTTAGTATCGGTCCCAGTCTAGTTATCTAAAGATGTTAGAAACTTTCTTCAAGCTGACATACTACAAAACATAATTACTGTTGAATCAAAGTTTGTCAAAAGAATGATTCAGTTTGGTTAAACACAAATTATATTTTTCACAATCTTAAATATTTAATAGAAATAATGCTAGCTTATTTGATCATTAAACCTGTATATGCTTAGGAAGATCATATCCAAGTAGAATAGAAAGCTAAGCTTGTATTATACTTAATGATGAAGACGTGGTGGTTTTTATTAAACCAATAATACTAGTCTCATTTTCCGAGATTTACCTAAATTATGTAAGCTTGAATTCTTAAAACATTTGAATTAGTCTCTATTAAAATACTTTTTAAAAAGTACATTGAAGGTATTGGAAAGTTGATTTTCTTAGCTTCTTGGAATTTTAGAAATATTCAGTTTATATAAGCACTCATTTGTTTCTAAGCCACTCAGGATAGAGTTCATTTAATTTAAGAGATTTTATAATCTAATTTGTTAAGACCATCTCGAGGTTGGAAAATATTATACGCTCACACAATGAGAGGTAGAGGCCTTTCTGAATTACAAACGTACAAACATATATCAGAGAGAGAGAAAAGCAGTTTATGGTTTCAATTCAAAATTTAGTCTTGGGTCAAGAGTAAACAGAATTCCAAAGCCCACTGGTATAGTAGGACGAGTTGGACGTGGGAGTGGGTCCTCACTGTGCTAGCAGGGACAGAGCCCCGAGCACAGGCTGGGGCCTGGATGGCCAGGCAGGGGTGAAGCAGAAAGGGCCCCAAAAGCCTGGCCACTTGGGACGAGTAAGTGGGGGGTCCAGGTGAGGTCTGGTCCTGTCCAAGTCACGGCACCAAAACTGGGAAAGAAAGAATGTGCAGGACAATTAAGGAGACTGCTTTGTTCAGGCTACTGCGATCCAGAGAAGGTTTGCTGGTGAGAGATGTCTCAGAGCAACAGACGGCGGCTGGTGTGTGTGAGGCGGGTGACCAGGGAAGTCATCCAGCGTCCCAGGCATCTAAGGGAGAGGAGCTGGGTCTTGTCTGAGCCCTTGAGGAAGGCTGGAGGTCAGCTTCATCTCAGAACACAGGAAGGCAGGAGGGCCTTTGAGGTTTTACATTTCTTGGAACACTTTCCAGGAAAACTGGGCTTAGACAAAGTTCAACATTGCCATTGTGTTCCAAACTAATGAAGGCATACTAAAGCCAGAAATAATTTTCTTACTACATTTAGACTCAATATATTTTGTTCATTGATCCTGTAATTACTAGTGATGCTATAAATTCCTTGTGATTAACCATCTTATATAAGCATAGAAACAATTTTAAAAAGCATTCATCGATTGTGAAACAGCAGTTTCTCTGTTGGAAAATATTTTCATTTACGGAGAGATTTGTTGCTTCAAAGAAAAGGATCATCATTACAGCCAAAATGCTGGCTTCCCTGTTGAACAGATCTGGGGCAGCCCTTCTTTCCTTGGGTAATGACATCATCAAAAAGGGATTCGCTCAATTAGCCAATTAGCCAAACCCCTGCACTCAGCACAATTTAGTGGTTTTTTCAAAGAAGAACCACATCTCAGGATATTTAAACTTCTAGGTATACATTTAGCATTTCAGTAATAGATCTGACTATAGAAGTAGCAAAATCATTGTTCCAAAATGTAACTTCCCTGCCAAAAGCTTTTCATCATTGTTTTTCCTTAAGGGATTTCATAATCAGATTAAATTATAGAAATTCTTGATTTTAGGCAGCTAGATGTTTTTTAAAAAAGCTGCCAAATAATCTTACCTTAGACGAACATACAAAGCAAGACACAGAGGATGGTCTCCGGGAAAAGGACCAGTGAGGATGAACTCAGCGCCAGGTTTGGAGAGGGAGAGCGCCTGTGCTGGCTGGCCAGCGAGCAGCCCAGAGGCTGTCCGGGAGTAAGTCCTCCCCACTGACCCGAGCGCTCCTAAAGCCGCTGCGTCCAGGTGCCAGGGAAGGGCACCTCCACCCCCAGACCAGAGGCACGGGAAGGCCCCCCCAGGCCCTGCTGGCGGGCTGGCTGAATAGGAGGAGAGGAATCACACAGGCCCCCGCGGCAGCAGTGAGCACTACTGTTTCTGATTGAGAGAGAAGAAATGGAGCCGCGGGGCACTGAACTGACCAGCAGCGCAGCCGGGCCCAGCTCAGGTTTCCGACTCTGGGTTCAGTCCCCGTCCACTGTCCCGGGAGGAGACCTCTGCATTTGCAGTGTGATGTTATGGCTCAAGATTTAGACGACCATCTGCATTAATGAAAGAAGTGACCTCCGCTTCCCCCGCTGTCGTGCTAGAGCAGAGGAAGCAGCCGTAGTGTTTCTTTGTGTAGAAAGCAGGGTCGGGGGAGGTGGCTGACACCCGAGGAGCAGAACCGCCATGGCCCTGGCCTGGCGGCAGGGGCTAAGGTGTGCCAAGGAGGGGACACGCCCTTGGTGCTGGCGAACGCCCGAGGCTGCTCCGATGGCCTGGGCCGTGCTGTCATAAGCATGTTACCCTGGGCGGGGCAGGTCAGGAGAGGACGCCAGGAAGTTTTACAGCTTGTTACACGCACAGTCCCTGGGGAGAGCCCAGTGGGTCCGTGAGGAGGCAGAGGAAGAGGAGGGAACTGGGGACAAGCGCTTTGGTGAGGCAGGGCCAGCCACAGTTAGGATTGGGGGGTGTGAATAATGTCAGAGCTCTGGGGTGGTGGGGCTGTCCCTAGTTGTCTGGTCCCTGGCCCTGGGGCGATGATGGCAGGTAGCTAAAGGCCCAGCGTCTGCTCAAGAAGGAGAACTGACTGCCTCTAGCCAGGGCCTCAGAACTGGGTCAGGGCAGCGTCTACGCACTGGCCCACCCTGCCCCTTGCACCCGCCCCTGGGCACGCCCAGCCGCCCGGCCGCCCGCTGCCTCCTGGCTCCTTCTGGCTCCTCTGAAGAGTCTGACCCGGCACAAGGCCCAGGAGCGGAGGGACCCACTCTGGTCCTGGCCTCGTTGTGGCACCAGCTACTTTCAGCTACTTGCAGGTGACTTCTGGCATCTTTTAAATATGCACGAAAGGAAGTGGAGATTTGGGTAATATAAAGAGAACTGTTTTGCCTATTCCCACTTCCTTTCTCATTTTCCCTTTTCTCTCTTGTCCGCTTTTACTATGAATTTGGCACCTGGAAGTAACTGTGTCAGGACGGAGTTGAATCTCCAGGGTGTGGGCAAAGGAATGGGCCTTCCACAGGCTTGTGAGGTGGTGCCCCTACCAGCGCCCCTTCCTGGGCTCAGCTGGAAGCCAGGCCCCCTGACAAGTCTTTCTGTGCAGATGGCATCCATTACCTGAGGCTTGACTTGCCCAAGGTCACAGCACATGTGTGTGGCAGAGTCAGAATTCTTGGTCTCTAAACTCTGTGCCCTTCTCGACACACTCACTGTATTTTCAGGATTTAAACAGTAAGAACCGTCCTGACTGCATCTTCTGCCCTGACTCCTCGACCTCCTCTCTCTCCGCTGCAAGCCCTGGGCAGGGAGGGCTGCGTGGATTTTGATGTGGGCAAGGTAAAGCGATCACCGTCACTTCAAGGCTGACCTTAAGCACTCCTCCGTGAGGTGCTCAGCGCAGCACGAAGGCCTGGCCCCTGGACATGTTGCCCAGGCTTGCCCGGGAGGGAGCCCGTGCCCGGCACCCTCTGCAGACCCAGCCAAGTGCAAAGGCACACGCGTCTCGGAGGCCTTTGTGTCATCTTATAAAGGCTTCATTATACAAATACTGCTCTATGTTTCCTGTCGTGTTGGGTAATTGTTCAGTAAATCTGGTCCTCTAGGAGGGAATACTGTATTTACGCAATGGCTTTGAGTCTTTTCACGCTCCCTGGAGAACACCTTCTGTGGCACGGATAACCCAGCGTCAGATGTCAGCTTTTCAAGCACTTCCTATGGCGCTGGGTCCCCAGTGCGTTCTCCGGAATCAACCACCTTCATTCATGCAGCCTGCGATCACTTGCTCATTCCCTGCTGCTCCAGGCACTGCGAGTCAGTGGCCGAAAAGAGACACTTTCCAAGGGTCACAGCCTGGCGACAAGTCACTAAGGCTGACATTTACAGGAAGAAGGGGAGTTAATCAGGTGCAAAGGGCAGAGAGAGCTGGTCAAGGCAGAAGGGAGAGCGTGTGCAAGTGCCCAGCGAGAAGAAGCCTGCGTGCCCACGGCGAGGTTGGGGAGCGGGGTGCAACAAGGACAGATGATGCTGGCAGGCTCTGGGCCTTCCGTGGAGAACAACAGAGAGTCAGCGAAGACAGCGGGCAGTGAGCGGTGAGCATAGGGTTAGTCTAGGCTGTAGTAGGTGAGCAGCACCCAGCAGGGGAGGCCGGGCTGGCAGGGAGAGATTCGGGTTGCAACCTAAGCAAGAGGTCCGTGCTGTAAACATAAAGCTGGGTCTCGTGGGTACATAGATGACAAGCAAGGCTGTTGTGTTGCCTTAGATCTTCCAGGGCAAGCATGGGAAGGGAAGCAGCCCAGGGAGGGACCAACCCAGAGGGACACCAGCCTCTGGGGCGACCCATGGGACGGGGGTGGAGGAGGAGCTGGCCAAGACTGCCAGATATCAGAGCTGGTCATCTGAAAGGGCATTTGCTATTTTTCCTGTTAATCAATATATTTTTCTTAATATTACTTTCCATTTAGAGTCTTCATTTAAAAATTTTATTTTTTAAATTGACATAAAATTGTATAGGCCGGGCACAGTGGCTCACACCTGTAATCCTAGCACTCTGGGGTTGAAGCGGGTGGATCACTTGAGCTCAGGAGTTTGAGACCAGCCTGAGCAAAAGAGAGACCCCCATCTCCACCAAAATTGGAAAAATTAGCCGGGCATGGCGCTGCACACCTGTAGTCCCAGCTACTGGGGAGGCTGAGGCCGGATGGCTTGAGCCCAGGAGTTCGAGGTTGCAGGGAGTTGTGAAGATGCCACTGCACTCCAGCCCCAGCGACAGTGAGGCCCTCCCTCCCTCTCTCAAATATATATACACCGTAATAGATTTACGGTGTACCACATGTTGTTCTGAAATATGTATACATTATGGAATGGCTAAATCAAGCTAATCAACATATGCATGACCTCACATAATTATTTTTTGTGGTGAGAACACTACTCCCAGCAATTGTTGAGGATACAATTGTTACTAACTATAGCTTACCAGTCCTACAACAGATCTTTTAAATCTATTCCTCCTATCCAACTGAAATTTTGTATCCTTTGACCAACACCTCCCCAGTTCCCCAGCCTCGGCTCCCCAGCCCCCAATCCTTGGTAAACACTGCATTTTTTTCTTAGTTTTCTTTCATTTTTCTCTCTTTTAAAAGTGCATCTTTTCTTTGTTTTTGTTGGAGTTCTTTACAGAAGAAGGCCAAGAAGACAACAAGCATCTATCACCAAGTCTTGAATTCTAGAGAATTTAGTTTTCTTTCCTAAAATTCCTTGAAAGAACAACAGCAAGCTGATGCTTCATTAGGAAGCGGCAAAGCATCCCTGTGGCCGAGGCCCACACGGGGCCTGTCTGGCAAACCGTGTGGGGTGCAGAGCTGCACGGCAGAGAGCTTTGTTGCTAACCTGGAGTCAGCATTGGAGAGCTGAGCTGACCCCAGGGAAACCCAGCTTTATTGTTTCTGCTCTCCCCAACCCCCACGCAGAGTTTATTCATTGTAGAACTTCTTTGTAAAGTGATCTTTGTGTCCTTTTTGAGCTTGAATTATACTCAAATGTTCTCCTGGAACGTTTTCATTTTCCTTTAAAGTAATACATTTATTGACTCTCTGGAACTAACTGGGCTGAGGCAGCATGGCCAGGAGGGAGCAGGGCAGGCTGCGCATCGCTCCCCCGGAACGAGTGCGCTCCAGCGTCCCTCGCTGTGGCCCGTGTGGCCTTTTGTAGCTGCAGTTTGCTCTTTAAACACATTCAGATGCCATTCCTTGGCAGATTGGTGATCTTGGGCAAGTCCCTTAACTTCCTGAAGGGTTCGTTTGTCCATCTGTGGAAGGGGGATAAGAGTAATAGCCAATCCGTAGGATTGCCAGGAAGGTTGAAGGAGAAAACGTATCACAAACGCCTGGCGTCTTCGTGAGTGCTCACAAAGCGTGGCAGTTCTGGCTGAAATGGACAGGCCATACACATGGTTCCTGTGGGAGGAACACCTGTCATGATGGGAAAAACTGCCAGTGAAGCATGACATGACATTATTATGCTGTTTTCAAAAGCACCAGTACCAGGCGAGATGTGGTCTTCGGCTGTGCGAAGGCACCGACAGCAGGGCGGGGGATCCTCTCCCACTGGAGGCCCCGCCTGGGCAGCGGGTGAAGAAAGGAGCCGCCTCCAGTGCCCTGCGTGGTCTGGTCCACGTGGCTCCTGCCTGGAGGCACACAGCCCGCAGCTGCCCCCGCCGCACTCCCGGCTCCGGCCTGTGGCTGGAGTGTGTTGACAGGGCTGGTGTGTCCTCGCCTGAGTCACTGTGGCCAGGGCTGACCCAATGTTCATGTGTTGCCTGTCCCTACCGATGCACCTTGGGGTGAACTGGAAATTCCAGTTTGTGGGCCCCTTCTCCTGAGACATTGGCAGATGGAGGGTGCTGGAGGCTAAGAGTCAGAGGCGTCAGTTTAAGGTTAAACTTCAGTGCACAGCAAGAAAATTCAGTAGTGCACAGGACACACACAGGCATTTTGCAAGAAAAATTGGTTTTAGTATTTAAAATATTTGTCACAAAAATTTGCAATATGGGAACATTAAAGAAGCAAATGTTGAAAACCTTTGCCGTCAGCTTCTGCGTCTTTGTGCACGCAGTGTCGTGACAAGCTAGGCCCTTCAGAAGTGCTTCTGTATCCCTCCCTGTCCTGCTGTGTCCAGGGTAGCCGGTCCTGGGTAACCTATCTCAAACATGCCATTTACCTTTGAAACAAAGTCATTTTGGGTGGTCCACTCTGCTGGCTCTCGGGTCAGCGTGATGTCATCTTCAGGCCCTTGTCCTCAGGAGCTTACAGCCTAATGGGAAGACAGGTAAGTGACAAAGAAATATGTCAAGAGCTGTAGAAAGGCAGCCTCAGTGGGGAAGCCATGCGAATCAGAGGGAGGCGGACGCACGTGAGCCCCGGTGAAGGTGTTTGGGGTGCACAGCTCAGCAGGTGAGAGTGTCCAGCTAGCTGTTCATTCACATCTCTGATCCCTGTGCCTCGCTGTCCTGAGCACTGTCCAGTGATACTTTAACACACACGTCCAGGACGTATGGGTGACCTGCCCCTGCACAGTCCTATTTGTACCCAGGTTGCAATATGCAGCTGTTCAGCACAGCTCTCCACCAAGCTGCTGTCCTGCAAAGGGCAGGAGACCAGGTCCCATCGCCCCATGATGCTAACTTTTTGGTGCCTGCTCCCTCTTCCAGGAAATAGAGGCAACGACTCCTGCCCTGGAGAGCTAAATGGCATCGTGTATGTTGAAACCATTTTCAAAGTTCTCAAAACTACATACCCATCACGTGTCACTAATTAATGTAGCTCGATATACAAATGTTCACATTCCTGACTGTCACTGTCAGTGTGATGTCTCATCAACATGGAGAACATGTTACGTGTTTTATTGTCATGAACAAAACTTTCTTTTTCCCCAGAGAAACTGGCAGATGTTAGCGTTAACCTAACTTTTCAGAGAAGTTAATTATTTCCCAGAATAAGTCACTGCGACTTATCCAAGGTCTTTAGTTGTTGGGAAGCAGAGCCTGGATTTCATTCCTAAAGCTGCTGGTCTGCCAGCTCACTGCGGATTGAGCAACGCTGATGGCCCCACAGGAGTCAGACGTGGCCGGATGGCAGCAGCTTAGGAACTTTTCCCTGTGAGAATTTCTGGCTCGTCTGATGATGATGCAGGACGGCTCTGCCATGGCACTGACTCAGCCTCAACGGCTGCCACAAATACTAGGCACAGCCTGAGCAGGAGGTGACGCCGCCCTCAGCCCGCCTGGCCTGGGACTGCGGACAGGAAAGGGAAACTGTCTTTTGCAAAAGGACCCTTAGAGCCAAAGCTCAGCTCTAGGGAAAGGCGAGGTGGATGCCTTTGTATCGTTTTACTGAATAAGGAGATTTACTGAGCTAAATACACATGTCCTTGGAGTGTGGGGCACACACATGACAGTATAAAGGTATACAAGGAAGAACTCCTTTGTCTGCTGAGCCAGAAGACTTATTTTGCCTTCCAGATGTTAATGCTTTGTGGAGGATTCCTCTCCCCCAGTTCCCAGGGTTCTGCGTGGGGATGTGTTTGAAGCATAACGAGGAGTTGGGAGAAAAGAATTCCACTAGGGTGGGCCATGGGGAGCCACAGAAAAGGTTCCGGCTGGAGCTAGAGGCCCAGCTCAGCCGTGGGCCACAGGCTGTCCTTATGGAGCACTGAGGCGAAGCTTCTCGTCCTGGAACGCAGCAGGAGTGAGGCTGGGAAACTCTAGGGATTTTCAACTCTAAAACCCAGTAAGTGCCTCACTCCAAGTGTCGCAGGCGCGAGCCCAGTGAGGAGCATCAGTGCTCTCCTGGGTCTCTCTGCTTTTGCAAAGCTGTAGTCTCAGGTCAAAGTGTCGGTGGAAGAGTGTGGGGGTCAAGGTGGGTTTCCATGGGGCTGTCAGGCACTTGACAGGTACCTAGAAAGTCACCTGCACTCTCCCCGGAGGAAATGTGTTTATTGTTAGTATTTCCCACCCTGATGCAAATTCCTAGAAGTCCTGCCATGAGGGGCTCCCAGGTTAAAGTTGCCAGATTTAGAAAATAAAAATGCAGGACACGAGTTACATTTGAAATTAACAACAGATAAACAACAAATGTTTGTTTGCCTTTTTTTAGTATAAGTATGTCCCAAATATTACATGAGACACACTCATACCAAGCAAATGCTCATGTTTTTGCTGATGTAAGTTCCGTATCCTGTATTTTCTCTGACCCCTCTGTCCAGGATGGAACTTGACCTTACAGTCTATTGCTTCCCTGGCCCTCTTGTTTTGTTTGGTGTCTTTCATTTTATTTTAGCTTCTAGGGTCAGTCTTTGTGTGTGATTATATTCTAGACACATGTGCCCTGTGTAAAGAGTGTGGCGTCTCATCTAAGAATCCGTCTTCTACACAGGCACGCTGAAACGAGTTACGCTTGCACAAACGCATTGCGTCTCTGCCAACTGATTTTCTGTTTCCATCCAGTACGCTTTGTTCTTTCTTCTTTTCCTCTTTTTGTGTTTTGTAATGAAGAACTGTTCCTTTATATTTTTCCCCTTGCCTACTAAAAATAAGTCACATAATTTTGTCTTTTTTTAATATTACAAGAGTAATGTATACATTTCAATTAGCAAAGTCTAAAGTTAATTAATATCTCTATCAGTCTCCCTACTGACACAAGAACATTGGAATTTAATTCTGGTAATTGCTTTCCATTTTCCATGTTATCTGTTAGCATTTTAATTCTACCACCTTATTTTACCTTGCCAGTATTTTAATATTTATCCTATAGTCAATATTTATTTATTATATATTTATCAAGACATTTAGCAGATCCTTTGCTCATTACTGCTTCTTGCATTTTCCTTCCTTTGCGTCAACTTCCTGCCTATTGAAATAAATTCTTTAATAGTTGTGGTGGGCAGAATAATGGCCCGCAAACACATCCACATCTTAATCTCGAGAACCTGGGAGTATGTTATGTTACACGTGTTCGATCAAACTAAAATGGCCAAGGAGGCCTCCATTCAAGTTCCTACCTGTAACCTATCTCAGTATGTAAACAAATGGAAAACTTAGGAATGAATAGCTGAGTGTCAGCCAGTCATAGGGGCCAACTGCTCAAACAGCATTCACATAAGACAGACACAGCTGTATCAGGCTCGCTGTGTCACACTTCTGTTTTCTGCATGTCATTGTCTTTTCTCTGTCTACAGATGTGACCTGCTGCCAAGTTCCAGAGTCACAAATAAAAGCTGACTGAAGATCTACAAAACTAGATTTGTGGTAGTCTTTTCTTTAAACACATTGCAGAGGGGACTAAAGGTGCAGGCAAGGGAGTGCGGTTAATGTTGGTAACCAGCTGACCACAAGGAAGGACATTGTTCTGGATTAGCCAGGGGACCCAGGGCCACTGCAAAGGTCCTTTAAAGTGGAAGCAGGAGGCAGAGGAGGATGTTGGAGTCAGAGCAAGACTCGAAGATGCTCTGTAGCTGGCTCTGAAGATGAAAAAGGGGCCACGAGCTGAGGAACGCAGGCAGCCTCCAGGAGCTGAAAAAGGCAAGGAACAGACCCTCCTCTATGCTTCCAGAAGGATCGCAGCCCTGCCCACACCTTGATTTTAGCTCACTGGGACCCACTTTGGACTTCTGACTTCCAACACAGGAAGAGAATTAATTTGTGTTGTTGTGAGCTGCCAAGTTTGCAGTGGTTTGTTACAGTAGCAAGAGGAAACTAGTGCAGTGGTTCTATCAGCGAGAATCAGAGAGAGGTAAACTCTGGTGCTATATTTTTTATCCTCACTTTACAAACTTGGGCAAATGATTCAATCTCTCTGAATTCTCAATTCCTTCATCAGCAAAAGAAGAATTACAGTCATCATGACTGGTCTCCTACCTACTTAGCAGGGCTGTGAGGGGTTAAAGAGGTATGTTTATGAAAACTCTTTGAAAATGGAAATCAGTATGTCGAAGAGCTATCTGCACTTGCGTGGTCATTGCAGCATTAGCCACAACAGCCAAGATATGAAATGAAACAAAGCGTCCATCGCTGGAAGAACAGATAAAGAAAACGTGTCACACGCGCACAATGGAATACCATTCAGCCCTCACAAAGGAGATCCTGCCATTCGCAGCAGTGGATGGGCCTGGAGGACGTGGCGCCAAGTGGGGTGAGCCGGGCGCGGAGACAGACACCACACGGTCTCCCCTATACGTGGAAGCTACACATGTCAAGCTCATAGAAGCAGAGAACAGAACAGTAGTTACTAAGGGCTGGGGAGGGGGGAGAGGGATAATTGGGGAGAAAAAACCCTTTGAAAATTATCCGCCATGCACGCTGACTTCTGACGCCCTGCTGTTGCGGCGCTCCAGGGAAGTCCTTGTTATCTGCGCGGCTCTGCGCGGAGCCTCACTCGTGTTCCCAGCAGTCCTGTAAGGTTTCAAATATTATAATCCCCATTTATGGGGTGGAATGGCGCTTGAGCCACCGAGTGTGCAGGGGAAGGTAGGCTGCGGTGAGTGGCGGAGCAGAGCCTCAGCCCGCCCTGCTCTGAGGCCCCGCCCGGGCCCTGTCCTCCCCGGCTGGGGTGGCCGCGGATGCACAGGCCCCTCGGGATCTTGTCTGCAGCTTCCGGATACCGGGACCCGTGCCGCCCCGCTCACAGCTCTGGAGCTCGCAGCTCAGCGTGGGCTTCGTCCTCCCTCGGGTGCTTCGTTTCTCAGGGAGCAGAGATTTTGAAATGTCTCCGCACAGACAGGATTACAGTTTCCACTAAGCAATTTTAATTTCACCTAAAGTCCACCCTAGCCCAACTCCTATTTAAGAAAATTTTAAAAATATAATTTTTTAAAAATCAGGCATTAAGGGCTAGAAAATTTTTCATGTTTTGACAGCTTTTTATTTGGGCCTTCTGCAATACTGATATAGTATTTAAAATTGCCGCATTTTCTCAAGAGGGAATTCCCCGAATCGGATTTTTTTTACTAATCAATTATAATTTCAGCTAAGATCTGTCGTAGCCAACTCTCAGACACACAACTGGAGGCGCCACCTCCTTCTGGTGGGCAAGTCTGTCTGCAGACACTTCGGCAGGTTTCCCGCAGGTGCCACGGGAGGGAACGAAGGCCCACCCACATGCACAATTCACAGTGGAAAACTGCAGGAGAAACAGTCTTGGTTAAAAAGGGGATTTTTTGTGTTTATCTACTTTGGCTAAACTTTCTACTGGCTCAGCCTTGGATTGTCGGATGTTGTGGGGTGTTTCTAAGGAAAACTGGCTGGCGGATTCTCTCTCAGAACTGACCGTGATGGGAAAGTATGTCTGCTGTATTCATCAAGCACTCTGCTTTATTCGCACTGGACGAGATCCGAAATGAGTGATTCCCCAAAGTATTTCACTGACAGTAAGACTCAGAGGAAGCTTTTTACCCGAGAGAACTTGCTGCGGGGTAAGGGAAAGGGGCCCTGGAGCCAGCCCCCCTGGTCAGACCCCTTTGCCGCCTGGGGGCTGTCACCTCAGCTGTAACGCAGTCTCTCTACACAGCGTTTCCCAGCTGAGAAGCAAGCGAAGCCAGAGTGTGCATCTCGTAGGGCTGTTGGAGGGATAAGTCGGAGGGAGTGTGCAGAATACTTGGGGGAGCACTTGGCTGTACTCTCAGGACCATGCACGAGGCCTCCAGCCCCTGCTCCCAGCACACGTGGGCAGTCCCTGCAAAGGATTCATTCGCTGGCAGCGGTTAGAGTAGAGGGGACGCCTCACGGTTCCTCTCAGGACGGACAGCCCAGCCGGTGGAGCACAAGAAAGCACTCGGGGGGATGAGGAGGCCAAAGACTCTGTATTAGGTTTCTGTAGCTTAACAAATCACCACGACCTGGGTGGCGCAGCACAACAGAAATTCACTTTCTCACCCATCTGGGGCCAGAAGCGGTAACCCAGCAGGACCATGCCCCCTCTGGGGTCCCAGGCGAGAATCTGTTCCTTGCCTCTTCCAGCGTCCCGAGGCTGCTGCATTCCTGAGCTTGTGGCCACACCACTCCTACCTCCTTCCTGGCCACGCAGCCTCCTGTGTGTGTCTATCTTATAAGGACACATGTGACTGTGTCTGGGGACGCTCGCATAGTCCAGGGCAGGTTCCTCCTCTCTAGCTCCTTCCCTTAGTGACACCTTTCGCCATGTAAGGTAATATTCACTTCTCTGTGTGTGTCTCTGTGTCTCCTCTTCTTATAAGGACACCAGTCATTGGATTTAGGGCCCATCCTAATGCAGCATGACCTCATCTTAACTAATTACGTCTGCAAAGACCCTACCTCCAAACAAGATTGCATTCTGAAGTTCCAAGTGGACAGGAATTTTGGGGGACACTATTTACCCCACTGCATTCCATACGTAGGTGGTAGCACTCGGCAAATGTACAATTCAATGCTTGCTTTTTGACTCCTGCGCCCCTCTTTGGATGGACAGGGCACGTGCTTTATCCCAGGGCCTAGCATTACCCACTAGGTGCCCAAGAGACTGCTGGCAAATGGATGAATTTCATTCCTCAATCTTCCACATTTTCCTATATTAACTTGCATACTTGGTTGCATATTTACTCATAGAAACTAAAGACGACCCGTTTCTTCCATTTTTATTTTTAATGCTTTCCCCTTAAGATAGGAATTAGTTTGGTCAGCTCTATTGCTAATGCTATTCACAGATACAAATACTGTGCCTGATTTCGAATCGCAAACCCCATCATCCCGCAAGGATGCACATTCCCTGCAGCCCAGCCTCCACAGAACATTTGGGATGCAGCGTCAGGTCTCTAACCTGCCGGCCTCTCTGCCCGCCCACATTTCGGGCGGGCCACGCTCTCTCAGGCACTTGCCATTCCCTGGGCATGGCCCCTGTTGCGGATGGTGCTTGGGGGACTTGTGCTTTCACCTGCGCTTGGGGCTGTGAATGAGACGCCCCTGGAGGGTTGAGAGCAGCTGATAGGTGGGGACTTCCTGAGGATGTCAGGGTGGGTGGGCGTGCGGGGCGAGCAGCCCCGAGAAGGGAGGGAGCGGCCTGGGGCTATGTGCCCAGAGTGGGTCAGTGGCCTGCAGTGCTTGGCAGGCCCTGGAGACCAGGTTCAGGGAAGCCCTGGCATGGATTTAGTTGACAGTGACAAGGTTAGGTCTGTAGACGCCTGCTGTAGCCCTGGCCCTGTCCAGCCGCAGGCTCTGCTGAGTTGCTTTGTCACTCCTTGGGAACGGCTCTTGTGGGCCCTGCCCTCTCCCATCAGATTTCAGAATTGAAGTCACTCCATCACTTGCTCTGTGGCCTCACCTACTCTGGATGCCTGTGCCCCACTGCTCTGTAGCTGCTGAATACCAGATGGTAGGCCCCGAGGCAGGGATGGCATTGTCCTTGTTCAAAACATTAGTTTCCTGCAGGAAGGACTGACGGCGTGTGGAAGAGCCGGTGGACAAGCCAGGGCTCGGTCTGGGGCAGCGGCGCTCAAAGCCCCAGGAGATGAGGGTGCTGGCGCATGCGGCCTTCCACTGGCTGGAGGATCTGGAGGACCTGGTGGCCAGCAGCGGGTGAGGGGAGGCCAGAGCGCCAGGTTCAGTGTGTTGAGCGCCAAAGTGGGATTGCAGACGGGAGCCCGTGTTGCCTCCGTGCAGCTGCTGCTCCTGCGTCCCCAAGCATCAGGGTGTGCGGTGGGTTTGGGCCTCTGTTGTTCACGGCATCGGAAGTCAAGGGCGGCCTTGACTCCCCAACACTCTCCCAACACTTTGTGTCGGTCCTTCCCTACATCATCGGATCCGGAAAAACCCTCAGAGAGCGTGTTAGTCAGGGTTCGCCAGAGAGAAAGAACCGAAAGAGTAAACATAGAGGATTTATCACGGCAACTGCCTCAGGAGTGTGGAGATGACGGGAGTCCCAACCTGCCGTCTGCAGGCAGGAGAAGGAGGAAAGTCGCTGGGGTAACTCAGTCCAAGTGCAAAGGTCTGAGGACCAGGAGTCCTGACGTCCGGGAGAAGACGGGTGTTCCAGGTCAAGAAGACAGCAAGTTCACCCTTCCTTCTCCTTGTTATATCTGGGAACTCAACGCACTGAACCACGCCGCCAGTGGTTCTACATCTGGTGCTGTAGACCTTTACTCAGCCCACCAGTTCAGATGCGTGATCTCTTCTGCAAACACCCTCCCACAGACACCTAGAAATAATGCTTTAGCTGCTCTCTGGGCTTCCCTTAGCCCACGCAGGTTGACACATAAAATCAGCCATTACAGACAATAATGGCCGCTTAACTTGTGCTTCCCAAGCCTACCAGAAAGTCCTCGTCCACCAGCTCTACCCTGGAACACCGGGAAGGGAATTCTGGGAAATGTAGTTCCCAGCCTGGCACAATACACAGGGCTCTAGCGGAAAAGCCACACCACATTCATTGTAGAAGTTATGGTTATGATAATATTAAAATAATAGTTATAATATTAAAATAACAATTGCAATAGCTAAAATTTACATAGCACTTCTGATGTGCCCTCCACTTTCTAAGAACTTAACATATAGTAACTAGCATGAAGCCCAACATTTTAGTCATATTTAAATATAAGAAATTTTGTAGCTTTTCATGGCATTTTTCTTGTAACTTTTCCTTTTGGCATAAAAAAATCTAGGAAAACTTTTTTTAAAAAAGCTTTATTGAGATTTAATTCACATACCATAAAACTCACCCTTTCAAAGTGTACACTTTGGTGATTTTTAGTATATTCATAGACATGTGCAATCATCACTGCTATCTAATTTTAGAGCATTTTCATCAACCCCCAAATAAACCTTCTTTCCCCTACTCCCTGACTCTGGAAACCACTAACCCATTTTCTGTAGATTATTTAAATACAAAAAGATTTGCCTATTCTGGACATTTCCTATACATGCAATTGTACAATAGATGGTCTTTCGTGACTGACTTTTTCATTCAGCATGATGATTTCAAGGTCATCCGTACCGCAGCGTGCATCAGTATTTTGTTCCCTTTCGTGGTGGAATAATGCTCCATTGTGGAGATACCACATTTGGCATTCCTTCATCAGCTGATGGACGTTTGGGTTGTTTCTACATTTTATCTATTATAAATAATGCTGTTATGAATTTTTACGTACAAGTTTTGTGTGGATGTATGTTTAATTTCTCAAGGATATATACCTAAGAGTGGAATTGCTGAGTCATATGGTAACTCATGTTTAAACTTTCAAGAAACTGTCAAATTGTTTTCCAAAATGGTGGCACCCGTTTTAGAATCACGCAGGCAGTGTATGGGGTTTCCAGCTTCTCCACATCTTCACCAACACTTGCTGTAGTCTGCCTTCTTGATTCGACCATCTTAGTGAATGTGAAATGGTATCTCATTATGACTTCAATTTACATTTTCCTTATGATTAATGATGTTCAGCATTTTTTCATGTATTTATTGGTCATTTGTATATTTTCCTTGGAGAAATATCTATTCAAATTTGTCTTGTTACTGTTTAGTTGCAAGACTTCTTTACATCTTCTTGATAACAATTCCCTTATCATTTATATGATTTGCAAATATTTTCTCTCATTCTGTGGGTTGTTCTTTCCCTTTTATGATGAGGTTCTTTAAAGAACAATAGCTTTATGTTTTGATGAAGTTTGTATACTTATTTTTTCTTTTGTTGCTTATGCTTGTGGCATCAGTCCAAGAAAACATTGCTTGACCCAAGGTGGTGAAGATTTACTCCTATGTGTTATTCTAAGAGTTTTATAGTTTTAGCTCTCACATTTAGGTCTATGATTCACTTTGAGGTGATTATTGTACGTGCAGTGTGGGGTAGAGATCCAACTTCATTCTTTTGCATGTATATATCCGGTGGTCTCAGTACCATTTGTTGAAAAGACTGGTCTTTCCCCATTGAACTTCTTGAGACCTTGTCAAAATCAAATTGACTATGTATGTGTGGGTTAATTTCTGGACTCCCAATTCTATTCCACTGCCAATACCACACCCTCTTGATTTATTGTCCTTTTGCAGTAACTTTTAAAATTAGGACATGTGAGCCCTCTAAGTTTGCTCTTCTTTTTCAATATTGTTTTGGTTATTTTGTGACCCTTGCATTTACAAATAAAATTTATGATGAACTTGTTTATTTCTTCAAAAAAGCATGCTGAGATTTTTGTTTAAAGGATTATGGTGAATCTATAGGTCAATTTAGGGAATTATCACCTTATTAACAATATTAAGTCCTCTGACCCATGAACATGAGATAGCTTTTCATTAACTTGGATCTTTAATTTCTTTGAACAATGTTTGTAGCTTTTAGCACATACATTTTGTGCTTCTTTTATTAAATTTGTTCCAAAATTTATTTCATTCTTTTTGATACTTTTGTCAGTGGAATTGTTTTCTTATTTTTACATTTGGATTGTTCATTGCTAGTGTATATAAATACAGTTGATTTTTTATTTTGATTTTGTGTCCTAAAATGTTGCTGAACTTATTTATTGGTCCCCATAGTTTTTTCTCCCGGATTTTCTATATAGAAGATCATGTCATCTGTGAATGTAAATAGTTTAACTTCTTTTCCAATCTGGATGAATTTTATTTCTTTTTCTTGTTAATTGCCCTGGATAGAACCTCAAGTACAATGTTAAATGGAAGTGTTGACAGTGAACATCCTTGTCTTGTTCCTGATCGTAGGGGGAAGGCATTCTGTCTTTCACAATTGAGCTGTGGGTTTTTCATGGATACCATTTGTCAGGTTGAAGAAATTCTCTTCTATTTCTAGTTTGTTAAGAATTTATATCATAAAAATGTGTTGGATTTTGGCAAATGCTTTTTCTACATCTATTGAGCCAATGGTGTGTTTTTGTCCTTTATTTTAATATGATGTGTTTTGGGATGTAAAATCAACTTTGCATTTCTGGTATGACTCCCACTTGGCCATGGCATGTAACACTGTTTATATGTTTCTGAATTTGGTTTTCTAGTATTTTGTTGGGGATTGTCTATTTTCATAAAGGATACTGATCTGTAGTTTTTGTTCTTTCTGATATCTTTGTCCAGCTTTGGTATGAGGGTGACATTTGTCTCATAGAATGAGTTGAGAAATTTTTCTTCCTTTTCTATTTCTTGGAAGAGTTTGTGAAGTATTAGTACTAATTCTTCTTTAAATGATTGGTAGAATCACACAAAGCCATTTGGTCCTAGGCTTTTCTTTGTGGGAAATGTTTAAATTTCCAATTCAGACTTTTGTTATACGTCTATCCAGAGTATCTGTTTCTTCTTAAGTAAGTTTTGGTAATTTGTGTCTTTCTAGCAATTGATCCATTTCACCTAGGTTAGCTAATTTGTTGTCATACAGTTGTTCATAGTATTCTTGTGTAATCCTTTTTATTTCTCTAACGTTGGGAGGGATGTTTCTTCTTTCATTTCTGACTTCACCAATTTGGGTCTTCTCTTTTGGTCAGCCTAGCTAAAGATTTCTCAATTTTATGACTCTTTTCAAAGAAGCAAGTTTTGATTTTGTTGATTTTCTCTGATTTACCATTACAATCATTTTCCTGCTAATTGCTTAAGGCTTAGTTTGCTCTTTTTCCCCCCTAATTAATTAAGACGGCCACTTAGGATATTGATTTGATGTCTTCCTTGTTGTTTAGTGTCGGCATATGCATAGTCACATGTCAGCTATACACTTCCTCCCAGCACTGCTTTCTCTGTGTCCTGTTAAGTTTTGGTATGTTCTGGTTCTGCTTTCATTCATCTCAAAATAGTTTCTAATTTTTCTTGTAATTTCTTTCCACACATTTGCTATTTAGCAGTATGCATTCAATTTCCACATATTTGTGAATTAGTCGTTTCTTTCTGTTATTGACTTCTAGTTTGATTTCATTTTGTGAGATAACATATTTCATATGATTTTAATCACTTTACACTTATTGAAGGTTGCTTTATGGCCTAACATATACTCTAAACTGGAAAAAGTTCCAAGGGGATTGCAGAAAAAAAGTATATCCTCCTGCTGGTGATGGAGTCTATTAGGTCTTTTTGGTTTATAGCATTGTTTAAGTATTTTCTTTTCTTGTTGATATTATAACCTAGTTGTTATATCCATTATTGAAAGTGGGGTATTTAAATATCTAAGTATTTTCTCTCGTCAATTTCTCTCTTTAAATTCTACTAATTTTTTAATGAATACTTGTCTTTTATTTCTGTTTATAAATAGCTGTTAATATAGAAACCGTTGCAGAAAACATTATCTTTGCTACCTAATCGACTTAAATATATTCATTTTCTAAAAACCCAACTATTTTACTGCTATTGTTTTATGATTTACTTATACCAAGAGCCAGTTTTTCCTGTTTGTTTTTTAATTGACACATAATACTTATACTTATTTATGGGTACAGTGTAATATTTTGATATATGTATACCATGTGTAATGATCAAATCAAGGTAATTAGCATGTTCATTACCTGAAAGGTAATTAGCATATGCATTACGTGAAAGGAAAGGTATGTAGTATGTTGAAAAGATATCTGCACTCCCATGTTTATTGCAGTACTATCCACGATAGCTAAATATGA
This sequence comes from Propithecus coquereli, assembly GCF_000956105.1. Classification (NCBI taxonomy): domain Eukaryota; kingdom Metazoa; phylum Chordata; class Mammalia; order Primates; family Indriidae; genus Propithecus; species Propithecus coquereli. The sequence continues at coordinate 8,444,333 of NW_012153174.1, forward strand.
AATTAACCTAAGTGTTCATCAATAGATGAATGGACAAAGAAATTGTGGTATATATGCACAATGGAATATCGTTCAACCATAAAAAAATCCTGTCAGTTGCAGCGACATGGATGAGCCTGGAGGACATTATGGTAAGTGAAATAAGTTTGGCACAGAAAGACAAACACCACGTGTTCTCACTCACATGTGGAAGTTGGAAGAGTTGATCACACAGAAGTAGGGAGTGGAATAGTCATGACTAGAGTCTGGGAAGGATAGGGGAAGGAGGGGTAAGAAGAGGTTCGTTAACAGATACGAAGTTACAGTTAAGTAGAAGGAATAAATTCTAGTGTCCTGTAGCACTGTAGGGTGACTGTAGTTAATAATTTATTATCATTTTTATATGGCTGATAGAGAGGATTTTGAATGTTCCCAACTCAAAGAAATGATAAGTGTTTGAGATGATGGATATGCTAATTCTGCTAGTCTTTTCTTCATTTATTTTGAGGCTCTTTCATTAGGTGCATTATAATTATATAATATTATATAATATATATTATATAATTCTGATGGATTGGTTATTTTTATCACCATAAAATGTCCTTTTTTCACTCTAGTAAATATTTTTGTCTGAAAGTCTATTTTGTCTGATATTAGTATGGCCCTCGAGCTTTGTTTTGGTTATTATTTGCATGGTGTATCTTTTCCCATTCTTTTACTTTAAACTTAGTGGTATCTTCGACTCTAAAGTGTGTATTGTATAGACAACATATAATTGGACTGTGTTTTTAAAAATGCATTCTACCATTTTCTATTTTATAGTTGGAGTATTTAATCAGTTTTCATTTAAAGTAATTAAGGATCAGGTGGAATTCACATCTGCCATTTTGCTGTTTATTTCCTATATGTCTTACGTGGTTTTTGTGCTTCTCCATTAGCGCTTCTTTTGTGTGAAAGACATTTTCTACTGTGCCATCTCAATTCTCTTGTCATTTCTTTTACCACATTTATTTTGCATTATTTTCTCTGATTGCTAAGGAATTAATTAATGTAACAACTTAAGCTATCTAGTTTCTATTAATTCCAGCTTAGTTTCAGTAGAATACAAAGAGTTTACTCCAATATAGCTCTATTTCTTCTACCTTCCTCTGTGCCGTTACTGTTACATAAATTACATCTTTATTCATTGTAACTCCATAAGTACAGTTTTATAATTATTGCTTAATGCAACATTAAATCAGGAGAAGAAAGAAGTTCCAAGCATGTGTTTACGTGGTCTTTCATGTGGACCATGCAGGTGCCTTTTCACGTGCTCTTTGTTTCTTCATGTGCATCTAAGTACTGTCTCCTGTCCTTTCGTTTTAATCTGAAGCGCTCTTAGCTTCTCTTGTAAGGCAGGCTTGCTTGGGACAATTACCCTCAGTTTTTGTTTACCTGAGCATGTGTTAATTTCGCCTTCATTTGTAAAGAACAGTTCTGCTGGGTGTAGACTTCTTGACTGACACTTTCCTTCAGCACTTTGAACTGCCATCGCCCTCTGGCCTGCGTGTGTTCTGATGAGATGTCGGTTTATAATCTTACCGACAATCCCTTATATGTGGTGAGTTGCTTTTCTCTTATTGGTTTCAGGATATTCTCTTTATCTTTGGCTTTGATGGTTGGATTATAACGTGTCTAGATTTGGAGTTCTTTGAGTTTTTCCTGTTTGGAGATCACTGAGCTTTTTGGATGTGCAGATTAATATTTTTCATCAAATTTGGAAGTTTTAAGCCATTATTTCTTCCAAGTCTTCATGCTCCTTTCCTCTCCTGAGAGTCCCATTACACAGGTGTTGACGCGCGCGGTGCCATCCCACGGGCCTCTGAGGTCCTGCTCTTTTTCTTCTTTCTGGAACTCAAACTGCTTAGTTCCAATTGACCTGTTTTCAAGTTAAACGATTCTTTCTTTGACAACCTTAAATCTCTTGAGCCCCTCTAGTGGGTGTTTCACTTTCATAATTCCACATTACCACTTCAGACTTTCTATTTTTTTCATAATTTCTGTTTCTTGATACTCCCTATTTGGTGAGACAGCATTCTCATACTTTATTTAGACATGATTTCCTTTTGTTCTTTGAACATATTTATAATGGCTGTTTTAAAGTGTTTTTCCCATTTAGTCCAACATCTGGGCTTTGTCAAGGGGCAATTTCTATTGGCTCATTTTTTCCTATGTATGTGCCACACTTTCTTGTTTCTTTGTATGTTTTGTTGAAAATGAAATCAGATTTGATTTCCCTCTTTCCTGCCCTAGGGTTTGTTGTTGCTGCTGTTTGTTTGTTTAGTGACTTTCCTGAAATAATTCTGTAAATCCTATATGACCACTGAAGTCTGCTCAGTTAGCTTTAGGGGCCAGCTAAAAAGTTTTCTTGAATACCTTAAAACAGTAATTCTATCATTATTTGCTGAGGGGCTCTGTGTGTATGTGGGGGCAGATTTTAAACATCCTAGCAGTCGTAAGTCTGCCTGGGTCTTCACTTCCTGCTTACTTGTTGCCTTTGGATCATTCAGGCTTAGAGATTAGAGCTCTGTTAGGTTTTTCCTGAGCATGCACACAGCCCTATGCCTGCATACAGCCCTACAGGTGCACATGCCCTACAGGTGCACACAGCCCTACAGGTGCACACAGCCCTATGCCTGCACATGCCCTATGCCAGCACACAGCCCTACGCCAGCACACAGCCCTACGCCTGCATACAGCCCTACAGGTGCACATGCCCTACAGGTGCACACAGTCCTACAGGTGCACACAGCCCTGTGCCTGCACATGCCCTATGCCAGCACACAGCCCTACGCCAGCACACAGCCCTACGCCTGCACACGCCCTATGCCTGCACACAGCCCTACGCCTGCACACGCCCTACATGTGCACATGCCCTACGCCTGTACACAGCCCTACACATACACATGCCCTACACGTGCACCAGCCCTACATGTGCACACAGCCCTATGCCTACACACAGCCCTACACGTGCACACAGCCCTGCACGTGCACACAGCCCTACACATGCACACGCCCTACATGTGCAGCAGCCCTACATGTGCACACAGCCCTATGCCTACACACAGCCCTACACGTTCACCAGCGCTACATGTGCACACAGCCCTACGCTTGCACATAGCCTTACGCCTGCACACAGCCCTACACATGCACACAGCCCTACAAGTGCACACAGCCCTACAGGTGCACATAGCCCTACACGTGCACATAGCCCTACACATGCACACGCCCTACATGTGCACCAGCCCTACATGTGCACACAGCCCTATGCCTGCACATAGCCCTACATGTGCACACAGCCCTACACCTGCACATGCCCTATGCCTGCACATGCCCTACGCCTGCACACAGCTCTACGCCTGCACACAGCCCTACACATGCACACAGCCCTACACGTGCACCAGCCCTATATGTGCACACAGCTCTACGCCTGTACACAGTCCTACATGTGCACAGGCCCTATGCGTGCACAGGCCTTCTTAAATCCCAACACTGTATCAGAACTTTTCAAAGCTGTCTGTAGATATCTCACTTCTCAGATCTTTCTTTTAAGGTTTATGGTCATCCTGTTTGCCCCAGCCAGTACCACTGTCTTAGGAAGCTATGATGTCACACTGTTGTCACTGATTATTTATAAAAAGTCCAGAGTGTAAGACTTCACAAAGAGTAAGCGCTAAGTCAGGTCAAATAAAGACAAGCCCTGGGAACAGAGCTTTTCAGGGATCTGCCAGGCAGGTCAAATAGGGACATGTATCTAGGAAAGGAGTTTTTTGGAAAGTTCACAACCATTCTGTCTCCTCCTGTGGCTACTAGGCTGTTGGTTTTCACAGCTAGCGTAGTTGCAAGCCTGGTAGTCTTCAATCCTACTGCAGAGCTGGGGAGACAGGTATGACAGGCAGAATAATGCCCCCCTGCCTACCCCTCCCAAATGCTTATGTCTTCATACCCAGAACCCATGAATATGCTATGTTACACGACAAAGGAGAATTATGTTTGCTGGTGGAATTGAGTTTGCTAGTCAGCTCACCTTAATATAAGGAGATTATCCTGGATTATCTCAGTGGTCCCAGTTAATGACAAGGGTCCTAAAAGTGGATGAGAGACGGTTGGAGTGATCTGGTGTGAGAAGGACTCCACCCACCATTGTTGGCTTTGAAGATGGAATGAGGCCATACACCAAGGAATCAGGGCAACTTCAAGAAGCTGGAAAGGCGAGGAAGTGGACTGTCCCTAGATATGTGGTCCCCAACCTCCAGGCTGTGGACTAGTACAGGTCCCCAGCCTGTTAGGGACCCAGCCACAGAGCTCCACCCTCCCCTCCCCTCCCCCGTCCATAGAAAAAATTGTCTTCCATGAAACTGGGGCCAAAAAGGTTGGGGACCACTGCCCTAGATCTTCAGAGTAAAATGCAGTTCTGCCGTCATCTCAGCATTAGCCCAATAGGAAGCACGTCAAACTCTGACCTACTGAACTGGTTTCAGCCACAAAGAGTGTGGTAACTTGTTATAGCAGCACTTCCTTACTGAATGTAAGGAAGATTGGAATAAGGCAAGTTAAAATGCCACAAAGCTCACCATTCTTGTTGAGATTCAGCCATTTTTTTCTTGAATAAACACTTTTTGGATTATTGCAATTCTTTGGTTAATTTCCAGAGTTCTGAAAAAGGTGATTTTGAACTTTTTTAACCTGTGGAGGACTATACTTTTGCAGAGCTTTGTTCTCCTTTCTACTGCTTCTGGGAGACAGAGGTTCTAAAACAGTGTCTGTGGAAGTCTTAGGCCACAGAAAGTTTTCGAGGTTATTCATTATTGGGGCCAAAGCATGGCCAGGTGAGACTCTAGGTTCTCATCCAAAAAGATTAACCTAAGGAAAATTGCATTTTTATCGGTTTAATACATTGGGCTTTCATTTCAATTTTATTTGAAGGATTCTTAGTTTACCAGAAATAAACAGATTTGAAAAATTCTGCTCTCTCCTCTTGCCCTGTCTTTCCACTTGACTTTTGCTGTCACAAAAGAGACACGTTAAAAATTGTAGGGTGATCACCTCCTTTGTGTTGGGCCCTGCCGGCTCAGCAGGAAAAATCCATTGCACTGTCTAGGCAGAGGTGGCTGACAGCTACTTCAAGGTCTGGCAACACAGACATGAGCAGGTCAACTTACAGAACTGCCAGTCAGCCACGAACTGGTCGACTGAAGTAGGATGTGGCAGAGGAAGAAGTATCAATCTGAATTGAAGACACAGATAACAATGTAAAAAAAATAAAGGAAAAAACCCCAAGACATTAGGAGCAATGGTTAAGTACTGTAAACTTCTAAAATCGAATAGAATCGTATATAATTCTTAAAGCTAAATGGATCCACAGAGCTCATCTGGTTTTAGCTACCCAATTTATAAAGCTGCTATGTTGTTCTTAAATCCATAGGGACTAGCAGTTAGAAATAGTTCCATAACCTTCTTGAATAATTTCAAAAAACTGGAGTGGAGTTAACGGTGAGGCTAAGGAGCCACCACTGAGGCCCTTGTGCTAGAAGGCTGCAGGCGCCAGCCTGGGCAGCTGCTGGCCAGCGTGAGAAAGAAAAGACTGACTTTGGGTTCCATGAAGTTCACCCTCAGACATATTTGAATTCCATTTCCAATAAGGGCTGTGTGACCCTGGGCTACGAAACTTACTATCTGTGGGCCTTGTCTCACTGTCCTGAAAACAAAGCAATACTTAGGAGCAGGGAGGGTGATCTCACACGTAAAACTGGCCAGCTCGGAGGCCTGCACTGCACGTGGCAGGGTTTCCTTCCCTTCTCTGCCCTCCTGGGTGAGGCTTTGGTCAAAAGTCCAATCACAGAAACTAGTGTCTGCTAGAAGGAATGATATAAGAATCCATTGAAATAGAGTTAGTGGGACATTATTTATGGTATCTACATATCCAAGCATTCTAAGTGACAATTTCCAGACAGTTTTCAGAGTAATCTTTCAATTTCAAAAGAATGAGAGTTTGACTACATGAAAACATCCTTTAAATAAGAGGTAAAAAAACAAATAGACAAACCAGTGATTCTCCTTTTCAACATGTGCCCAGATGCTGGCCGGTTGATCAGTCCTGTGATCACAGGGCTTCTCAGCCATGCGCCATCCCCACCCGGGGACATGGCATATGTCTGCAGGCACATTTGGTTGTCACGATGTTGGGTGTTGGTGCACAGGCGTCTAGTGGGTAGCAGGTCAAGGGTGCTGTTAAACATCCTGCACAGAATAGCACCTTCACCCAGTAATGACCTGGCCCCAAATGTCAGTGCTGCTGTTAGGAGACCCTGCCCTAGTGTTATCTAAATTCTTAAGGAACCGAGCTCCTATGTGATACAATCCCCTCTATGTGACACACAGATCTTTCCGCCTGTACCCTGTGCTAACACTTGCTGGAGTGTGCAAATGCCCTTCTCCTTCCACCTCCCTGGAGCAGGCTGTTGAACTGCACCAAGGCCCACGAGTGAACGAACTCCTACCATCCAGGCAGAGAAAAGCCCGAAATAGGCCAGATCCGGCCCACCAGGCTGCTCACAGCGGGCACACTGCCTCTCCTACCACTCCTGCTGGACCTTTCTCTCCTTGGTTGATAGGAAATGACTGAGGTGAGTGGTTGAGGTGAGGTTAGAGAGAGATGAGACAGTGGTCATCACTGGGGTCATAGGTCATAGGGAAAGGCTGGCATTGGTGGTGAGAAGTTACTTTCTTCCTTTCCTATAACACCTTCTCTCCCTCCAAGACAGGTAGACAAGTGAGGGTTTGGGGATCCTGAAAGAAGCCCAAGACTGCCACCCCATTCCCCAGTTTGACGTCTGCTTGGGCAAAGCTTTGCTGATGTTCTTCGCCTGAGTCTGGGAGAAAGGACAGTGGTGGGGAGACGGTGGCAGAGGAGCGACTGATATTCCTTCTGTTGAATGTCTCAGATAGTCACTGCTGCCCGCTGCCTGCTGGGCAAGGAGATGCCAGCCACGCGCGGAAGGCTCTGGCAGTGGGAGCTGGGGGAGAGAAGGCCGCACTCTGCCGTAGAGACCCACCGCAGGCTTCTGAAGGACCCCACCCCGACCCCCAGACAGGCAGCAGCCTCGCTGTCCACCTTTGACACACGCCCCAGGGAGGAGCTTCTTCACAGCACCTGCTCAGTCTTCAAGGGAAATAGTGCTATTTTTGAGGGAGTTAAGAAGGTTTTTCTGTAATTTCATCCAGCTAGAAACCTGTTTACCCATAGAAACAATGACATCAGAAAGCGCTCCATTATCTGGACAAAAAAAAATTCCAGCGAGTCAAATTCTTCCCTGTAGGGAAACTGAGGCACAAAACCAGAGACCTCAGCAGGCAGCTTGGCACGGTGGCAGCAGAGTTCCAGGTCTCCCCAGGCACAGTCTCCTGTTCGACTCCCCAGATAGGGCAGTTTCTCTTTCCATCACAGGGGCGTTCGAGCAGCCCTGACCTTCCTTAGGAACCGCTGACCCGGCTGTGTGTAGCTCTCTTGGCAGAAGCGGAGAATCGACAGAGAACATTATGCCTGTTCGTAGCAAATAAGTTCCGAAAGACTGTCAAAGTTCAAGGCACTTTTTGTTTCTGACATGAAACCTTTAAACCACTGCACATATGTTACATGAAATGTATTTCTTTTTCAAGGTTTCAGGTTACAACAGGAAGAAAGTTGGGTATTAATCTGCCTGTTAATATCTCGTAGAATTGTTTACAATCCAGAAGGGCCACTAATTCCCCTTTGTGTTAGTTTGGGCTGCTGTAACAGATTGCCAGAGACTGGGTGCTTAACAACAAAAGTTCATTCCCCGCGGGAGGCTGGAAGTCTGAGGTGGCAGTGTGGGCGAGGGCTCCCTTCCGGGGTGCAGACCGCCGACTGCACACTGCACCTCCCAGGGCAGAAAGAGAGCTCTCTGGGGTTCCTTTTACAAGGGCACTAATCCTATTCATGAAGGCTCCATCCTCGTGACCTATTCACTTCACAGAAGCCACATCTGCTAAGACCATTGCATTGGGAGATGTGTTGGATTTCAACACGTGACGTTTGTGGAAACACAAACATTCAATCCATTGCCTCCTTTTAACCGAAGGGACGTTTCCTGACTTAGGACTTGCACGTTATAGTAGTAGTTTTGGGATGTAGGGAAAGAGTTAAACTTGGAGCTATTCTGAAGAATGGAATAAGCACTGGGTCATGCAGCAAGTAATTTAAATGAATCCTCAATTCCAGTTTGTGGAGCAGCCGTTCTCGAATATCAGCATGCATAAAAACCACCAGGGAAGCATGTTAAAAAGGAAGACTCCAGGACCCGATCCCACGATTTCAACCCACTAAATCTGCTGAAATGCTCTGGAGTTTGCCTTTTCACAAGTACCCCAGGTGACGTGCTGCGGGTGGAACTGAGCCGGCCGTGGAGAAACCTGGGAGCCTCGCCCTGCAGCCCTGCACCACAACTTACAGCTGGAAAGTGAAGGTCCTGAGAGGTGGGAGATGTGCGCAAGGTGGGACAAGTCACAAGGACCCAAACTCCACTCTCAGGTCAGCAATCCTTGCAACATGTCACCATGTTTCCCAGGAAGGTTTCTGCCGACTTGCATTTTAAGGAGAAGAGGCAGTGCAGAAAGATGGTTTAAAGTAGAATTTGAAGAAGATTCCCGAGCTGATAACTTTGCAAAACCAAAAAAAATTTTTTTTTAAAATTTAACTGCCATTAATCAAGTCCATGTCTGAACTGACTCCTTGCAGGTAGGCTACAGAGGGAAGAAAGCGGGCTCTCCTGACACGGTGCATTTTGTTCTCCACTGCTCGCTCTTCCCGCCAGTGTTACCTCGCTGCCCCTTGGAGAGCTGCTCCTTGCAACCCACGCAGCCGTGGGACCTCGGGCCTGCAGGGAGCTGGCCTTGAAAACCTCCCCAGGAACATTCGAAGTGCTTCATCAGTGCTGGTCACGAGACTGGCACACTTATTTCCTAGAGCACTGGGACTTGTGCAGTGTGACCCCGCGCACCATTGCGTGGTGAGGTCAAGGCTTCTGCTTGGGCTTGGGCTGTGCATTGCTAGCCACCTTCATGTTCTAAAATGACATTTTTTTCTCACTTAGTCTTTGTTCTGAAAATCAACATTTTAACAGCAGAGGACAAAACGGAATGAATGGAATAGAAGTAATTGCCGTGCCGGCAAAGGACATCAATCAACCAGAAGTTGGTTATTGTTTTTAGAAAGCTGAAAGAAAATAGTTTTGAAGGAAGAAGTTAATTGAGTAGCTTTAGTTTCTTCCTTTCCTGAAAACTCAGTCAGAACCTGAAGTAAACTGACAGTCGGGGAAAGCAGCCTGGGAGCGTCTGTGAACAATGGTCCTCCTGGGACCTGTGCAGACACGACTGGCCCCAGGAGCCAGGAAGCTGCGACAGCCAAGGCCTCGACGTTGACCTGCCCAAGAGCCGGCACCTGCGTGCATCTTACACACTCAGCCCTGGCTCCTGCGACACCGCGCCCGTGCAGGAGAGGAGCGTGTCGTCGTCTGATGATAGACTCTTCTTTCCAAAGCTGGCAGAGTTCCAGAGTTCCACCTGTCAAGTTAGGCCTCCTTCAAAATCCCTCAATTAGAACTGGGCTCAGAGCTGGAGGCGTGACTGTGTTGCTCAGTTTGACTTGGACCCAACCTGTTGGGGAAGGTCAAGCCTGCTTCGCTCTTTGTTGCAATAACATGTTGCTAACAGCAAGACATCTTGGGGGTGTGGTAGAGCTGAGATGCGAGAATGATTCATAAAAAAGATCTCAGGCTGGGGACTTGCTCCTGTGGGATTCCCACGTTGTGTGGGAAACTGTCGAGCACGCTATACACACCAACCCTGGAGCCGCTGTTTGGACTGTGTGCTGTGAGTGTTTGGCCCCTGCATGCAGGCAGAGTGTCAGGGCGTTAACACCCACGCAGGGCAGAACTGGAGGAGCTGCTAGCGACTATGTCATACTTCCATTTTTAATAGTTATCTAATTTCATTTTTCTAAACTGAGTTAATCACCAAGAAGGGTGGGAAATTTCAAAGCTGTATATATCCAGTTCATATCATATGTTCGATTTGTTGTAAAAAAAACAAATGGGCTTTAAGAGCATCGTGCTAATCCATACTCTAGAGACAACTGTATGTTTTAAAAATAAGTTCTTAAAGTTGCCAATGCATGTGTCATAAAACTGATGATGGCAGAAATTTATTTTTATTTTATATTAAAATTTTCTATATGTGCAACATTTTTAATTTAAATTTGAATTGTTTAGTTTTTAGTGTGAGACCTGAAAACCTAAACTGCAGCTCTTTGAAAAAACATAATTTCTAGAGTACTTAATTTAAGATTTGGTTTGATTTTTGTTGTTATGTAAATATTGGCAGAAATAATATAAGTAGATTAATTTTTTAAACAGAAATTAAGGCTATTTTGCTTTCCTCTAAAGGGCTTAGGATGATATTAAATGTGGCTTAAAATCATCTGTATGTTAATAATAGCTTTAATATTAATATTTTTATTGTTTATTAGTGGAGACCACTTTGATCTGTAGTAATCTGCCAGCTTTTGTTTTAAATTAATTTTGGTTCTGAGCAAAGTGGGAAAGATCACATATTTTTCTGTTTCAACTGTTCTGAATCCATTTTATTTATACTCCATAAATAAAACTGACTGCTTGGCCAGTTCCAGTGGATTACATATAAAGGCGGCGATAAAATCTTACATCGTCTCTCATTTTAGCCCAGATCCAAGGGTAAATGTCTTAGATTCAAATCCAAATCTACTAATATGTATTTTTTTTTTTTTTTTTTTTGAGACAGAGTCTCACTCTTTTTTGCCCGGGCTAGAGTGCCGTGGTGTCAGCCTAGCTCACAGCAACCTCAAACTCCTGGGCTCAAGCGATCCTCCTGCCTCAGCCTCCCGAGTAGCTGGGACTACAGGCATGCGCCACCATGCCCGGCTAAATTTTTCTATATATTTTTAGTTGTCCAATTAATTTCTTTCTATTTTTAGTAGAGACTGGTCTGGTTCTTGCTCAGGCTGGTCTCCAACTCCTGAGCTCAAACAATCCGCCCGCCTCAGCCTCCCAGAGTGCTAGGATTACAGGCATGAGCCACCGCGCCCGGCCTAAATCTACTAATATGTATTTTTAAAGCATAGAGATATTTTCTTTCTTTTTCACAAACGTTTTGGGGAATCAGGGTGGAGTCCAGAGGTCGTGTGTGGACGTGGATAGCTCTACTTTCCCTCCCGGCGGAGTGTGCGGGTGGCCCCTCCCGCCCACAGCGGAGAGGTGGGCTTTTGCCTCCTGGCAGGGGTCCCGGGGCCTACACAGCTCTGGCAGCACAGCGGATACTCAATAGTCACCTGCAGAGCGAGTTGGTGAAATGGTCCACACTTGCATGTTTTCATCAGTCGGTCGATAAAGCACTTTGTGTGAATCGCCAGATGACCACTGAAACCGCACTTGCAGTCCCGAGTTCCCGCCCCTTTCACAGGATAGGCAGTTGTCGCCAAGAAATAAATACCTGCGGTACCACTCGAACCAACCCAAATTTCTTTCCCTTTATGTAATATGTGCTTTTATAAATATTTATATGAATATGTAATTATATGCAATTATAAATCATGCAAATACATAATTTGTATAAATATATTTATATGACATATAACATATGTATATGTCGTATTTATCTATTTGCTTCTTGGAAAGGCCAAGGCTTTGGGAACAGAGAAGAACTTGCCCTGCGTCAGCGTCTGTGTGGTCCTGCCTGCTGCTGCTTTCTCTCAGGCCCCGAGTCTTCAGTTGAGGTACTTGTTTTTTTTTTTTTTAAATCTGACTTGATGATTAGGTTACTTTAAAAACTGTTAAGAAGGCTCAGGTTCCCAGCCCCTGTGCTCCTACTTTTGAATACTAACAAAAATGCCCTAACAAAAATAAAATGGTCTAAGCACCCATTTTTTCATCGTGCTTCTATGTATGTATTTTTTCCCTTTTTAAAAGAACAGCATTAAATGTGTATGACTGCTTTGCGTAACAATTAATCAGGAAGGAACCCCAGTAAATGTCATTTCGCAGAATGGATTAGGCAACGAGGGCAGTGCCAGGTTCCCATCCTATCAACAGCGTGAGAAAATTTCCCAGGCTGGAAGCTCAAACCTGCTGCGTGGCTCTGTCACCTGGCCACTGGCAGGACATCCTTTGGAGCTGGCTCTCCCTCCCCGCCCCCTGCAGAGCCCTGGCCTGGCTGCAGCTTTCCCACAGCGCTGCTGCCGCTGGCTTCCCGGAGATGGTGAAACCTGTTTACCAAACGTGTTTCACAGCAAGCCGTGGATTATGCCTTTCCCTCCAAGCCCTGCCCTTTACGTTGGGACGGAAAATTAGTTTAATTTTACTGTGCTGCCTGCCAAAGCTTTGAATGTTGTCGCTTTCTGTGGGTTGCTGCTGGTCACTCAGAGGATTCTAACGCAACAACTGAGGGTTTTTTTCCTCTCAGGAATCAGATTCAGTTTGGTGGCTCTCATTTGGTGTGTATTTACTTAAAAAACTTGCAGATTAAGACAAGTAAGTCTTACACCTCACAAAAGCACACTGCTCAGGATACAGTAAGAATAAAGCAATTGCCTTTGGTGCTAACCAGAGACCTCTCCCCGTCCTTGTCGGACAGGCCATGCTGCGTCGTTGGGAAGAGGGAACTCTAGATGCTGGGGACGCAGCCCGGGCGCTCCATCCTGCCTGACTTCATGGCGCCTCTGTGTAGAATCTGTTCCCATGCCAAGATGCATAAGAATTTGGGGAAAACACCTGTTTGGGGAACTTTTTTTCCTCTCTTCAAGACTCAAATGTTGCTGGGGCGATAAGTCACACTGGGCTACCTGGGAACGAACGCAACCTGGAGCAAAGGCGTCCCTGAGCTCGCAGCGTTTGAGAGGTGCACTTGCTCCATTGTCTCCATATGCCTTTGCCCTCCCCTCAGCACACCCACTGTCTAGCCAGAAAACAGATGGCGCCCAAGAGCAATCAGTTACAAAGGTTAAACCAAACGTCATCTAGAATGCGCTTCCCGTGCTATGCTTCCTCCCTCAGACACACTCTCACTCCGCCATCTGGCCCGACCTCCACGGGCTTGAGGAGTGCTCTTGGGGAGGGGGTGGCCCAGAGGACTCTGGAGGCTCAGGGGGTGGCTGTCCTGGAAGGTGGGCACAGTGCCAGCTCAGCCCGGGACATCGGAAGCAAGGCAAATCCTTGATCATTCTGTTTTCCAATTCAGTATGTATTATTTTTTAATGAAGAACAATAAATAAAACACATGGAGGTAAACTCGATTTTCTTTTTGTGCTGGATACTCCGGAACATGGAATCAAGGGCTTTGCTTTCTCATATCCTCCGACGGCCTCCCACTGACTGTGGTGATGACCCATGTGATCATTTATTTTTCTGGATAAAGCAAATTGTAACATATATGAATGGCTCCCAAGATTTTACTGCTATTAAAGTTTATTTCATTAGAGATTAGAAGTTCTCTACTAAGCACTTTTGCATTCAGTGCTATTGTAGCCCTTCGGCAGCGCATTGGGTTCAAGCGTGGGTTCCGTGTTTGTCCAAGGCATGCCAAGTGCCAGGCAAGGCACTGGGCATGCGGACGCCGCCATGAGCGCGTCGCTCTTACCCTTCCTCTGGGGAGGCAGCTTGTAGTTTGGTGACAAAGACGGTGAACCGATCCACAGGCAGAAAATGATGCAGTTCTGTTTATGTGTGCTTTCTAATCCTTTTCTATCGTAAATGTTTTATCCTTAAAAAACTATATTTTAGTATGTGCATTATTTAGTTTATACAATGTCAAGGTACATGTACATACTTCAAAATGAATAAATAGACATATAATGGGTAGATGAATTCAATTGATTTTTACTAATAAGTAAGATAAAACAGACTTGGAGGTCCTGCCTGAGGGATGGTCGGTGACTCAGAACGTCAGTCGCAGGTCACATAGCCTACATGGACATGGCTCCTACTCAGCTGGAAGTCTTGGGACCTGTGTTGTCAGTGACACGCCATCCTTGCTGCTGTGTTCTGCCACCCGCTGCCGCTCTCTGCCTGGAGCGTCCTTGTGCAGCATGTCCACCCGACTCACGTGTGTCATTCTGCTCCGCTCGGCGGCAGTGGCCTTCATGGGCTCAGGCGGCATGGAGAGAGGTGCCACATGCTCCTCTGGCTCTTGAGATGGGCACGTGACAGCGCCCACACGGTGCTCATGGCGGCACCAGTGGTCTGTGACTGCCATCGATGATGACCATGATGACTATTGCGCCTCTCGCTGACAACACTGGCTGGCTTTGCACTGTCAGCCTCTGTTCACTTATGTGTCCCCCACACTGTGATAGTCTCTGCACCCCAGAGTGTCTGCGAAGGGCTGGCAGATGCCAGTTCCCTTGAGGTGGGAAGACGGAGGGGGGTGCAGTGTGTCGTCCCTCCAAGGATGGGGCCGGGGGAGACTCCGAGGAGCTGGTGCGAGGGATCAGTGAGCTGAGGGCGCCTGGCCACACGTCAGCAGCAGGGTGGAGCGTGGATCTGCTGTGGGCTTGTCGGACATGGGCACGGTGCCAGTTACAATGAGCTGATGGGAGAAGTGCAGACTCACTGGAGGACATCAAGGGGTGCGTTTATACTTGTATCTCTCTCTTTTTTAAAGCTCATAGTATAGAGACGGTATTGTTATTGCCGGAACTTTCGAATGAGATAAAAGAGCATTGATCTCTCTTGCCCTATTGGGATCAGAGGAGGTTTAGTCATTCAAGTCATCACGTTGAAAGCTAGTTTAGCCTTTCTGATTCCACTGTCCTTTGCGGCGTTCTCACACGTGCCTCATGGCTTCAGTGACGCGGGCTGATTGCAGTGCTTAGAGTCCTTGTCCTCCAACTGGTGTCCCGGGCCAGCTGCCCAGCCAGCAGCTGCTCTCCTCCTCACCGGGTTGTCGGTTTTTACCTAGACCCTCAATTTTCCACGAAACATTCTGTGTATATGACACGTGTATATGAGAGGTCAGTCAGGTCAAGATAGGGAAAGTCACCAGGGAAGGCTTGCTTGGTGTCCACCGTTAAAAAAACGAAGCCATCAGCACAGAAGGCTTGGGACGAGTCAGTGGGAGCTGCAAGCCGACCTTCTGACTCTGGGAAATGTGTCCCGCTCAGGCTTTCACGTTTATTGTTCCTCGTAAGCTCCCAGACTAAGCAGTACTGTTGGAGCACACGTTAGCCATGCACAAAAAGGCGACGGAAGTTGGCCTGGTGCTGTGCAGGGCATGGGCAGAGGAAGGGCCTCCACCCCAGTTTGCTCCAGATGCCCTGATGGGCCTGTTTGTTTTCATTGCGTGAGAGCTGGCGGCAAAGGTACCCGAAGGACTCCTTCCTTTGGGGACAGCACCAGGACTTCAATTGCTATGATCATACAGCCTCAAAAACAAGTAAAACAAAATAAAATGCATTTTCCTCATATTGTCCTATAACCTAGTATCTGGAAACATCTCTAAGTTTTTCATTGTATTGTTTTCCTTTCCTAGAATATTAAATAGTCAGTGTAGGCCAATCGTCTTAACAAACAATTCTAAAATCTCAGGGTTTTAATGCAATGGTTTATGTCTCACAGTTTTTAAGTAGACTTGGGGATGATAAAGGAGAGTGGTGACAATTTGGTGGAGATGTGGTTTGGTGAGGGCTGGAAGGTGCTGGCTCCACATGGTCATTCAGGGACCCAGGCTCTTTTCAGTTAGAAGGTCCGCCGCTGTCTAGGGCAGGGCTCCTCAGTCTCAGCATGCTGACATTGTGGGCAGGACAAGCCATTGCTGTGGGGGCTGTCCTCTGCACTGCAAGGTGTTTAACAGCATCCTGGTCTCTAGCCACTAGTTGTCAACAGCATCCTGCCCAGTCGTGACAATTACAATGTCTCCAGACATTGTTAAATGTCTCCTGAGAACAAAGTTGCCCCTCACTGAGAACCAGTGGTCTAGGGCCTGTGCATCCTCCCCTGACCCCTGTGCAATAACCAGGAGGCAGGAGCGGAGAGAAAGCATGGAGGATCGTGCAGGAAGGTGTGAGGGCCAGAGCTAAAAACCGTGTCTCACTAAACCACAGACACAGTCACGTGACTCTGCAAAGAAAGCTAGGAAATATAGTGAAGCCATAAAAAAGGAGAGAACCCCTAAAAGGCAGAAATAATATTTTAACTTAAAATGACAATAATATTAATAGACTGCATAACAACATATGAATGTTCCAACTCGCGGCAAATGATAGCGATCTTCACATATTCCTGGATTTTCCTTCCTTGTAAGTTTCAGCTGGGTTTGTGGGCACATGTGCATGCATGTACACATACAGACGACATAAACGCTTTTCTCCACATCATTCCTCCTTACGATATAATTAGCAACTAAAGCGGCGAAGGCTGATATGATGTATAGTGAAAACAGAACAGTTCCTCCGAGGCTAGAACATGAATGCAAGTGTGTTTAATCACTGTCCACTCTCACGCAACTGTTGTGGGAAAGGCTGTGGAGCCTGTTGCAGGGGGCTTGCTGGCGAGAGGAAGAAACAGTCCCACTCCAGGTGACAGGACCTCAAACGCTGGAGATCTCAGTGTCTTCCCATGTTTGGTGAAAGTGGAGTGCTCTATCTACACAACAAAAATCTGTTAAAATACTGTATGTGTGTATCAGGAAATGCTTAGCTAAATAAATGTGGAATATCTGATGTCACGTATTAAAATAATATATGAGATTCTGGGTTTTTCGAGGTAGATGTGGCCCTTAAAAACATAGGTCTAACCATTGGACAACTGACAACATTGATTATTAATTTCATCAGGCTATTGTACTATGTGCGGGGGTTACAGCGGAAATGGAAGTCATGGCCCACGTACTGGAGGAATTTACAGGCTAATGGACGACATGCACACGCTGCGCATGTGGAACATATGACTGACGGCCACAGGAGATCTGTTTGCTTGTTCACTCCACCTCCCCACATTTTCCACTAAGTATCTCAAAGCAGAGTAAGCAAGATAGTTTGGAAGCAGACAAGTATTTTTGTGTCTTTTACCATAAATACTACCAGACCACTGAGAGACTAGATGTGGGTTTATATGGGCAAAAAAAGATGAGCATCATACTTTTTGAGAAAATTAAACCAGTGTGGATTATCTCTGTGGATGCTTTCATTTTTCAGCACTCTCCTTGGTTATTCCAAAGTCTATACAGATCCGCCATAAGTCAGATTTCTGCCAGAAACAGGTAACTTAAATTTCCCAATTTATTTTGCCTGAGCAGCTGTTACTCAAGTCCGTGGCAGGGCATGTGGCTGGCGTGGCTCCATCTGGGCTGTTTCATTCAGAAGCATCCTAGGTCCACGCTGTCCTGGAGAGGCCACTGTCTTTGCTGGGAGGAGAGAAGCTTTCACCACTGCACTTGAAGCAGAGGACCACGCAGAGTCTTGAAATTGTGGGTCCTCCTGTTCTTCACCTTTGTTAAACAGGACAAAATCCCACCCAACCTAGCCGTCAAAGGGCTGCATCAGATTTCCCCTCTCTGTTTCCTCCCCACCCTCACCTGTGCTGACCCTAGGTGATGACTAATTGCAGGGGAGGTGGGGACAGGGTCCTGGGAGGCAAATGCTCCCCTTCCCTGCCCACAGCACCAGAGCTCTGGGGCCTTCGCAGGTCACTGGGCAGTGCGAGCTTTTAAACATATTTGGTTATTTTCGTTTGAACCTCATGTTGGAGGAAAAGACCCAAGTGAAATAATGTAATACCTATCCAGGTTAACATTGGCTGGAACTCTTTTTATTTTTAGCATGTGAATTTCTTCATTTCCCAGGTTTCCTGGGATGGCTGAATCTTCTGTGTAAGCTGATCAGTTCCCAGAAAGCTTACTGGAAAATAATCCGAAATAGAACTCCTCCTCAAAGAAACCAGCAAGGACTTTCGGGCATGGGTACTTACTTTATTTCATTTTAGTTCTATTTTTTAAATAGCTAAGGTCTTGTGACTAAAGCTGATATTTACTGAGTTCCTGGCCCTCTATAAAACACCATTTCATGCATTATCTCATTACAATCTCTGAAGAAAACCCATGGAATAAGTATTTTTTTATATCCCTATTCTATGGATGAAGAAAGAAGACTTTCAAGGCCGTGTTGGTCTGGTTTGCACTGCTGACCAGAACACCACAGCCTGGGTCGTTCATAGAGAACAGAAGCTCTCCTTGCGGTTCTGGGGGCTGGGAAGTCCAACAGTAAAGAGCTGCATCTGGCGAGGGCCTTCTCGCAGAATCAACCCACGGAGGGAGGGCAGGGAGGGTGTGAGAGAGAGCAGGACGCTGACTTTGGAATCTCAGGGCCTTTTATAATCAGCACTAGTCCCTTCATGAGGGTGGTGCCCACATGACCCAAACACCTCCCATCAGGCCCCACCTCCCAACACTACTGCACTGGGACTAAGTTTCCAACACGTGGTGTTTGGGACACACTCAAACCATAGCAAAGATCTTAGTCAAAGTGCCCGAGGTTGCGAAGCTGGTACATCTGGGGGCCAGACCCCGAATCCAGGTCCACATTCTCTGAGGGGAGTTCTTAATGCTCAGAGAGCTGGTATCTTAGTGAGGCCAAGTTAATGAGGTGGTAGCATAAGGATAGCTTAGTAATTACTTGGTAAATCAGTTCTACCCATCTTCCTTTTCTACTCAGATTTCAAACAAATATATTCTGGGTATATTTGATGCATATTTTTGTTTCTGGAAAGTTCTTAGCTGTCTAGCAAAAGTTTATATTTATCTTTCATTTCTCCATGAGGCCGTCGCGTGTTGTTCTTAGTACATGAAGGGATCCTGTGCCTTGTGCAGTTTCTCCTGAAATCCCAGGTTTGTATTCTTATCTGAGTCAGTTGGGGCCTGCAGTCAGGGAACACAGCAAGGCCAAGGACGTGCACAGAAACAAGACCTCCTCCTGGAGGCGAGTGCTGTGGACTGAATTATGTCCCCTTCACATTCCTATGTTGGGATGATATTTGGAGGTGAGGTTTGAGAGGTAATTAGATTTGGATGTGGTTCTGAGGATGGGACACTCACAGTGGGATTCGTGCCCCCGTAAGAAGAGACAGACCTGAGAAAGTGTGCTTCCTGTCTGTGCTTTCTGCCATGTGTGAGGATACACCAAGAAGGTGGCCACCTGCAGACTAGCAGGAGAGCCCTTGCCAGACGTCGAATTTGTTGGCATCTTGATCTTCACAGCCTCCAGAACTGTGAGAAATAAATGTCTGATGTTTAAGCCACCCAGTCTATAGTAATTTGTTAGAACAGCCCTAAATGACCAACACAGCCCATATTTGAGACTTGGTTTAATTATTCATCACCTGTGTGACTCTAGGCAAAGTATTTAATCTACCTGACCTCTGTTTCCTCACCTGTGGAGAAAACAGTACTTTTTAGGAGGATTATCATAATAAAATCATATATGAAAGCATTTTGGAAATGACCAATGTCAGTGCATGCAATAATTGTTTTTGCAATATTATTGTTATGAACTAAATTTGGCCTCCTCCCCAAAGAAGCAGCATTCTGATCTCCAGGTCAGATCTGGATAAGTCTTACCCTCAAATCTTAGCAGAATCAGAGCAAAGTTGAGTAGTCTTTGGGGGAAGGAACAGGGATGCAGAAAGAAAACATTTCTATTTGCTTCACTTTCTTACTGTCATTACTAACTATAATTACAACTGGGGAAAGCTGTCAGAAAATATAATTTGGTGATAACTAGTATGTTTTTGTCATTCCTTAGAGGTCCAACTGAAATACTCTGCAATACTTTGTTGGAATTTCACTTTTCCTATTAAAGTATACATGGATAAGAACCCAGATCAAAGCATGGAAAAGCCACATGGGCTATTCTGAAATCCGTGTAGCTTGGAAATGTCTTCTTTCTCAAAATGAAGAGTTTTCTAGATCATTGGTTAATAGAGGATAGGGTCTTTGAGTATTTTGAACAGTGTGAAGAAAATCATCCACATAAATTTAGTTTCACTCAACAAACATATTTGCTAACTCGGTTTTCCATATAAACCTATTCCTGCAAGTGCTAATTTCTTCTGTTTTTCCAGGATGCCAGAAATTCTAGTAAGATGAAATCAAAATGAGATTTTTACCCTCTGCGTTAATGTATCAGCATTCATGAATGAATGAATTCCTGTGTTCACCGGTTTTAACAAGATAAAGCTCACTCAATCAGTGCACACACTCCTCTGCCTGGACAGCAGAGCAGGTGGGTTTAGGAGCATTCGGTCTTTAGGAGAGGAGGCAGGTATCACCCTGTCACACTCAAGTGGCCGTGCAATGCTTGTGAGAACTCACCTGTGATCAGATGGCTTGAGCACAAGGCACAACGCCAGCACCACTGTGGGTCTGTTTGGGGTTGTGAGAAGCAATATAGGGGTATATTTAAGACAGAGGCCTAAAACACTGGTCTGTTCTTCTCAAGAAGTTATAAGAATTTGTAAAGTCCCAATGTACTGATTAAAAAACTAAACAAACAACCCACTGTTCTGGTCTGTACTTGCAGATCCCACATCTCGGCTGTGAGGCTAGGCCCTGTGGTGCCTGCCCCGGCTCAGGGGGCCCAGGGCCCTGCGAGGGTAGCTCCGTGCGTGTCAGTGTCCTGCAGTGTCTTTGCCGAGTTGGGTCTGGATTCTGGCGCTGGCTGAAATTCCCAAGCCTGCCATCTCCCGTGCACATTCCCGGGTAAGATGAACGTGATGCAGACACCACGCTGGTGTTGCATAACCCGGCCTTTCCTCTGCTTTTGACTCCTATGTCCCCAGGATGAGTTCCTGGAGCTGGTTCGATTAATTTAAATAGCATGTTGGGAATCGTATGAGATGCTCACTGGCAGACACCACGGAGGTTTTCTTTTGTTTGGGTTGCCGTTTATTTGAGTGGAACAAGGCCGAGAGACGTACAACCGCCTGTGCGGAACTACCCGAGTGAGGCGCCCTCCAGGTCCTCCTCTGGTCTGGCTGGGTTCTTCTCAGGGTTCGGTCAGCACGCTCATCTGCCCAGCCCACACGGTTCCAGGAACAAGACCAGCGGCCCCCAGGCCACAGTCCTCCTGGGTCGCAAGGGGAAGCCGGCCCCGCCGTAGAAGCAGGCGCAGAGGCAGTCTCGCGAGGAGCAGAGCTACGGAGGCTCGTGTTGCAGTGGGCAGGCAGCAGCTTCGTGGTTCGGGAAGGAACTTTTATGGGGGAGGATGGCTCCCTCCACAGCCTGAGAGCGGGGGAGAGAGACCCCTGGGCAAGGGGCACTCCAGTGCAGCCCCAAACTTCCCCCTCCCCGCAGACTCGCGGTGCCCCAGTCTCAGGAGGAGCAGGGTGGGGGTGTCAGGCTGCGGGCGGAGGCGCCGCTGTCAGCCCCGGGGCCCTGCTCTCGGCCAGGGCGCGACGGCGGCCGCTGGTGGCCGCTGGTCCCCGCGCCCGGCCAGGCGCCTGTTCCCTGGGGCTGCCAGCAGCGCCCCGCTTCTCTCCTCCCGCGTTTTAAGGACCGGAGACCGGTCTCTTTCCTCATTCTCACCCCGGCGCAGAGCCATTTCCCCAGCCAGGCTCTTCCACTTAATTGCGAACGGTTTATGGACACGAGGCGCGCGGAGGCTGTCCGCGGGCCTCCTGTCCAGGGCGGAGCCTCCCGCCGCAGCGCGCAGGCCTGGCCGCCCAGGGGGAGGCTGCGGCGGGCCTTCCAGCCTCGTCCCCACCGGCCTCGCCTCCCCTCCGCGCAGCTGTTTTCATTTTCTTAGTGTTTAAACTCGATTCTGCCTCACGCCACGCCCACGGAAGACAAGATGGATTTCATCTGCGTCCTGCAAGAGGGCAGGGCGTGCTCAGCGGCTCAGAGCCCAGGGCTGCAAAGTGCAAACTGTCGCCTGGGCTGCCGCTGGAGAAAAATAAAGGAATGCTACAAGTTTTAATTAAGAACCCAACTGAAAGTACCATCATTTTTCTCCCCCCCAAACACGCTTTACCGATGACAATGTGAGGCTTATGAAATGAACGGTTTCTCGGGGCTAGCACCTCCCCCCATTTTATTCATTTCCTTTCTTTTTCCCTCCCTCCCAACCTCCATCTGTCCCTCCCACTGTTAAGCTGGGGGACCAGGAGACACTCATGACATCTCTCTGTACCTCTGTGTGCGAATGTTTAGGAACGACCGTGACCCTGTTTACTCCACGTGTTCAGTGCACATAATCAGCTAATCTGCCCAGACCCTCTGCGTGTAGGTTCTACAAGCGGGTAGCAAAAAGATTTGCACAACATTGCTCAAATTTTATGTGCGTGCTAGAAGAGGAGGGAGGCAAGAAGAAGGCACCAGGCTGGCCCCGATCACACCACCCGTGGCAGGCCTGCCATCTCCAAAGAGACTGTCCAGACCTGTTCCCCTCCAGTCACAGCCACACAGTTTTAGGGCAGTGTGTTTTTATTAAAATGTTTTTAACATAAATTCTAAACCATAGGGATTAAGCACTAAAGTGGATTTGATCTTTGGGGTGAGGTGAGAATGATTAGAACTTCACTCATTTTCTATCATGGAGATCCTAATCTCCCCACTCCCAGAGAGATCCCGTGGAGGAGGGGTGCTTTCCCCACTATTCCTGTAAAGCTCACTTCCCCCAATTTCCACCACATGGCTTTTTGACTTCAGGGACACTTAGCAGGAAACTTGTGTTTATTCCTTGAGAAGGACTTGGGGTTTGTTGTCACCTTACTGTAGGGTGGAGGAAATAACTGTTTTGCTGGAAACTTCTTGCAGCAAGGAGGAGGTATCCTGGCCCAGGTGGTGGACTTCTTCCTGGAGTTGTCCAGGAGGGCGCTTTCCTTGTTCTTCAGAGCCAACGTGATGCCTTTCATGTGGCACTTCAGTGGGACTGCAAATGTTACTGGGGCCAACGTCAAACTCTGCAAAAAACACAGGTTATTTTCACTTGAATACACTCTTCAAAGTTTCAGCCAATGAGCCAAATTCCAAATTGACTAATGCAAATTATCTAATATGCATGTGACAGAAAAGAAAAAGGAATGAAAAATACCCATTTGTGTACATATGTAAATTCTAATTATTTTAACATTTAGTAAGTTTTCAGAGTGTATTAGATGTTACACAAACATACACGATATTTAAAACCTTTGTTAAGGAACACACATGGAGTGACCCATTTTACCTTAGGGATTTGAAACAAATCTCTATTTGTCTTTTATTCTATTTCGATTCATCTGAAAAGATTGTGTGTGTACCCAAGAGCACAAAAAGGTACCAGAATCAAGCCAGTCCCTCCCGAACCTGCCGGGTTGGCTCAGTCTCCCAGTCAAACGTGTTCTCTGTAACCTGGTTTCAGCATGGCTGCGTGGTAGCCCCCAGGAAAATGGAAACCAAAAGTGAGAATTTTACCCCAGCCTCCCTCTTCCTCCTCCTCCTTTGTATCCTTTGAAACAATCGGCAACTTTTCCCTGGCAACAGGTAAGTGGCCACAAAGCAGAACGGACCATTTCAGAGCTAGGGAAGAAAGAAATCCGCATGACCCCACTTGCATTTTCACCTAAAGAAGTCAGTTACTGAAAGTGTTAATGTGGTCACCCCGACGTGGCCCCGGGAACCACCCCATTCCCAGCAGCTTCCAAATTCCCTGAGGCCGTGGAGTTAATCTCTCTCCTGGCCTTCCATTTGCCCTGAACACTGGAGGGGCTAGAGTGTGATCAATACAGCACCTTTATGGGAACTTGAATGGATGCCGGAAGAAGATTCAGAGCTACAAGAAAGTAAGCAATGCGGTCATTTCTCAACAGGAAGGCTGTTTTCTGTGGGCACTTGGCGGCCTCACCTCGATGGAAGTGAGGCACAGTATGCTGTTTGTGAAGACGAGACGCTGCACCTTTGTTCGGAGGTCTGAGATGTATGGAAACAACGAGGGATTTTAAAAAGAAGAAACCTGCCTGCAGGTGCAGGGCCAGCGGGGCCTCTCCTCCCTGGTGGGGCAAGGAGACCTGCGTCCTAGAAGTCACTGTTAGCTAAGTGTTCCGGTCTGCAGAACCTCATCTGACCTTTTGTGTGTTGGGATCAGACACAGGGAGGAGGTTGAGGCTCCGCTAGGGGAGGGCAGGCTTGCCGTCCAGAAACAGAGCTGGGATATGGAGTGTTTGAAAGGTCCCAGGACTTCTGGGGGACAAGCCTTGAAGTGTTATGTTCCAGATTGCAGCTATCTCTTGAATCTGCAGTTCTGGGTCTCTGTGTCTCCTCTGTGCATCAGTTGAGCCCAACAACAACAAAAAAGCTGCTTGGGGTAGTGGAGCCAGCTAATGCCTGTACTCAGAGCTGCTTGGGTAAGTTATTAAATCTCTCCAAGTTGGGTTTGCCGTCAGATTGCTCAGCAATCTGGCACCACCTGTGCAATCTTGAGTAAGGTATTCAACCTTCTGTGCCTTAGTTTCTTGCCTATAAAATGGGCATAGTAAGAGAACCTACTTCATTTGGTTGCTATGAGGATTAAATGAGAAAATGCATGTGCTTTAGTTAGACTTCTTGCTTGCAAACATCATAGATGGCCACTGGCTTACTTAGGCAGGGAATGGGCTTATTGGAAGCCTACTATGGCACAACCAAAGAAGTAGGTTTAAAAATGGGCAACCACCAAAGTAAGCTGGACCTTAACAGCCCCTGAGCCCTGGTTGGAAGTCTCCTGCTGCAGGTGAGACTGGCTGTTTCCAAAATGGCCCATCTGAAGGGTAGGATGTAAGCCACCAGGGGCTGTGTTGAGGGAAGTAGGACTCCTTCTTTCAGAATAGGATGAGCATTCAGATGCTGAGGTACTAATGAATAAAAAATGCCCACCGAGACTCATAAAGTGTGTGGGGAAATGCTGGGAGGGGCAAGCACGCACTGCATGCTAGTTGGTACCGTGGCTCCTTCCTGCATCCTGTGACATAGTTAGGACAATGTCTGCCTGGGAAGACGTAACTATGTCAAGGACCTAGTCTGGTACCTGGCACGTAATGACACATGCTCAATCTGTGGTAGCTGATATTGTTGGGAGAATAATAGAGATAACCGAAGTTCATGATAAATTAAAATATTTTAGTCTGGTCAGTAGCTTCAATGCCCTTCCGCATAAATCATTTTAAAAAATCATTGTAAAAAAGCAAATCAGCCAATGTTCCTCTCCTCGTTTTACTTTTCTACTTCACTATCAACACCTCTTCGTACCATCCCAGCTTCATAGGAGGGAAAATATTTGCCCAAAGCCCAGTTTTCTCTGGAAAACAAATTCTGATGCAAAATGTCCGCCTGATACAGCAGCAGCATTGATCCATCTGCACTTCATTTTGTAAATCTTGGGTGATGCTTATTTTTAACTGAGAGGAATGTATTCTGTCCTGGAAAAAATGCAAATGATGTCACTTTGCAGATTTTTTCAGAAGTTTGGGGCTGTGTGTGTTAGTGATCTTCCTGGGTTTTAGATGAGAACAAATTAATAATTAAGGACTTGAAGTGTTTTATATGTTTCTTCAGCTTCTTTGGAAAAATGTGACCTGTTCCAGCTGAGAGTGGGATCCAGAGAAGAGAAAGTGCATCTGGCACGGGCCTGCCTTCTTCTCTCTGAGAGGGAGTGTTTCTGTGGAAGGAAACCACATGGTTTGCCAGGTACGGTTGCAGGTTTCCATAGCAATCAGACTTTCTATTCCTCCTGTGAGTATTTAATACATGATTTGCATTTGTTTAATTTTGGCATTCTTCCTTGTAGGATCTGTGAGGGCAGAAGCTGTTGATATTCTGTGTGCCACGGTGGGCCCAGGGCCCATTAGTGCATTTGTGCGTGGACGTTGGAGCTAGGTGACCAGGGTGAGGTCTCAGATTTACTGCTTCCTGCTGTGTTAATTATGCCAGTGCCTTCACTGCTCTGTGCCTCAGTTTCTTCATTTGTAAAGCTGGGTACTCATGTCACCCACCTCACAAGGCCTGTGAGGCGAGAGGAGGGAGAGCTGTATGCTACCAGGGCGGCGCGGCCTGCGGCACACGCCAGCCGTGAGCCTGCAAGGGACGTGGCGCAGGAAGTGCTTGTCCACGGCTGACCTGCAGGTAGTCTGTCCTGCAGTGCATGGATCCAGCCGCCCCAGAGACGGAAAACTTTAAAGCCATCAAGACCAACTGAAATAGCAAGACCATTTGCAAGAGGCCATTAGAGACACAAAGCCAAAAGTCTTAGGATTTAGGATGCGTCTTGGAAACAAAACAGCGGAAAACATGAGATGGTTCTTGTGAAATATTAGGCTTGGAGGCTGCTTTGATGAATTAGGAAAGCTGACTTGGAAAGCGCTTTCTACTCGGGCAGGTGTTTGTTTATGGTGCTCACCTGAAAGCAAGCCAGCCTCCTAGTGGTTTTGAATGGCCCTAGACACCTTGGCTCACTTGGGAGGGGCTTCTGCACATCGGCAGTAACGTGGAGCTGTAAAGGAGGACGTTAAACAGAGAGAGCTGGCGTTCTTCGTGTTCTGCCCTGGCACTGCCTGCTCTGGTGAGCCCGCCCTCGGTGGTGAGCGTCACTTTCCCGCGCAGCAGTCGGGTGGAGATGGACGAGTAGCCAGGGCACGGACTGCTGAACCTCTGTGCCATTCCACCTCCTCACCCTTTTAGCAGTGCCGTGGCCATTTTAAGATCCTAATTAAGCTTTTACGAGTGAATGTGTTTGACTCTGAAGCTGCAGAAAAGAATGCGGTTGTCTGCTGGGGAGCCCAGGCCCCGTGTTCAGGGTTGGACTTCCCACCGCTGTGGGGCTCCTTTACATACGCATGCTGTTCTTCACTGGAAGAAGACAGCTGGACAGGTGGACAAGCGCCTCAGTTACACAGCTTACCAGTGACCAGTGGCTCAGTAAAGTCACAAAGTGAAGCAGGTGGCAGCAGGCTGGATATTTCATGTTCCTGTGGATCCACTGGGCACTCACATGTGCTCACGTGTACTTGGCCTTGTCCGCCCTCTCACAGGTGCTCCGTGGGCGTGGTCTGCCTGAGGGTCTGGGTGTCCCATCTCCCTTTATTTGCTCCTGTGACTCTGGACGTTGTTGACCGGGTTAAAGGAGCTGGCTTGGTCACCACAGTTTTCACTGAGTCCTTCGCATTGTGAGTGCAAGGAGAAGTAGGTCTTGGGCCTCTGAATGCCTGGGCTAGAAGGACAAAAAATTTGCCGACCTATGTTTATAAGTGGTCTAATGGCCAGGAATGTGGTATAGACAGGTCTTTTGGGGGAGGGAAAAACGATGGTTATAAGTTGGCACCATTAAAGATGGTACCTTCATGGGATAAAATCCAGGAGGAAACCACGGTATTGACCACAATGGGCTGGACTGCAGGCCACACACCAAGAATGACTGGCGGCCGCTTCCTGAATGCAGTGTCTCTGCTTGCCATGACCGTGTGGGCAGGGGCAGCTGCGAGCAGGTGTGTCGGACTCACCTGGGCTTTTGCTTGTGCAGGACGCTGAGGATTTGAAGTCTCTGCAAATACTTGGGCTTCAGATTTTTCATGGCAGCACTGTTCGTGCATGGCAGAGAGGACAAAAGAGACCCCTGTCTTGCCCACAAGAAGGTGGAAGGTGGGAACACTTTGCGGCTACAACCCAGGAAAAGAAGGGCAACCAGAGGACTCACAAAGAAACCTCAAATGATTTTTTCTTTGTCACGAAAGCACGTCTTCTCTGTGTTTCATTCTAATCTGAAGTTAGTCTGTAGGATGCACTGATGCAATCCCTGTTTACATGTGCACCGTCGGGGCGCTTTGCCTGCTCTTGAAGAGCCTCACTTGCACGCTGTGGCGCAACGCGAGCGTTCCTTATCTGTTATCGCCTAGGCACTGATTCAGCGTCTCTGTGCAGTTAGATTTGGCTCGAAGTGGGGATTCATTTCTCAGCAGGATTACTCAATGAATTCCTTTATTGTCTCTTTGTTCCCTTAGTGGGGTCCTTTCATACAAGCACAGGGGGAAGTGTTGCTTCTGGGCAAGTCCCAGCACAGGGGCAAGGCAGTGACTGACAGTGTCCTCTGGGCCTTGGTTACCAGGGATAGCTGCTTTCCTGTTTGGCAGCAAAGAGTTAGGAAGAAGAATCCAAAGCTGGTTGTTTGTAAACAAAGAAAACCCTAAAACATATTGGCTCAATGGAAATTCATGGAAAATTTGGAAATTCATGCTCAATGGTGAACACTTTCTTCCACTCTGAAATACTGACCACCCCATCAGACTCATGAGCTGCATGGGACTTCGTTCTCCCTGTGGTAAGAAAGCTTGAGCACCAAGAATTCTTTGTAAACTGGAGACAGAAAGCATTGTCGAGAATATAACTGTGGCTCACAAACACCTGCTTACCCCCCGCACCATGCGTGCTCGTACAAGCCGATTTTTCAGCCAGTACAGGTCTATTTCCCAATTGCTTTAACAGGTAAAAACTGGCAGGATTTCCTGGCAGAGCATGCAACTCTAATTGTCTTTCTAGCTGGTACCTGTTCTGAGTTGCTGCAAGTAGATTTGTTATAAAGCCCTCCTATGATCACCCAACTATGAAGCATTCCAGTGGGCTTGCTTTTAAAGCTCTGTGGTCCCACAGACCATACTGAATGGATCGGAGAATTGCAGACAAAGTCGAGGGAGCTCTGCACGGCTGCTGCTGGCTTCCCGACCTCCCTGGGCAGAACAGGTGTACGTCAAGGTGAATCCTACTCCCGGGAGACAGTGCCTCAGGGAGCTGCGAGTTGAAGCACGCCCGAGGTTTTCAGGAGTGAGGTGTAAAATTCCAAAGACTTGGGTTCAGTTCAGATAAGCACCCACATGTTTGGGTCTTCAGCAGAAACCTGTCTGAAATGTCTCCCACAGCCTGTGAAAACGGACTGGGAGCCGTGCAGGGCTCCCTCCCTCCTGAGGCTTTTAGTGCTTCCTGCAGCGTCCGCCCGGAATAGCCTGTCCACGTCTGGCCCAAAGACGGAAAAGTAATGAAACGGTCTTCTCACTTCCTATTGTTTTGTGTTAAAAGACTGTGCTTATTGGACGGGTGTGAGTGCTTCACACGGAGATGAAGTAGCAGCAGCGTTCAGACAGCGAGGCTCCCGTTTGGTTTTGGAGGCAGCAGAGGCAGTGTCAGGAGTGGCTCTCCTTTCACTCAGATGGTTGCCCAGAGACCGCCATTTCCCTCAAAGAGGTTATTTTTATTCTGAGTGAGGAAGAAATGGCAGAACCGTATAGTGGCCCCAGTATTTGTGCTGGAGGCCCCAGTTTCTAGGAGGTGATGAAATGATTGTGCTGACCAGCTAATCTGAGCTGATTTTCTGGACACTCTGCACCCACAGGCAGCACCGAGATGGAGGGGCGGGGGCATCACCTGTCACTGCAGAGCTGGAGCAGGGCCGCAGGCTGGGAGACCAGGGGGACTCCGGCTCTTCCTAAACTCGGGGCTGCTCTTGGGTATCACATAAGGCACTGTATTAGGCCTCTTCGTGCAGCAGAAGCTCATAACAAAATAGCTACTTACATCAGTAGCAAAACTGGATGATTTTTCCTCGTTGGGAAGAGAGATGTGACCATGGTTGGCACGCAGATGTTCCCCGTGACAGCCTCTTCCCTGGGAGCAGGGAGGCTGTAGAAACAAGCCCTTCTGCATGACAGCGCTGTGGGTGCACCTTCCCTCGGTGGGAAGCATGGCAGTTTGCATCTTGGCGGTGGATCCAGGACTGATGCAGATTAGCTTCCCTGCAAGCCCCCTCTGCTCCCGGGCCATCTGATTTTCAAAACTGGAAAGGACTGGCAAACAGCTTGCTCAGACATTGCCTGCATTTTCTCGCACCCCGTCTATTACTCATTTTAATACAACATCAAAGCAATTTGGAAAATATTTTCCACAGGGGCCACGTTAGGGGACAAAACCCACCCCTTGGGCTTCACTGGTGAGCTCCGTCCTTCCCAGTGACCAGGAATGGTGCTGAGGGAGCTGTCCTTGGAGGAACCTCCCAGGAGGGCCTGATGGCTCAGCGCAGAGGCAGGTTGTGACTTGGCAAGCGCCTGCTCTGGTACAAGGAGGCACCACGTTGCCCTGGGTGCAGGTGGCTTGGCCCACGTGTCTCCTGGCGCACTGGGAAACCTGCTCTGTCTGGTGCGAGAGCTGAGTTGTCTGCGGAAAACTGCAGGGTGCAGCCCCCAGGGGGCTTTGCCAGGTTGAGCAGGTCTGGCTGCTGCTAGGTTCCAAGCGGAGCAGCTGCACACCCACCTCCTCTGGGGCACACTGGCTCATCTGCAGTTTGGGTCCCTCAGCAGCAGAGAGACCAAGGTCAACCAGGGAACCATCTCCTAATTGTGGAGAAGTGTTATGATGTCTAAAGCCAAATGATATGGAACATTTGGAAATACTGGAAGAGCAGATCAAAGCCTGTGGCTTTAATTACCTGACCCCACCTAACGAGCTGCCCCCAGCCGTGCAGCCCCCCGCCCGTGCTGAGGGCCACTGTTGCCCAGCCTCCCTTCCCTGGGCCACTCCCCTGGGCCACGGGTTTTCAGAGACTTGCAGATGAGAGTTAACAACAGCTTGCTATGGGGGAGTTTGGGGCCGAATGGTCTGGGACACGAGGTGGGGGTGCTGGAGGGACAGAGGCCCATGCTAAGGGCGAGGCGTCCTGGGGCAGGCTGTGGGCCTGGGCCAACCTGTGAGCAAGAGTCATGGGGTTTCCGAACCCAGAGACACCAGATGCACCCACTGCCTCCTGTCTGATGTACAAACCTCCAAGGTATAAATGGAGACACATTTTTGGGAAAGAGGACATTCCTTTAACAGAGTTGGCCGGAGCATGGAATGGTCAGGGCTGGGTACGGCCTCCCAAGGTGGGGGTCTGGACGGCAGCGGCCAGTGCCCGTGGCTGGCTGGAATCCGGGCTTGGGCCACTGTGGGGCCGGATGCTGGGGGCAGGGTGCCAACTGCTCTGTTGACTGGACTCAGGGCATTACCCTGTTCTTCCAGGGTTTCCCTGCTCTGCAGAGGGTTGGCCCCACCTCCAAGCAGAGGAAACCTCCCTGTGAGGTCGGCAGGCAGGGGCCCCTCTTGTCCTGTGAAGTCAACAGCACAGGCCTTACACATGATCTGCATGAAGCATGTGCTTCATCCAACCCCCATAAGAGAAATATTAATATTTTAAGAAGCCGTTGCACTGTTCTGTTAGATCTGGTCCTCAAACTTTGCAGAGCACTTTGATGAACAAAAAGACTCCCACAGAATAATTCTTTTTAAATGCTCACACATTTTAAGCTTCCTTGGCTGCGTGTTTACCGGGCTGACGTGTTCTTAGACCCTGCTTCTTTCTCGGAGGCGTTGGCCTGTCTGAGAAGTTTGGGTGTAGCCCATGTCAACAGGGTGAATCCTGGTCCCCCGTCCCCAGGCCATGCAGGTGACCTGATCTGCAGGACTGGTTTTCTGTATGTCTCTCAAAGTCTTTCCTCAGGAAATGCGTTCTTAGTCACCCTTTCTACCACCCAAACCCTGCTTGGGGATGCATTTTGCGGGCTTCGCTTCGGTGCCGGAATGACTTTTCTTATACTTTATCTCAGGCTCCCTTTTCCCTCTTCCCGTTTTCTCGGTATTTTAAGACGTAGGTTTTTATGTCAAAACAGCCCCATCTACCTCCTATTCCTGAACTCTTTTTAAGTACCACAGACTTTATGAGCTCTGGGACTCCAGCAAGAGACAGGGCCTTGCCCTGCCTCAGCCTCGGAGGGTCCCAGGGAGGGGGAGGACAGAGCCCCTGGGCCCTGTAGCTGGGACCCGCATGGCCCGGCCCACCAACTGCACATGGGTGGGCAGCAGCCACGCCAGGTGATCTTCCAGAACCCTGGATCCGTCCTCTGGGGTCCTTGCTCTAACTAGTTGATTATTTTCAAGTGTTATATTACTCTTCTAAGTAGCATTTTGGAAGTTCGGTGTTTATTTCCTAGAATATTTTTCCAGCCTCCCTTCTCTGCAAGAAACCCGACCTGAGGAAACCACCAGACTGCAACCAGCTGGGGCATTTGTGCCGCAGGTGAGTGCAGAGCTGCCCTTAGATTGTCTCCAGGATGCAGGAGGGCCTTGGGAAGCAGCGAGAGAAGGCCCCCCACCCTCCCCTGCAGGCCTCCTCCACAGCCCAGCCAAGTTCTCGCCCTGTTTGGGGGAGTGGAGCAGTGCGCACTGCTTTCTGGGCCTTTTCTGACCTGGCCGGTCTCTGGATCAAAAATTGACCTGGCCCTCAGCCCTTGCCCTTTACTCCCCAGCCCTGCCCTGGGCCCATAGGCCGGCAGCCCCTGGTCTGTGGAATGCTCGCCTTCATCCTTTGCTGCCTAAGGCTTTGTTTGTTTGCCCTTCCCACAGGGGTCTGCTGAGTGGGGGTTCTCACTTTTTTCTCTCGGTGTGTAAAAAGCACAGCCATTTCATGTTTATTATTGTTGAACTTTTCTCAGCAAAGCTGAAGAAATATATCGAGATGGTTTATTCTCGGGAATGAGTTCAGACATTTCATGACGGTACAAATAATCGTCTTTAACATAAGCCACTTATTCTATGTCTTCTTTGTTTACAAAGAATTTTCCTTATTCAATGTTAACAAAATGACTAATGCACGCTTGGTGCGCTGGGTGACTAATCCTATATTTTTGACCTAATCCCACATCTTTGGTGCTGAGAAAATTCCCATCCACACAGTAATCCTGGTGCACTTCGCACACCTTTGCGGAGCCCCACTGCACGCCCCACACTGCACGAGGTGCTGGGGTGCAACTGGGAACACGACAAAGGCCGACTGTGTCTGCTCAGGGTTTGGTCCCGGCGCGTTCTCGGTTTGCTCCAAAATGAACTCTTATAACAACTATTTGAATGGCAACTTGAATTAGAAGGCCAAAGGGACCTTAATAAATCATAAAACCGTAAGTTAATTTCTTCTGGAGAACCTTAATCCGGGTCTTTTTAAAACTTACTTGTCATTCAGTTTGTGAGTAGGAGCTTCTATTAGTTTTTCAAACATAGTACATCATACTTTCTGGAAAAGAGTTGTGTGCAACGGCTAATCTGACCTCCCAGATTCTGGCGTCTCAAAATGCCCAGAGGAGGGTCTGAAGCAGGACTTGCGCAGCATAATTTCTCCCTGCGAGAGGCAGGCTGGTGCCCTTAAAACTCACATGACCTCTCTGAAGATGTGTGGTGTCTATGGGAATCAGTAATTTTGCAAAATAATGATTTAATTTAACAATGTTGATTTTGGTTGCCTTGATCATACAAAATGAGCATCTTTCGTGCTCTAGAATAAAACTGGAGGCTATTTCCCCTTCGTCTTGTTTCCATAACATTCCAGACTCAGAGTCACGAAGGAGAATGTGCCAAAATGCAAAACTTTGGGGAACAAGAAAACCCACGAGGCATTGTTAAGCAATTGGCATCCAAAGGTTCCAGGTTTTGGCCCAACATATTACTTAAAAATGTTTTGGAGTTAGGCAAACCCGGGCTGGAATCCCACCACTGCCGCCCTCTGTCACTGAGCATGCTCCTCGCTGACGCTGGTGTCCCCTGCCGTGACGTGCAGGGGGTAGGCACCCACCTCACAGGACTGAGTCTGCAGCACCAGCACCTGGCACATAGTAGGTGGTCAACATGAGCACAATGGGTGAGTCGTACCATTCCTTGCTCTGTGTCTGCCTTCCCTCAGCGCGATCTCCCAAATTTAAGAAATGGGACCCCTTAAAAATTGATCCCACTGTGATCCCAGTCAGTGGCCCCCCCGAACCGAGAAGGGCAGCCTGGGGCTGTGTGATGCTGAGGGTCAGGGAGAGGGTGGAAGGAGCACAAAGTTGGATCAGGCACCATTCACTGATGGGGCCACTAGGCAGAGGCTCTGCACTTGATTTTCAACTGCCTGGGGAGTCAAAGGAGCTCTGACGCGGTTGGCTGGCTGCGATGTTGGCCGAAAGCCCACCGTGAGCGCGCTGGCCCTGCTGCCCTGCGGAGGTCAACGAGGAGGAAGGGACTCAGGCTCGGGGAGGCTGGAACGCTGGAGGAGATTTGTCATTTTAGACCTGCTCACCCCCTGGGGGGTGCCAGAAGTCACGCCTTTCACCGGGACTGTGGGAATAAACCCGTGCAGGGAGCCCCAGAACCCACGCAGAGCCTGCGACCGCTCTTCTCTGGGGGCCAGACCTGGCCGTGGAGACCGCATCGCTGTCCTGGGAAACTAAGTGCAGCAGGAGTGATTGATCCTGGGGCGGCAGGGACCACGGCGGGCACTCGGTGGCACGGACTCCGTAACGGATGGCAGCGGTCAGACCCAGGGCATCAGCGGTGAAATAGACAGGAAGTTATACTTGGTCTGCATAAGCAGGGAAGTTCTAGGTCAAGTGAAGAAAGTCTAACTTGAACCACAAGAAGAGAGCGTCGCGGCCCCTCAGTCAATTCCCAGGCTCGAGCCAGTTACAGACCCAGAGCCCAGAGTGGAGGGCAGGGCAGGCCCGGGAAGGGGCTGGTCCCAGGCCAGAAATTTGCACTCGCTCTTTCTCCCAGCCCTCCCCAGGGGACCTACAGCCTTCAGACTTGAACTGCAACCTGGATTTCTTCCTGGTTCTCCAGTCTAATGGCCTGTGAGCTCTTCCCGGGGTCGCCAGTTTGCCAGCCTACCCTGCAGATTTTGGGCTTGGCCAGCTCCATGGCTAATCACATATGCCAGTTCCTTAAAGTAAACCACTCTCGCTCTCCGCACCCATCCCATCGGTTCTGCTTCTGCGGAGCACTTCGCTCAGTACAGACAGAGTGGACTCGTTACCCACAGAGCGAGTGGCCACTGTCAGTGTCCAATCACCCCGGGCTTGCAAGTTCGGAGTGCAGCCGTCTCCGTCCTCTGCCACGGTGGGCAGGGGCATTGCTCTGTGCTGCTGGCATTGCCTCTCGGGCTCTGGGGCTCACCCCCACTGGCCTCCTGCTGGCGCAGGCTGGCCGCCGGTCCCCCTCCCCTGCGGCTTGTGCAGTCCTTGCCTCTGCCTTCAGCGCTGTGCTCTCTGCCGTTCTGGAAGCCCTCTTTCCCCACTCGCCCTCTGACCTCCTTCTGACAGTCATCGACTAGTCTCTGTCCTTGTTCACCTTCAAACTCTTTCGTAAGGCTCCACTCCTTTGCACGCTGGCTGGGCCACTCTGGGAGCCGCTGCCTGTCTTTGCAGGCTGTGCTTCTGGGTGTCGCCGTGCCCTGTCCCGTGGGGTCTCCCCTTGCGAGCATTCGCTTCGGCTTCCGCTGGACCACGCAGTGCCGAAGGGCAGCATTTTGTTTTTGGTCTCCCTTTGCGTCTCTAAGGAGTATAGACACCTAAAGTGCCATGCCTGCTATTGACGGGGACTCAAGCAGACCTTGGTTGGTGATTACCTGACACTTAAAAGTCCCCTTCTCCAGAATTCATGAAAAAGCAGGAGAGACTTCACCTGTGTGAGTTGTCATTCTTTGTACCTTGCTGAATTCCTGGCCTCAGCAGCACCGTACATTATTTCTTTACAATGAGGTGCTTCGTATTAGCAGGGCTGATACCAAAACCTGACTTTTTTATCCCCCACATGCTCCTACTCCTTTATGCAAGCCCCTTTTGGCATCACGGTTTGTCTGTTTGTAGGAGCATTCCGAGGTTTTTAATGGCACCCACCAGCCTGTCTCGCTTCCTGCAGCATTTTGTAGCTTTGAACAGCAGCAGGCGTTCAGTGTATGAGTATCAAAGAGCTACACACTGACAGTACTACGAGCACACCTAAATTATTAGATTTTAAATGAACATGCAGTGGAACTGAGTTCTTCTGCACGTGTGCACTTTTGAGCCTCACCGCATGTGTAGATTTGAAACCCAGGCAGGGTGTGGAGCAGCCCTGTGATGTCACACACTCCCCAGGCCACCTGAAGCCACTGATCTGCTCTGACGTATGAGCAGGATCACAACCTTCTGGAATTGGCTTCTTCTGCTAACATAAATCCCTGCAGAGCACCCAAATGGTTGAGTATATCAATAGCTTGTTCCTTGTCGTTGCTGGCTAGTGTTTCATTGTACCATAATTAATCTAATTAATCATCAGTTAAAGGACGTTTTGGTTATTTCTAGTTTTTAGTGATTATGAGTAGAGCTGCTACAAGTATTCATTTACAGAATTTTGGGTGAACATAAGTATCCATTTCTGTAGAGAGGGGCTGGCAAATTTTTTTTTTTAATGGCCAGATAATAAATATTTTAGGCTTTTCGGGTCAAGAGGTAAAATAGAAGCTACTATACGGATACTTTTATAACCATTTAAAAACGTCAAAACTATTTGAAGCTTGTTCAGACCATAAAAAACATAACAAAACAAAAGCAGGTACCACCTGTTTTATGAAGTTTTATTGGAAGACAGCCACGCCCATTTGCTCACGTATTATTGTATGGACCACTTTCTACAACAGTGGAGTTGAGCTGTTGCCACAAAGACCTTAAGTATTTACCATCTGACCCTTTAAGAAAAATTTGCCAACTGCTGCTACAAACACCTAGGAGTGAGTTTAAATTTATGAGAACTGCCAGACTTTTTCAGAGTGGCTGCGCCCTCTTACATTCCACCAGCAATGCATGAAAGATCCGGTTTTCCTGCATCCTCTCCAGCACTTAGTATTGTCAATATTTTTATTTTAGTCATTCTAATATGTAGGTAGTGTTACCTACTAGTGGTTCTAATTTGCATTTCCCTAATGAATGACGTTGAACATCTTTTCTGTGTGCTTATTTACCATCTGTATATCTTCCTTGGTGAAACAATTAAGTCCTTTGCACATTTTTTAAAAATCGGGTTGTTTGTTTTCTTATGTTGCACTTTGAGAATTCTTTACATATTCTGGACACAAGTACTTTTTCAGATATGTGATTTGCAAACATTTCCCGCTAGTCCATAGCATATTTTAAAAATTTTCTTAGTGTCTCTTAGTCTCCTAGTGTTTTTAAAATTCTCTTAGTATCTTTCACAGAGTAAACGTTTTTAATTTTGATGAGGTCCAATTTATTATTTTTTTCTTTTATAGATTACATTTATTATGCTTACAGTGATACGTTGAAGAACTCTTTGCCTAACCCCAGGTCATAAAAATTTTCTATTATGCTGTTTTTCTACAAGTTTTATAGTTTATGTTTTACATGCAGATCTGTGATCCATTTTGAGGTAATTTTTGTAGAAATTGTGAGGTTAAACTGAGGTTCACGTGGTTGTCTAGTTGTTTCAACATCATTTGTTAAGATGACCGCCCTTTCTTCATTAAATTGCCTTTGCACCTTTCTCAGAACCCAGTTGGTCACGTTTGTGTGGACCTACTTTTGGACTCTCTTCCATTCCTGTTCGCCTGTGCCTTCCCCGCCCCCACTCTGCACTGCCGGAGTGTCTCAGCGAGTCTCCCAGTCGGGCGCTGTGACTTAGTCTGTAGCATCTCTCCTGAGCCTTGGCGTCCAGGTCCTCGCACCACGGGCGCCTGGTTCAGCCCATCGAGCCTCCGTTTGGTGCAATGCCACCGGATTACAGAGACACAGGCTCACATCTGCTTCTGCAGAGCCTCACCTTGCCCAGCACAGGGCGCTCGCTGACGTTGGCAGAGCTCGGCTCTTTCCAAGGTGTTTCCGTAGGCATTATTTTTTTGCTCCCCCCAGACAGTATGAGATGTCGTCTGAGGCATATTTAAACATGAGGAAATGGATGCTCAGAGAGACACACAACTCGCCCGAGAAACCACAGCTTCTAAATATGAAAATGGTCTCAAGCGTGTTCCCTGTCGCGTCTCCTCTTCACCTCCTCCCGCATAATCTCCGTTTCTCTCCGAGTGAAGTCCAGAGATCACAGCGTGTCCCGCTGGGGAGACACCTCTCCCTCAGCTCTCCCTGCTGCAGCCGACCGGTCTGCTCTCTGAGGGTCCCGGAGTGCTCCTGCCAGCCCTCCTTGCTGCCCTCTGCACCTCCTTCAGGCCTCTGCCTCAGCGTCACTTTCTCACTGAGTGGTCCCTGACCACCCCATCAAAAAGCTGCACCGCTCCCCCCTTCTTGCTTTGTTGTTTCCATGACATGTAACACCATTCCACATATTGTATATTTTACTTGCTTGTTTTGTTTATTTTCTGATTCTTCCCACTAGAGTCTAAACTTCATGATGGTAGGAGTCTTTGTTTTGTTCATCTCTGTCTCCCCAGCCTTTAGGCAGTGCCTGATACATAATAGATGCTCACTATTAAATAAATCAATCCTAACTTGTCATGATAGTTTCTCCCAACTAAAGACAAAATCCACTGTGCCTTTTTTTTGAACACACCATGAGGGATTGGCTTTTTATGTAAGACAACTATTTTATTTTTTTTTCTTCTTTGGCCTCCAATATATAGACACCTACCAGGAAGGTGCATATAAAAATGTTTTAAAACTCTGCTTCTTGTTAAGGGCACTTCTTGGTATTTCTTCTTGACAATTTTTAAAAATCATCTCCAATACACAAAGAATCCGTTGCATTTCTATCCACTATTAATAAACAATCTGAAATGGAAATTAAGAAAATAATTCCAGTTATAATAGCATCAAAAAGAATAAAATACTTAGCAATAAACTTAACCAAGGAAGCAAAAGACTTACACACCCCAAACTATAAAAGATTTTTGAAATAAATTAAAGAAGTCATAAATAAATGGAAAAACATCTCATGTTCATAAATTGGGAAAGTTAGTATTGTTAATTAAATTAATTTATTGCTAATAAATCAAATAAGATATGTAAATTTCACTCAAAGTGATCTGTATATTTAATGCAAGCCCTTGCAGAATCTCAAGGGCATATTTTTTACAGAAATAGAGAAATTCATCCCAAAATTCATATAAAAATCTCAAAGAACCTCCAACAGCTAAAACACTCTTGAAAAAGAACAAAGTTGGAGCATTCATGCTTCCTGATTTCAAAACTTACTACAATGCGATAGTAATTAAAACAGCATGGTACTCACATAAATACAGATATAGACCAATGGAATAGAAGAAAAAACCCAGAAATAAATCTTCACATAATGGTCAAATGAATTTTGACAAAGGTGTCAAGACCATTGAATGAAGAAAGGACAGTCTTTTCAACAAATGGTGCTGGGAAAATGGGATCTTCCCATTCAAAAGAATGAAGTTGAACTCTTACCTTATACAATATTGAAAAATTAACTCCAAATGAATCATGAATCAAAGATCTAAACGTAAGAGCTAAAACAGTTTTGTAGGAAGCACAGGGGAAAAGCTTCATGACATTGGATTTGACAGTGATTTATTGGATATGACACCAAAAGCACAGGCAATAAAAGAGAAATAGAAAAATTGGATTTCATCAAAACTAAAAATTTTTGTGCATTAAAAAACACTATCAACAAAGTGAAAAGGAAGACCACAAAATGGACGAAGGTATTTGCAAATCATGTATCTAACAAGGGATTGATATCAAGAGTACATACAGAGCTCCTACAACTACAAAAAAAAAAAAAAAAGAACAATTAAAAATGGGGAAATAACTTGAGTAGACATTTCTTTATTCATGTGCCAATATGCACATGAAAGGATGCTCAACATCACTAATCATTGGGGAAAAGCAAATCAAAACCACAATGAGATACCACTTCATACCTGTTAGGATGGCTACTATTAGAAAAATAGAAAATAACAAGTGTTGGTGTTGAAGAATTGGAACTCTGGTGCACTGTTGCTGGTGATATAAAATAGTGCAGAGGCCACGGGAAACAGTATGGCGGTCTCACAAAAAAATTAAAGGCAGAATCGCCATATGATCCAACAATCCCACTTCCAAAAGAATTGAAAGTAGCAATTCAGATATTTGTACACACATGTTCATAGCAGCATTATTCACAATAGACAAAAGGTAGAAACAACCCAAGTGTCCATCGATGGGTGAATGAATAAACAAAATGTGGTATACACAGTAATAGAATGTTATTCAGCCTTGAAAAGGAATGCAATTCTGATACATGCTCAACATGGATAAGCCTTAGAGATATGCTCAGTGAAATAAGCCACGCACAAAAGGACAAATGCTGTCTCAGTCCACTTATATGAAATATCTAGACAGGGCAAATTCATAGAGACAAAGTATCACAGTGGTTGCCAGGGGCTAGGGGAGGGGGGCAGTGGGGAGTTACTGTTTAATGGGTACAGAATTTCAGTCTAGGATGATTAAAAAGTTCTGGAGACCAGTAAGTGTGATGGCTACATAACAATGTGAATGTACTTAATGCTAGTGGCCTGTACACTTAAAAATGGTTAAAATGGTAAATTTTATGTTATGTATATTTTACCACAGATTAAAAAAAGTCATCCTGTCACTGCCCAGGAACCACAAGGTCAGTATGTAATGATATCTCCTAAAATAGAGTCACCCATGCCCACTGGGGAAGCCAATCCAAATGTAACTGTTGACACATAATGCATGGTGGGAGGCCACCGCGGCTTCTGGGAGCCATTGGCTCATTCTAAATAAAGCAGATTCACTAAAGGAAAAAAATGAGCTGCAATTGCAGAAAATTTTCCTGAACACACGATTATTGTATTAAGTTCCCCTGAACCATGAGCTCTTATTACATGAGTTCTTTGCCCATGTCTGGAACTCTATCTTGTGGTCAAAAAAGGGAAAATTTTGTTAAATCTTTGAGGATATATATTGCATGTAAGGAGAAAGAGGCCAATTTTTTAAAATGCATCCCAAAGCACTTAAAAAATAGCTATCCTCGGCACCCTCTGAGACTGCACAGTAATTGCTGCAGGGCTTTGACTAATGGCCCCTCCTCTGCGTGGGCTCCACTTGAAACCACATGGCTTTAAGGTTGCGAAGTGGGTGTGGCTTATAAATGCCCAAATTACAGCAGCAAGTCTGCATGAATGATTTTTTCCCCTTTGTAATAATAATGTCAGGGCTGTTATTACACTTGGCTCCGTGGGGGATTGGAAGTGTTTCTCAGAAGGGAAGTGCTTCCAGCTCTGAGGCTCTTTCAAGAGCTCTATTCCCATGTACTTGCTGGAAACTTTCAGGAAACCGCATTCCTTCTCTCGTCCCCATTTAGCAATGTGATCTCTCGCAGCCAGAATGCTTCCCAGACCCCCTCATCAGCCAGGCCTGGGAATGGAATGTGACCACAAGGGGCTAACGCGTTGGGGCTTAGGTCTTGTTTCCATGTTGTGTTTGTAAGAGAGGAAAGGAATGATTTTTTTCCTCCTGAGAATATTTTCTCAACCCCCAGCATATTTCAAAGGATTCAAAGTCTCTAATGAATCAAAGGATTCCAAGTCTGTAATCGGGACGAGGGGCTTGGACCTGAGAAGGCAATGATATCAAGTTCTGCCTCAAAGCGGTTGGAGCTGGCCTGGATTTTACGTCAAGAGGCATTTGACAAGTGTCAGAAAAATCCATAGGAATCTTACTAGCAATTTTCTGTCACTTCTTTTGCAAACAATCAGACCAAAGGAAATTAACTGTAAGAAGAGCAAGATGGTGAGCCCTTGTTTCAAGATGCAATGTAAAAAGAAGAAAAAAAAAAGGGGAGATGAGGGGCAGAAAAAGAAGAATCAATTCTGAATATTGTATGATTTTGGAGGAATGATTTCTTTACGTTATTTTAGAAAATCCAGTAAAGCAAATTTCAGCACAAAGCAAGAATGTCCAACAAATTGTACCACATGGGTTAGCATACGTCATCCCAGGTCACCAGTAGCTGTTGCCATGGAAACACTGGGCCCTAACGACGTTCCCTGTGACATGGAGAACAGTTGTGGTGGGTTGCCCCTTCATTTTTTGTCATTTCCATTTAACTGGGTAAGTACATGTGGGGTAGTTCTGACAAAATGGAAGATTAGCTGAGGGAAGTAGCAATATCCACCGAGGCGGTGGTGTGTGGGGGTTGGATGTGGCCCTGGTTTTGTTTCTTCATGCATACATTGATCCAGACACTTAGTATTCTATATGAAACAATTAAAATTTATTTCCTCCTTGACCAAAATCTGTAAAGTGAAATCCTGATAGTTGTCAAAGATTTCTAGGTAGCACCAGAAAACATGGAGAAAGCCCCTCAGTCCCTAAACTACTGCCTGTGGTAGGAATACTGACTTTGCAATCTGCACATCAGGGAAAGGCATGGAGACAGGTGTGGACGTTGGTCTGTAGAACAACAGAGCCCAGTATTTGCTAGAAAAACGAGAGCAGAGAGGGAACCGCTGTGCTTCTTAGCTCAACTGATTCTTTTTTTTTATTTCAGCATATTATGGGGGTACAGATGTTCAGGTTTCGTATGTTGCCCTTGCCCCCCGCCCAACTGACTCTTAAATCACAAGCTCTTGCTAAGTGCTATGTAGGTTTAACGTGTGCTTCAGAGTCAATTACAATTTAAACTTCAGATTCACATGTGTGTTCATGGATGTCTCTGCTCGCTAATGCATCATGAACCTTTCGCTGGCCTCATCATCCACCTTCCTAATAGGGCCTTTCGCAGTTATTTCAGCAGAGGTCCCTGACTGATAAACTCTTCTTTATCTGAGAAAGTCTTTAGAGCGCTCACTCTTGAGTAATTGTTTAGCTAAATAGAGAATTCAGGTCAACAATGATTTTCTCTCAACACTTTGAGGATATTATTCCATTGTTGCTGGTTTCCTTTTGAAGACTCTACTCTCAATCTAAAAGGTCTTTTCTTTGTGGTTACTTTTAAGATTTCCTTTCTTTCCTTGGTGTTTCAAATGTGTTTAAGTATAGATTTATTTTTAACCTTTCTGGCTGGGATTTGGTGAGACTCTTCATTCTGAGTGTTTTCCTTTGATTTGAAAATTTCTCAGGGATTTATATTTAAAATATTTTCTCACTTCCGTTAGTCTTATTCTCTCCTTCAAGACACCTCTTAGACATTTCATCAACTACAGACATTACATCCAAATGCATCAGATAGAAAACACAACTCAATGGTGGCTTGAATAAATGAGAGGGATTGTTTTTCCCTCTCATGACTAGATGTCTGTGGGTAGGACTTTGGGCTTTCTGCTTCAGTGTCTTTTGTATATTTTCAAGATAACTGCTCCACCAGTAGCCCCATGTCTGTGTTCCACACAGTAAGAATTAGTGGGGCAAAGGGCAAGCTTATAAAGGGTAACCTCAGGAACTTCACTCGGAAATTTCTGCTTCTATTTCATTGGACAAAATTAAGTCATTTGGTTACTCTTTTGGTTTGGGGAGCTGGGAAATGTGTTTTAGCTGGGCATATTGCCATCCCAAACAAATCAGCAATCTGTGAGTCAAAGAAGGCATAATGGAAACTGTGTCAGCAATAAGCAGGATCTTGGTAGTATAGATATGTGTGAAAAGAAAAAGAAAAAAAAAGAAGCAGGATCTGTCCAGGCATGTGTAGGGCTTTGTGCTCTATCTCATGTCTCTCAATGCTACTTTGATATTATCCCCTCTTTGTCACTGTGTCTTGAGATTCTGGGTGATTTCCTCAGATACATATTCTAGTTCACTAATTCTTTCTTCACCTATTTCTAACATGGTACACAAACCAATCATGAATTTTTAATGTTAACAACTATATTTTTTCTAGAAGTTTTATTTTTTCAAAGATTTTTCTCTTAAAGTGTGTTATTATTTCTATGTGGATTCTTTATCTTTTTAATAACTTAAAAATATCTATTGTATAACTTACTTGAGCATATTGGTCTATTATTTCAAGTTCCTGGGGTTTGCTATGTCTGCTGACTCATTCATGATAATACTTCTTTGCGTGTTTTGAGAAATTTGGTTATGAGATTCTCTTG
Source organism: Propithecus coquereli (assembly GCF_000956105.1). Taxonomy (NCBI): domain Eukaryota; kingdom Metazoa; phylum Chordata; class Mammalia; order Primates; family Indriidae; genus Propithecus; species Propithecus coquereli. Next base: position 8,488,278 of record NW_012153174.1, read on the forward strand.
AGTGGGACTCTTTTCTCCTGTGTGGTCTTGATTGAAGGAACGTCCCCTGGTGCAGCTGTGTGCTTGCTTCTGCAGGCCCACGGGGGCTCCTGAACCACGACAGCATCAGATCACGTTCAAGGCATCACCAAGGTTTCCATTTCTCAGGGGACTTTCAGTACAACTGAAGTCTGGACATGGGCTTCTGGGGTGCTCTGCAGCCCTTTTTGGTCCCAGCAGCCTTATGGGTTCGTGTTCCCACTTATCTCTCCCCCTGCATTGTGTGTGGTTTGCCGTATCACCCCGAAGCCTGGATGGGACCTGAAACACAGCAGAGCTCTCGGCTAATGGAAACACAGCTCATAGCTCCCCACAGAGACTGGTGGCTCTGAGAGAAGAAGTGTCAGGGCAACACTGATGCCATAAGACATCTGGGCCTAACGTAGAAATGAGGAATAAAAGTCTACAAACCAAAAGGGCATTCAAGATGTCACCCTGCTAGTCCTCAAATCTAGGACCACATGTGAATCTGTGACAGCATCTCGAGCCAACTTTGGGGACTGTCACTTGGGTAGCAGAAGTAAAAAACAACGTTGTGGAGATAGAAAATGATCCAAGGTATCATTTCCTTCACTGCCTGTGATCCTCCCACGGGGCGGATGCATTCGTGCCATGATTCTTTTACTAGAGCAAGTTTCTTCTGACTGCCCACTAGGGACGAGGAACTGTGCCATGCCACTGGCAGGGTGGATGACATGGGTTTTTGCTCTCAAGTGCAGAGACAAAGACACAAACAGATCAGTCCGATGGAACTACTCTGTAGCTAGAGGACCAGAGGAGCACAGAGAAGAGGACTTCCCGAGGAAGCAGCACTTGGTTTAGGTCTGAAAAGATAAGTAGAATTCTGACAGGAGAATGACTAGGTCACGAAGCCCTCAGCACATTGTGGTCTATGCTCCGGGGTCCCTCCTTGGAGAGGCCTTCACTGACGGCTCACCCATCACTCTCTTTCAGTCTAACTCACTTTGTAACTCTTCTATCTACCGTTCCCTGGTGGTTAATTTATTGTCTTTGTTTGTCTTCCCCCATAAGACAGTAAGGCCCGTGGGAGTAGCAACTGTTTTTTTTTTTTTTTTTTAAATCCTAGTCACTGTAGTATGGTCAGAGCAGAGAAAAATATTTAGCACATAATAATATACGTTCATTGTGTGAGTGAAATGACATGCCTGGATCCCCAAGGAGGGTGGACAGAGTGAAGTCCCTCTTAGACCCCCGCTCCGTGGTGGCGGGGGGTGCAGAAGCCGCACTCGGCCCCAGAGCGCCCCCCAGGGACCTCAGCTTCCAGCCCCTCCCAATCTCCACCCTTGTCGGGATGCCAGTCACAATTCTTTTTATTTTACTTTTTATAGAGGGAGCTAAACAGTCTTTTTCTCTTAAATTTTACACATAATATCCACAGAATGTATTTATCATATCTGCCATGAATTACTTACAAAGCAAAGCAGCTGTTCGCTCTGATCTTCCTGGGCCGTGCCACGCAGCCTGGCTTGCTGCTCCGGAAGAATCTTGATGTTAATCAGCTCTATCGTGTCCTTCTCCTTTGTATCGTGCAGATGTGGGACCCATCCGAAAGCTTAAGAAAACGAATGAAAGAAAGGAAGGGAAGAAGAAAAGAGAAAAAGCACTCCAAATTCAAAACAATAGCCATCCCTTCATGTTCTTTTAGTCCCTGTGAATTCAGCAGGTAACTCAAAGAAATAATGCGGTATTAGGGTCTATCATAATTCCTTTGAAAACTGATGTAAGCTTAACACTTTCAAGGGTTCCCTCCACTCCAGTAGGAGCAACTAGCTGGGTAGGGCGGACTTAGTCTGACCTGCACACGGAAGTTTCCGTACCTGCCTTCACCGCACAGGCCATGAAGCTCCTACTCACACAAAGCATGAGCATTTACTAAGAAACGCAAGCATGAGAAAGTAAGCACACAGCCGCACTGTTTGTTCTCTATGTGTATCCTACCGCAGCTGCTAAATTTACAGAGAGTAGGAGAGAGATCAGTGGTTCTCTTTTACGCCTACCAACTTAACCCCAAGAAAGCTTGGGGTGCAGTAGCAGCACCCCGTCTAATTGGTCGCCAGGCCAAGCTGTGCTCTGAGGAGGCAGCATCTCGAGAATGCCTTTCAAAGAAAGCCATTTCGGCTGTCTGCAGAAGGGAGCCTCCTTTTGTTTTCTTTCCAGAAAATCACATGACCGGCCAGCCTCCTCCAGAGCAGGAGAAATTCTTCAGGAGTTCCCTGGGATTGTGCTTCTGTTCTGTATCAGGCCACAACTGGCTGGCCGCACTGTTTACAAGATACCCTGCGGCTTCTCAGAGTGACCTGGTTTCAGAGCGCCGGTCCCAGGTGGAACATGAAAGCGGCCCAGGCTCCGAGGCAGCAAAAGGCTGTGTCTGCCGGGCAGGTCACTGGATTGAGACAGTGCAAAGGCTCTGTGAGCGGCCCGCGCTGCACAGTAGCGCTCTGGTTCATTAGGGAGCGGGCAATGCGTCAACTTGTGCCGGCTAACAAGGGCCGTTAATCCCTGTGCCTGGTCAAAGCCCCCGCCGGCTTGGTGCATAAAGAGCTGGAGATCCCAGGACCGGGACAGGCGCTCTGCAAATCTCCCTGCTTCTAGGGGAAGAGAAATGGCAACGCGTTTCCTTTTTCTTTTCTATCTTTTCTTTTTCCTTTCTCTTTTTCTGAGATCATCCATGGCAACACATTTTAAGCCATCTTGGCAAGAGAGCAATTGGACTCGTCCATGTTGTTATTGGAGGAGAAAAAGCACCGGTTGAGCAGGATTTAAAAGTTCCGTTAATGGAGTAGAGCAGAAGTTGTTTTTCTTAATTAAAAAGTATCAAGACAGATTGGATAGCAATTTTTCCCCTTCATCTCCTCCCTATTCGTTCAAAAATCCAATTAATTTTTTAAAAGAAATTTTATGAATACATAAAGGAAAAGTTTGACTCTGTAAACGGCGTAGGAGTTGCCTCTGCGCTCGTCCGGCAGCGCGGGTCCCCGCACCGGCTGGCAGACGCGCTCCTGCTTGGCGGGGCGCAAGGGAAGGGAGCCGGGAGCTGTGCAGTCTGCTCGGAGACTAAGACCCTTTGTACCCTCCCACCCCGTGGCCCTCGTGCAGGATGTGCCCCTTAAACGTGGCGGGAGAGCAGCATCACACTGAGAAAGAAAGACGCAGAGTGTGGGAGGCACAGAGATGAAAGGAGAAGGAGGCGGGAACCCAGTGGCGCAGTCGCTCTGGAGCCCCTGAAGGAAGCGCTGGAGGTGGAGTGCTGAGCGCGCTCCGTCCCTGTTTACTTTGGCCGGACATCAGCCTTCGAGCCCAGGAGACTTCCGTCGCGGAGCTGGAGGCTCCCAGATCGGAGGGCAACCATCTTGTAGCACGCAAGTTGTGTAAAAGCTTTTGTTAATGGCTCATGAAGCAATTTCTTCCACATTAAATATTTTCACTTTGTGGTCCTTGAAAATGAAGGATGTTTTAAAATAATTCTAGGCCTCGAATTCAACATATAGTTGCTCAACCCACAAGCAAGGACTGGGCTCTTCGTTGTGCCGGCTGCAAGCAAACATAGCCTCTGCTGCACTGTTCAAAACCCTGCTTCTCTCTGCCGAAGGGTGGCGGCTGGTTCAGAGCTGCCAGGACTCAGCTTGCTGTCTCGCTGCACCGTGGCTTTAGAGCACGCAGAAGTGCCAATTCTGAACCAAAAAAGTAAGAGCCGACATTGTACCTTGGAAAGTTTACATGGTGCTCAGCCTTGTTTCAGCAGACACCTCACGTTTCCTTCCGGAAACGCGGGCTCCCCCGCAGCCGCAGGGTGCTCCCGCAAGCTGCGGGGTGCGCACTTTCAACGGGTTTGATTCCTTCGCCACCTAGATGATATGTATAGAGTAAGGTTCGTCCATCAGTGTAACCCTTTACATTTTTTCTCTTGGTTTTTGATTTCTATGTTGCTGTTACCAAACAGTATACATCAGAAATCAGTGTACAGAGTTTGTTTCCAAAAAGTGTTGTTGACAAGAATCCCGGCTTTGATTGCATGACATTCTCTATTCCTGATCACCTTAAACGCAGCAGCTCTCTGCATCCCACGACACATGCCTTGTCTGGTTTTGTTCTCTCTGTGATACATCAAGGACAATGTGTTCATGTGCATCAAGCTTGTATGTGTACAAAAATGTGTCCGTACCTCCGTGGTTAGGGTTTCAGGAGGCTGTCCTTTTGACACTTTTGGAAGCATAGTGTGTCATCAGGAAAGCCCTAGGAGGCCAATGACGTCATAGATGCAACTTTGGGAGTAGCTCTGCAAGATCTAATGCATCAGGCACGTTGTGCAGGATGCTCAGGAGTGGGGATCCGGCCTCAGGGTGGCTCTGTCGCTAGTGCACTTGGCTGTCCCAGGTGCATCATTTCACCTATTTCAGCCTTGGTCTTCTCTCCTGTAAACCGAGGAGTTTGGGCTAGAAGTTCACAAGGCATAATGACCTCCCGTCTCAGAGGTCGCTACAAGGATGGAGCAAGCCAGGCAGGCCAGGCGTTGGGGAAAAGCTCAAGTCCTAACAAGGGCTGGAGTCATAGCAGGAGCGTGTCCTGCGGGGCAGGCTGGGCGGCGAGAGGGAGGGCTGACCGTGGAGGGCATGCCTGGGAAGGCAGGGATCACCTAGGACGCTGCAGATGCTGGGTGTAATGGGGTAGGGAGGGGGCTGGCAGGAGACGGTATGGCATTTTAGAAAGAGCTTGGGCTTTGAACTTTGGCAAGGAATAGACTCTACTTTAAATTCAGTTTCAGTCACAGTGAGTCAATCTCTGGGTGTTCTCATCTATCAGTGGGGATGATAACATAGACCCCACAAGATTGCCCTGCAGAGGAAGTCAGATACGGCCTGTAGCACGTGACAAGTGTTTGGTGAACTTTTGTTCCGTCCCGGGGTTTGGGGATTTGGTCTGCCATGTGCTCACAGGAGGGTCTTAGGGCTTCAGGGACCACTGTGCAATTGGTGAGGTGAGACCAACCTACGTGGTTGCCTGGTGACCCTTCCTTCCAACTCTGACCTCCTTTTGGGCCCTGTGAGGCCACTGTGTAGATCGAGATGTGTTCGGAGGCTCTGCTGGAGCGGGCATATGCTTGGTGTTGCTCTCTCGTGGCAACGTCGCTGAACTCAGAGGCAGCGGTGCCGCTAATGTCAGCAGCGCAGCTCTGGCCTTCCCTGGAAAGTGAAATGAGGGCGCCAAGGACAAGGGGGAGGCAGAAGTGGGCATGGTGAGTTTCTGTGTTCTTCTGGCTTTCCTCTTTGATGCTTAGAGATGCCAAGAGGAGGCTTCTCTTCTAGCTGTTCTGTTAATCTTGAGACTTAAATGCCAGGCGCAGACTTTAGTCCCCTTCCTTTGTAGTGAACAGCATCTCTGGCGCACACTCCCGCGGGAAGCGTGCCTCCCTTCTGAGTGTGGACATGCAGTTTGTTCAGAGACGGTCTGAGCCATGTTGTCTGCAACTGATAGAGAGGCCATAGATGCCATCGCACCACGCAAGATTGTGCTTAGTTGTGGAGAGGGCTCGCCTCCTCCTTGGGGTGCTGGCCCATTCCTGGGGTGCAGTCGTGGGGGCACAGCACTTTCGCCTCACTGCACTGGCACCTGTGTTTCATTCTGCAGGCTGGTGTCCGGCACGGTGCTGGGCTCCACCTGCGTTGCTGTCTCCTACTCCACGCCGGGTGCAAGCTCTGTCCTGGGGTGCTGGAGACGTTGTGTGCCTTGTTTCCACTTTTCCCCAGGGCTCAGACAGTGCCTGGTTCAAAGCAGGCATCAAGAAATCATTCCTAAGTTTGTCTGAGTGGTGTTTGATGATCACTGGATAAATGTGTATAAAATATAGCAATATTCCCATTATCTAGAAGTCAGAATTTTGGCAACTCAAACTTTCTGGAAAATGCCTTTAAACCTAGAAATGAAAAGATACTCGATGTTGGAAGTCTCAAGAAAAAATTGCCTTACACATGAAACAGTGCTGGACTCATTCAGCCTTGATAGTGGGCTACACTGGCTGGCTTCTAGTTAGCATCCAGTCTCAAACCAGTTGACCTCGTTTTTAAGTCGTCGCCACATCAGGAGTGAACGCGTGAACGTGTGAGAGGTAGATACCGATGCGACAGCTTTCAGAGTGGGGCAGCAAGAAACTGAGAAGTCAGCTAGGGTTCCATGAACACATGCCACAGGTGGGCGCCTGCATAGACGAGTCCTCCCGGTGGTGAAGAGGGGACAGCAGATAGTTCATCTGTGCACAGTACAAGGCCTGTGGAAGTACTTCACACAGTGGTGCTTTACAGGCAGGGGCACTTAAGAGGGCGAACTTCATTCATCTGGTGCTCATTTAGCAATTTCTTCATGTCTGGTGGGTGTTCATTTTGTCCAGAAGAGAAAAGAGTGGTGTTGTCTTCAAAGTCCCACATGAATATGTTTTTCTTTTTATGTTCAAGCTTTTGTCATACACATACTTTCACAAAATTGCTTCGATACATCCTGTGGATGGTCTCTTGTCTGCAGACAATGACATTAGAAACATGGCTGTCTTACCAAGAGACCGACAAGCTCCAGTCCTGCAAACAAAGCCCTGTGTGCCTGGCACAGCACAGCCGCTCTTATTTTTAACTGCTTTTGTGTCAGAATACAAAGAAAAATGTTACATAAAGAGCAGGATGTCTCGGACACACACCCCTGCCGCATTACCCAGCGCCATCGCTGCAGAGTTCCTAAGCTTCACCTGCAGCTGCCGCGAGCATCAGAAATGTGCATTATGATGCTTTAGGTGTTGTCACTAAGAGCAAAGTTGAAAACTCCACAAGTGACACTGGAGATGCCAGAGGTCAGTCCTGTGTAACCTGGGACTGGAATGATGACACTGACCCAGTACCGATAGTTCCGTTTATGGAGGTTGGTCTGATTGTGTCACCAGGGGCAGTTATCCCACATTGGGGGGGAGGGTTGTTTTCCATGTTTGTGAACTGGGAAAAGCAGTACATTTTGTGACTATTACATGGGGCGATTGTGCAATCAAATGAGATGTAGGATGAGGGGGAACTTTGGAGCTCTGGGTGCTGCCCATACGAGGGCCGTTCACATCTGGTGCTTTGAACTTTTACTCAACGCACATCCTCCCCTGTCCCGACCCGCGGGGTAGTCAACGCGGACCCTGGAGGAGGGAGTGGGAATTGGGAGAGGCAGGAGACACAAGAAATGGAGACAAGACAGGAGTCTGATCAAGTCTCGTTTATTGGCAGGAAGGCAGAGGCTTAAGTAAGGCAGAAAGAGTAACAATAAAGGGGCGGTGCTTTCCGAGGCTCTGGCTTTCCGGCCAGAGGATTTCTATATAAGGAAACCCTCAGGGGCTTTCAAGGGCTACATAGTTATAATGGGTAAATAGAAACTTACAAGCTCTTCCCCTGGCTTTTGCAAATGCGTGGGCTTGGTTAAGCAGCTGCCAGGCCTCATGGCTCTGGACACTCCCCTCTGACTCAGTTTTCACGACAACCCATGAGGTACCCTTGTTTTACCTGAGAGGAGTCCCACTTCCAAGGCCAGCTTAGTGGCAGGTGAGTTAGGAACTTGCATCTCTCAGTTTCTATCTGAATCCTTCTAGTACTTAAAGTGGCCTAGTTTATAGGTACAGTAAGTGTGCAACCCCATAACTGTTCCTGGAGAAGAATCGAAGTATCTGAAGATGGCAACTGAGAATGGGAACATTTAGGTCTCTTCCAACTCCTAGAAGAGCAGTGTGGAAGAACCCTCACTGCTTTCCCAGCATCATGATGAGAATGTTTGAGGGATTCCTTTACAAACAAGATTAAATTTTAACGGTCTCTCCTTGTTAGAGCCCTGTCAGGAGCTCTTAAACCCCAGGCCTGCTGTGCGATTTCAGGGAGCAGCGTCAGGGGGTTTAAGAGTGGGACACCATCATGTTCTCCTGCGACGTGAAGGTATGTCCACGGCTGCCCTGTGGCTGACTCTCCCCCAACATTCACAGAGAGGGAAACAAACGCAAGCTCATCAACTTAAGGACTGCCAGTCGCTGGAAACTACTCAAAAGACAGTATGAACATCACTCATTTACTCCACCCAGAAGCCACAGTTACTAGTGCGAGCAGAATGGTCGAGAGCCAAGCGATCTGGGTTGAAACCTTGGCGATTATGCAGCCACTCCAGGACTTGGTTTCCTCGTAGGTAACATGCGCGATCCTCACAGGTCTGTGAGGAAATTTAAGTTAGATGACACATGCAAGCCACCTCGACACTGCCAACTGTTTTATTAGTATTGAAGCCCATCTTATAGGTTAGGAAACTGAGGTTCAGAAAGTAAAGTGACTTGCCCACGGTCAAGCCTAATGCAGCTGATCTGCAGGTTTCTCTCTCAGACACACTTGCTCAGAACTCACAAGAGAGTGCGTAACAGGAGGGACCGCAGAGAGCCTGCTGTCCTCTGCTGAGGACAGTTGTGTCCTCTTTTGAGGTAGGACTGCTCATTTAGGCTTCTCTAAGCTGAAGGCCGGTGAGACACTCTGATAGTATGAGAACACCTGACGGCTGCCATTTGCAGTAGCTGTCATTTGTTCTGACATCGATTTTAAAGTCTTTGCATCTTACTGAAGAAAATCAAATACAGACCACAAATGAATAGTGCTACTGCGTGATGGGTCAAATGCTTTCCTTTTTTCCTTTATAAAACTCACCAAGATAAAATATTTTTCTTGAAATCATATGCCTGTAATTCTCACTAACTACTTGGCAGAGGGTGACTGTGGTCTGAGGGTGACATTGATTTTTATTTCAACTCAGTTTTGCAGGGGTTTGGGCCATCACTCCTGCTTGCGTGGTGCACGCTGACTTCTAGTTCTGGTGGGCACATTCGATTGTTGGGTTTCTCTGCCAAGTCGCTGTGGATTCCACGCTGGCTCTGGCCTGGGCAGCTATGAAGTCAGAGACCACTGTGGGAGAGCTGTGCTGTACTCTCTTGGGAGGGGAAGGCGGTGGGCTTATGTGTTAAATCAGGGGTTCTCGACCTTGGCACTGTTGCCATTGGGCCCAACCTATTCTGTGCTGGGGGGAGGGAGCTGTCCTGTGCATTGCAGGATGTTGAATGGTGTCCCTGGTCTCTACCCACTAGATGCCAGTAGCACCCACACCCCACAGTCACGACAACCACAAAAGTCTCCTGACATTGCTTAATGTCCCCTGGGGGAGTCACCACAATTGAGAATCACAATGTTAAAAGTTTGGAGTCCTAGGCTTTTGCAGGGTGATCAGAGACAGAGGGGATTTTAGGACCCCTCTGTCCTTTTTTCCTTTATAAACTCATCAAGATGAACTATTTTTCTTGAAATCATATGCCTATAATCTGTAATTCCCACTTAACTACTTTAGGTGGGCATAGAGTAGGGAGGGAGGAAAACATTCCTTGACAGGGTTATTTGCATATTAAAACACATGCTAATTCAATGTGTTGGGTATGTTGGCTACATAGCTCTTCAAATAACTGTGGCAGAGCTGGTCTTTCTTTAAAAAAACCCTGCTAATTCATGTTTTGTTTTGATTTTGGAATGATCTTATACATCTAGGGGTATGTTGGGCTTTGTTTCTGTGTTTATCTATATTATATGCGTAAATATATCCGATCCTTACACATATCATCCCCACTTCTTTAGCAATAAATTCCACAAAAGAAGAGGAAATGCTTGGAATAGGTAGAATACTTCACCCGTCATTTCAGGACTGCTGTGTGGGTTTCATTTCTTCTGCCCTGGTTTCCTGGAAGCCCAGAGCCTGTTTGCACCACTGGTCTAAGTCCTTCTCACCCCTGCTGGGCAGAGTCAGGATAACAGGAATGAGAATGGGGAGACGGGGAACAGAAAGGAGGGCCCGGGTTCTCCTAGGTGGAGTCCACAGCGCAGTCCAGCCTCCCTGGGACTTTTCCTGCCGCCGCTGCTGTGACTCGGCATGTGTGTGTGTGTGTGTGTGTGCCTGTGCACAGGTATGCCTGTGTGTATGTATGTGTGCACATGTCTGTGTGCATGTGTGTAAGTACATGTCTGTGTATGTGTGCACGTCTGTATGTACACATCTATGTGTGTGCACATGTATGCCTATGTGTACATGTCTGTGTATGTGTGTGCACGTCTGTGTGCGTGCATGTATGCCTACGTGTACATGCATGTGCACACGTCTGTGTGTGTGTGTATGTGCATGTCTGTCTGTGTGTATATGTGTGTGTGTCTGTGCGGTTCGGACTTGGTGTGCCAGTCTTGGGCGGGCCTTGCAATCCCCTTTGCAATCCAGGACAGAAAAAGGCAGTTAGGAAATGCACTTAACTGCTGGGGGGAAGACAGAGTTGCTTTGTGGAGCTTGTTTCAAATGGGTTTTGTTTTGAATCTACAAGTTCATTCAAATCCAATAACAGCAAAATTCATAGATTGTGATGTCATGTGGATTGAAACCAAAAAAGGCTATATAAGATGCTTTCTGCCAGATTTTACTCATGGCTTCAGGAAACTCCCCCACCCACCAGTCTTTTTTTTTTTTTTTTGCACTGTGAGCCAAGACTTCAGGGCTGTGCTTTCTGAAGCCTCACTTCCATTTACAGAGTTTTCTTTTTTTAATAGCCCTTGGGCCTAAGGCATGCCATCTGTGCTGCTGTTTCTCTAAGCTCATATCACTCTAATTTATTTTCACATTAAAAAGGGAATATATCCTCCTAATTGTGCAGATGCCAATACGGTCTAAGGCAGGGAAGGGGGTGCGTAGGGAAGGGTCTCGTTATGAACTAGGTCACCTGTTTAAGGTTAAAGCTAACTGGGTTGGCAAGTCCCATGACATGACTGTCATGTTCCTCCGGCCTCTTGGCAGACTGAGACTTCACTCATTTTGTCACTATGTGGTGGAACTGGATTTTTGTTCCAGCACTGTCACTAGGATGACTGAAGGAAGGGACACGCTGCAGGTCTGTTCCAGGGAAGGTGTGGCCCTCTGGCTTCAGGACAGGGAACCTTTCATCCCTGTGTCTGCCGTGCTTGGGATGTGGTTGGGAGCACACCAGCACTGTTCCCCTGTCCCCTGGACATTGCTGTCTGTGGACAGGAGCTGTGCCTGCTTTGTCTGGACTGGATTAGAGCTAGGAGTACGTCTGATTCACTGTGGATGTGATTCTTGAATGATACCAACGTGTCAGTGTGTTAGTTCAAACTATCAGACACAGGGAGTGGAATCTTAGTGTTCCAATTAATGAATTAATGAATGAATATAGAAGTGGCTTAGGAGTCAGATTTACTTAATTATTTGTCTCTGTCTAGATGTGTGATGGGCTGAATTCCTAAGAGTGGGGACGATGCGTTCACCATCCCGCAGCTACTGGGGCCACAGGCGTGCGCAAAGGAAGTGAGCAGTGTGAGGTCATCCTTGGCTTGGAGAGAATTGTGTGCACCTTCTCCTGTGCTACCGTGGCGTGGTGCTCCTCCCACAGTGCTCACTGTGCTGCGATAACTTGTGTGTTTATGTGCATGTCCTCTCCCCAGGGTCGCCTTTCAGAGCGTGCTATCCTCTAGAGATGCAGGGCTTCCTGGGACTTGCTCCTGCGCTGTGCACACTGACGGGCCGCGCACCCAGGAAATGTGCCAGCACAGTTTTGTTATTAATACTGGGAATGAGTCTCTTTAGCGAAACAGCCTTCTTGGTCACTCTCTTCAGAATTTTTGCTGAGAATGCTGCGGTACAGCAAATCAGAGACAAGGCCAGAAACTCAAGCGCAGAACAGACAGGCAGAGTGCTTTAAAATGCAAAAATAATGCAATTACTATGATATTGTTTAACCAGAATGAATTTTTTCTCCCCATCCTTCTCCTCCTCCTCCTCCTCCTCCATCTTCTTCTTCAACCTCATTACTGTTTTCCAACTTCTTCCTGTACAGAGATTATATTTGACCTTCTAGGCACTCAGATGTCTTCAGTAAGTAGTTATTGGGCACCTATCAAAGCTTTAAGTTTCAAAATCATTCCTATGAGTATGAAGATAATGGCTGAAGAATTCAGTCTGCAGAGGGAAGAGTGGGAGGCCAAGGTGTCAGCTGCAGGGTTCCGCTGTGGAGGTGGCGGGGAGACGGTGCGGCTTCACAGGAGTGAGAGGAGTGGCCAGGACGGTCCCAGGGGCACAGGCCAGACAGGTGCACTGCTCGTGCGGAGAAGCGGCGGAGAAGTAACAGCAGCTGGAACAGGCTGCCAGCAAAATCATGACACTACTTTTGAGCCCTCAGTTCGGAAGAGACACAGCTAACCTGTTGTGGACCTTGTCATCAGTAAAATCTGCCCAAGCTGTTCACAAGGACTTACCAATTAGTCTCTGATTACAATTTTCCCATTGACAGATTTCAGAGCTGTATATTGTGAAGGTCAAAGTCGTTGCCAGAGAAGGACTTTTTGCTGTATTCGTTTCTGTCTCTGAAGAAGGCCCAGATACACATAAGTCCCTTCTGGCATTTCAGAGATGCCCACTTGTGGAGAGGTTTTGGGCTTGGGGAATAGAGCATGTTCTTGATGGTTGTATAAGAATTCTTCATCTCTTGTCTGGTTTAATGTTATTTTAAAATAGTGTTTGTGGTTTAATCACTTTTTGAGATCTTGCTACTAGATTTTTAAAATCTGTTGCTAGAAGCCAAGATAATTTGCTCATATAATTGTTTTTGAAACAGATCTTATGCAAGACGTTCTGTCCTAGTAAAGCTGAGCTGTGCATCTGCTGACTTGTGGCCAGACACCAAGAAGGACCCCAGCTGATTAGCAAAGTTGTGCCCTTGCCAGGGGCTGGATGCGAGCACATGTGGCTGTCCTCATGACTCAGAGGAGGAGGGGGCTCAGATGGCTGCGGAGGAGGGGCCTGGCTGCCAGCCTGCTCTTCATGCTGCTGAGATAAGCGGTTCTTCTCCTGCAGCAGCCTTTGCCTTGTCCCTGGGGAGCGCCTGGCTTCCTCTCCTCCCACCCCCGCGGCCTGGAGGCTCCAGGCCGCAGCCCTTCCCTGGGAGGAGCACTGCCCAGCCTGGGCCCGCACCGCCACTCTGGCATTGCGGTACACCGTATCTCTTCACTTAAGCCCTGAAAAGGGCCAATAAAGTCACCCAGGAATGGCTGGGAGGCTCACCGGGATCCATTTCAGATTGTGATGTTACCCGTTCTTGGACTCTTGAGTCTGGCAAAAAGCCGGAAAACAAAAAGGATTTCAATCATCAGAATTACTGTAAAATTAAAAACAGTTTTCAGCAAGCATGGCCCCAGTCTGCTTGAAGCTGGTGGCTGGCAGGAACTTGGGATTGTAAAAAAATGGTTCCTGTCTTCTTTTTATTACAACTCGGCTAGCGACGGCTGTGTCGGGGGCGGGTGATCAGAAATAAATGTCTCAGTTGGATTTTGCACGGTTGGGTCCTGCTCCAAAGCACACTGCCTGCCCGCTGACCCAGCCCGAGTTTTACACAAAGCAAATAGGTGCAGCTCGGGAGATCGCAAGCCCCTCCAGGGCTGCGCGGGGACTTGCCGTTCGCAGGTCGCGGGATGAGAAGGCCGCCAGCCGTCCTGTCCCGCTCCCCGTTCTGTTCCGGGAACACCACAAAAACGCATCGAGTTTCCCTTACTTTTTTTTTCCTGGGGCTTTTCATTCTTCTTTGATTCCTTCTCCTCCCTCCTCTTTCTCTTTCTTTTGTTTTTACAATCATCCTGTAATGACTAATTGGCAGTGTTTCCCAACTTTTTTATGTTTCTCTTGCTCCGGTTACAAGTCGTACTAACGCGGGAAGATCCGCAGGGACCTATAGACAGCCAACATTTCCAAAGGATACACAGCACTCCCCTTTCTTTTCGGGTGTAAAACATTTACAAGGAAATGTACAAATGTAGCAGGAACATTTCCCGGGCCGGTCATTAGCGCGCCCGCCCGCGCCCAGGGCGCCCCCGCCGCGTCCCCTCCGGAGCGCGCGTTTCCGCGCGCCAGTGGGGCGGCCGCGAGACCGCAATTGCTCTGGCCGGTTGACGAGCCTCGGATGCCCATTTACTGCGCGCGGCAGCCACGCTGGAGCCGCGGCACATCTGGACGGAGTCAGCCCGAGCGCCAGGGCCGCGGCCGAGCCAGCGCAGCGGCGAGCGCGAGGGAGGCCGGCGCCCGGGCCGCCTCCGCCCGCGCCCCCCGCCCGCCGGCTGGATTTCCTGATGTAAACAGAGCGCTCTGCTGAATGTGTCATTCGGTGCTCTTTATCTGCTTGGGGTCAGAACGGCGACTTGGAAAAACAGAAGCCTTGCTTTGAATTTAAACAGCGAAGAAGCCGTAGACTTTACTGTTCTGTACGGGGGGAGGCCTGAAAACCTACTCCTGCTTTTGTGTTTACTTGTTCCACTTTATGGTAATTTGGGGGCTAATTTCATTATCTACAGCCAAATTGGAAACAAGACGCTGTTTCTGTTAATGGTGCTACAGGCATGTGTGAGTGTCTGTGCAGTGCGCCTAAAGTTCCAAGGGCCCCACCAGTGCCCGGCAGACACCCGCCCTGGTGCAGAGTGTTCAGACTTTGGATTTCCCTGGGGGGAGCCGACTGCCAGGTTTCTGGGAGAAGAGCAGTGCTTTCTGTCATTGAGTACCAGCCAAGAATACGTTTCCTTCCTGGGTTTCCAAAGAGGCTCTGCTCTTGGGGCTGAACCAACAGGTCTCCCAGTCCTAACAGAGGGATGCGTTTCCTTTCCTCTCCTATTTTCAAAGGAATGGGACCGGCCCACACTGCCTGGCCCGGCTGGAACCTGTCCCGACGGAACCAAGTTGGTTGACTTCCCTCCGTCTATGGCAGGGGTGAGATCTCAAGGATTTTTGGTTCTGAACTCTCCTTAAAGTAGAAATCAGCCAACAATAAATGATGACAAAGTCATTTTGAAATAGAAGGTAAAGAGGGAAAATACAAAATGATGGCAGAGTTTTGCGTTGTCATCACCAATAATTAAAATGAAATGTAGATGTGTTTCCAGTTCAGTCACAAGCCATTTAAACCGTCGCGTCTAGAAAATTTCAACTGGCGGCGTCATCCTCAGACACTGGCAGAGCTTCCCTAACCCTCAAGTAGGGACTAGTTTCGCAGAAGTCTTTAAATGGAAATCGGGAGGCCCCGTGTGCATATCTGAGGGCAGGATCTGGCCAATCTGCAGCCTGCGAGCAGCTCGGGAGAAGCTCGGCTGTGAGATTCCAGCAGTGCAGCCTGTGCGGGTTTGTCAGCATGTTTCGAGTCATCTGCCACAGGCCGCACTTTCATGTTCAAAGAACTTTGGTACGCACCGAATTCCACAGCCGTCTCTGTATTAAGGAAGGGGTTAGTCAAAACCAACGCGTATTTGTGTTGGGAGATGAATCACCGATGAATAGGTTAACAGGGCATGCTTTTTACTTCCACAGGCTGTATTTTAATGCATTTGCCAGAAGTTGGGCCAAGACTGATGGGAGAACCAAGGTCCGACTTGGCAGTTGGCTGTTAGCAGGTCTGCTTCGTGGTTTGATAAGAAGATGGGGTGAAACTGGTTAAGATGAGGTTTGTTTCGACCAATCCCCTGCGCTTCCAAAGGCAAATACAGGATTGGCTCTGAACTCCCCTTGCGTGCTGAGATACTAAGTAGGGCTCTTCAATGATCTTCCAGGATTGTGATCTTGTTCTAGCTCACAGAGAACTGGTCAGGGATGCAGAAACCTTCAATGTAAAACAATTGTCCCTGTCTTTCCACCTTACCAGATTTTTAAATAGGTACCATGGAAATAGGCACCAGATTCTAAATAGAGAATTCTTAATTTGCTCCATGAGAGACAAGCATGGCTACTCAGCTACTGAACTACTCTGAACCTCAGTTTCCTCGTCTCTAATGTGGGATAATGATAGCTACTTCTCCAGGTTACTAGTGACTGTGAGATAATGTGTGTGAGGGCCCAGGCCGGTACCTGTGATGTAGGGGTTGCTAGAGGAAGGCTTTTTGCTCTACAGTTTGATTTTGCCTATTGTCTTTTTTCTTCCCCTTTATTACAGACACAAGGAATGTGAAGACATTGTGGTCTCTTGTTCTTAAAGAAATCTCTTAAAAATCCATTCCAAACATACACCTTGCATTTTCTGGGAGTTTCTTGATCTCAAGCGCTTTGTTCGTTGTCCAACCCTGTGTCAGACTGCATGTCCTGGTTTTTGAGTCTGGACGGTGAGTTCTCTCTAAGCGTCACTTCCTCCATGTGGATCAACAGGAACAGACGTGGCAGGGTGGTGTCACTCTACTCACACCCTCCTGCTTTGTACCTGGGCCAGCAGAGGCAGGAGCAGGAGCCTGTCGGGGGTGAGGGGATGTCTCTGGGCCAGACACCAGCCCGGCTCACAGCACTGACCCAGTCATAGCCGCAGTTATTTTATTCTTTTCTTGAAATTTTTATTGCCATAGTTATAGACCCACGTGTAGTTATAAGAAATACTGTAGAGAGATCCCACTCTTTCTCCCAGTGGTAATGTAGTACAATATCACAACTAAGATCTTGACATTGACACAATCCACCTGTCTTAGTCGGTATTCCTTGTTTTCATTTGTTCTATGTCACTGGATCACGTGTTGGTTCCTGCATACTGCCACACTCAAGACACACAGTTCCACCCCCAGGGATCTCTCCTGTCCCACTCTTATAACCACACCCACTTCCTTCCACCTGTGCCCTCCTCCCTCCCCTGTCCTAATCCTTGCCACCACTAACCTGTCCTCCATTTCTAAAATTTTACCCTATCAAAAATGTTGTATATATAGAATCACACTGCGTAACCTTTTAGGATTGGCTTTTCTCACTCAGTTCCCTGGAAATTCATCCAAGTTGTTGCATGTATCAATAGTTTGTTCCTTTTTTTTTTTTTTTTTTTTGAGACAGAGTCTCACTCTCTTGCCTGGGGCGAGTGCCGTGGCATCAGCCTTGCTCACAGCAACCTCAAACTCCTGGTCTCAAGCAATCCTACTGTCTCAGCCTCCCGAGTAGCTGGGACCACAGGCATGTGCCACCATGCCCGGCTAATTTTTTCTACATATATTTTTAGCTGTCCAATTAATTTCTTTCCATTTTTTGGTAGAGACGGGGTCTCCCTCTTGCTTAGGCTGGTCTTGAACTCCTGAACTCAGAATGATCCGCCCACCTCGGCCTCCCAGAGTGCTAGGATTACAGGCATGAGCCACCGCGCCCAGCCAGTTTGTTCCTTTTTATTGCTGAGTACTGGGTGCTCCATGGTGTGGCCGGACCACAGTTTGTTTAGCTGTTCACCTGCTGAGGGACATCTGGGCTGATTCCAGAATTGGCTATTGTAATTAAAGCTGCTGTGAACATATGAGTACAGGTTTTTGTGTGAATATAGTTTTTGTTTCTCAGGGATAAATGTCTGAAAGTATCATTGGTGAGTTATATGGTAGTGTAATGTTTAATTTTATAAGAAACTGCCAAACTGTTTTCAGAGTGGCTGTACCGTTTTATATTCCCACCAGCAATGTACGCATCATTGCCAGCATTTGGTGTTGTTTCTTTTTTTTCATTTTAGCCATTCTGATATGTGTGTAGTGATATCGTTGTGGTTTTAATTTTTGTTTCCCTAATGACTAATGATGGTGAATATCTTTTCATGTGTTTATTTGACATGTATATATCCTCTTCAGGAAAATGTCTCTTTATGTCTTTTGCTCATTTTCTCATTTAATATTTTTAATGTTGAGTTTTGAGAGTTCTTTACATAGCCTAGATACTAGTTCCTTTGTCAGCTTTGTGGTTTGCCAATATTTTCTCCAAGACTGTAGCTTGTCTTTTTATCCTTTTCACACGGGCTCTTACAGAGCAAAAGTTTTAAATTTCAATGAGCTCCAATTTATCAATATTTCCCTTTATGGAGGTACTTTTAGTTTCAAGTCCAAGAAATCCTTTTCTAACCTTAGATCTTGAAGATTTTCTCCTAAATCTTTTTCTAAAAGTTAATAGTTGTACATTTTACACTTAAGTTTATGACTCAGTTTGAATTAATTTTCGCATACTCTTAGGTCGAGGCTCTTTTTCCTTCTTTCTTTTTTTGTCCTTAGATGTCCAGTTGCACCAGTATCATTTCGCGAAAAGGCTAGCCTTTGTTCATTGAATTACTTTGGTACCTTTATAAAAAACCAATTGAGAATATCTGTCTGGGTCTATTTCTGTGTTTTCCATTCTGTTCCACTGATGTCTGTGACTGTCCCTTCAGCACAGTACCACGCTGTCTTGATTACTGCAGTTATGTTGGAAGACTTGATATCAGGTTGGCTGCTTCCTCCCACTTTATTCTTTCTCAAGATTATCTTACCTTTGCCCATGCCTTTCCATGCAAATTTTATAATAAACTTGTCTGTATCTACAAAAAAACTTGCTGAGTTTGGATAGAAATTATATTTAACCTATAGATCTATTTGGGAAGATTTGACATGGTTACTAATATTGAATTTTTCAATCCACGAACATGGTATGTCTGTGCACTTATTTATGTCTTATTTTATTTCTTTTATAAGCTTTTTAAAATTTTCAGCATAGAGTTTCTGTACATTTTTTTAAAAGTGTGTATCTAAGTATTCCATTTTCTTTGGTATGATTGTAAGTAATAATATGTTTTTAGTTTCAGTCACTATAAGTTCATTGTTATTATGTAGAAATGCAATTGATTTTGGGGGGCTGATCTTGTATCCTGTGACCTTGCTAAAGGAATTCTAGGAATTTTCTTTGTAAATTTTTTGGGGTATACTACGCACGCAATCATATCATTTTCAAATGCAGACAGTTTTTGTGTCTTCCTTTCCAATATGTATACCTTTTATTTCTTTTTTTTGTTTTTTAGTGGCTTGAACTTCTAGTACGATGTTATGTAAGAGTGGTAGAGCCATGCCTTGTTGCTGATCTTAGGCAGAAAGCATTCACTCTTTCACCATTAAGTATGATGTTAGCTGTCAGTTGTGTTTTGGTTTTTTGGTTTGTTTATTTATTTTTGTAGATGTTAGACACTTTTTTATCAAGTTGTGATAATTTCCCTCTAATTTCTGTTTTTATCATGAATGAGTGTGGGATTTTGTCAAATGCTTTTTATCCATCAATTGTATGATTTTTCTTATTTGCTTGTTGTTACTGTGGAATATGTAGACCAATTTCCAAATGCTGAACTAGCCATACATACCTGGAATGTTCCCACTTGGTCATGCTTATGTATATCTTTTTATATATTGCTGGATTTGATTTGCTAATATTTTATTTAGGATTTTTGCATTCAAGTTCATTAGATGTACTGAGCTATAGCTTTTTTTCTTTTCTTTTTTTTCATTATCTTCATGTGGTTTTGGTTTCAGGACAATACCAGCATCATAAAATGAGTTGGAAAGTGTTCTTTCTTCTTTCATCATCTGGAAGAGATTGGATAAGACTAGTTTTAATTTTTCTTTAAATGTTTGGTAAGATTCTCCTATCTAGTAAAACCATCTATTTGTTCTGGAGATTGCTGTTTAGGTGGTTTTTAAATTATAAGTTACATTATAACCATTCAGTATCTTTAATGGTTATAGGACTCTTGATATTGTCTATTTGGTCATGGTTGAATTTTGGTAGTTTGTGGTTCTCAATAAATTGTCCATTTCTTCTAAGCTGGAGAATTTACAAGTGTATTATAAATTTGTTCATGGTATTTCCTTGTTATCTTTTTAATGACTGCAGGATCTGCAGTGGTATCTTTTATTTCAGTCTTAATAGTTGTGATTTGTGCCTTTAGTCCTTTTATTTTTGTCAGTCTTGCTATAAGTTTGTCAATTTTATTAATTTTTTGTTTCATTGATTTTCTCTATTGTTTGCCTATTTTCATTCTCATTGATTTCTGCTCTTTCATTATTTCTTGCCTCCTGGTTCCTTTAGATTTATTTTACTCTTTTTTTTTTTTCTAGTTTCTTGAGATAAGAATATAAACATTTTCTCATTTCTAATGTAAACATTTAATGCTATAAAATTCCTTCTTATAACTGCTATCAGTGTGAACTGCATATTCTAATAGATTGTGTTTTTTGCTTTCATTCTGTACTCTGCTTTTAAAAAAATTTCTGTCTTATTAGGCCTGTGGATTATTTAGAAATTTGTTTGGGAATGTTTTTCTTTTCTCTTTGTTTTTGATTTCTAGTTTGATTCCATTGTGGTTAGAAAACATACTCTCTATCATTTTAATTCTTTTAAATTTATTGACATTTATTTTATTGCCCAAACATATGGACTGTCTAGGTAAATGTACCACGTATACTTGGAAAAAAAAGCATTGTATTGTTGTGTAGAATGTTCTATGCATGTCAATTAGATTCTGTTGGTTGACTTTATCATTCAGACCCTGTATATCCTGGCTGAATTTCTTTTTTTTTTTTTTAGACAGAGTCTCACGCTTTTTGCCCGGGCTAGAGTGAGTGCTGTGGCATCAGCCTAGCTCACAGCAACCTCAAACTCCTGGGCTCAAGGGATCCTACTGCCTCAGCCTCCCGAGTAGCTGGGACTACAGGCATGCGCCACCATGCCCGGCTAATTTTTTCTATATATTTTTAGTTGTCTGATTAATTTCTTTCTAATTTTAGTAGAGGCGGGGTCTTGCTCTTGCTCAGGCTGGTCTTGAACTACTGAGCTCAAACAATCCACCCGCCTCGGCCTCCCAGAGTGCTAGGATTACAGGCGTGAGCCACCGTGCCCAGCTGGCCGAATTTCTTTTTAGTAGCACTATCAATTCCTGAGATAGGGCTGCTGAAATCGTCAACTGCAATTGTGGATTTGTATTTCTCTCCTTCCTGTTCTATCTGTGGATGCTTCTTGTATTTTGAGACTCTGTTGTTTGTTGCATACACAATTAGGATCATTATTTTTTCCTGGTCAATTGATCAATATAGAATAACCTCTTTGTCTCTAGGGATTATCTTTGCTCTGAAATCTACTTTATCAGATATTAATATAGCTACTACTGGTCTTTTAAAAATAAATGTTTATATGGTCTATCTATTTTTACCTTTTTGCTTTCAACCTGCCTATGTTATTGTATAACAGTTTCTTGTAAGCAGCACATAGTTGGGTCATGTTTATGCATTTTGCTAATTTCTATCTTTTGATTACTATAATTAGACAATTTACCTTTAAGTTAATTATTCGTATGTTAGTGCCTAAAACTGCCATTTTGTTATTCATTTTTTCAGGTTCTTAATTCCTCCTCTGTGTTTCTTTCTTCCTTTTCTCTGGATAACTTGAATATTGTTTTAGAATTCCAACTTGACTTATCTTTACTGTTTTGATGTATCTCTTTGTATAGTTTTTATAATGGTTTCTCTAGGTTTTATAATATACACATGTGACTTATAACAGTTGAATGGTGTCAGTATTTTACCATTTTCAGTAAAGTATGGAAATCTCACTTCTCTTTAGGTCCCTTTAAAATATAATTTTCTTACAAATCAGAAGGTATTGTGATTCTTTATTCAATTATCAAAAATAACATAACATTCATGAAGAAAAAGAGTCTGTTGTACATATCCATATATACTGGTTCCACTATTCCTTATTTCTTCTTGATTCCCTAAAATTTTATATTTTATAATTTTCTTTCTGTTTGAAGTGCTTCATTTAAACAATATTTAAGGATAGTCCTCCTAATAGCAAATTATTTAGTTTTCTGCATCTGAGAATGTTTTTATTTCCCCTTCATTCCTGAAGGATAGCTTTGCTTGATATAGAATTCATGGCTGATCATTCTTTTCTTTCAGCACTTTAAAAATATTTTAGGGGGTTTGTTCAGCTTTTTGGATCTGTAGTTTTGTGTTTTTTAACAAATTTGTGAAGTTTTCAACTATTATTTCTTTAAACACTCTTTCAGCCTCTACTTTTCTCCTTTCTTTTCAGGACTTCAGTGATCTGAATGTTGGAACTCTGGTCTCAGAGGTCCCTGAGAAAAGCTCTAGTCATTTTTTTTTAAAAAAACAAATCCATTTTCTCTCTGTTGTTCATATTGGGTGAATCCTATTGTTTTATCCTAAAGTCACTGATTTGATCCTTCATCTCTGCTCTGCTATCAAGCCCATCAAGCAAATTTTTATAACTATTACTGTATTTTTCAGTTCTACAATTTCCATTTGTTTTTTTTTAAATAACTTTTCTGAGATTTATTTTTTCATTTGTTTCAAGAGAATTTTTAATTGGTTGGTGATGCATTTTTACGACTACTGCTTTAACATCCTTGTCAAATAATTCTAACATTGGATTAATACCACTGTTGACCAGCTTATTGTCTTTTTTCATTCAAGTTGTGATCTTCCTAATTCTTGCTATGACAGATAATTTTCAGTTGTATGCTAGGCATTCTGTCTATTATGTGAGGAGTCCCCGAGCCCTATTTACATCTTGTATTTTAGCAGTCACTCACCCTGTTTAGGTTTAACACATGAATCTTGGGCTTTGTGGACTGTGATTCCCATGGCAGTTTAATCTGCAGAGTCTTTGATGTGTTGTTTTGGTCCGCTTATTTTTCTGGTTCCCTGGGGCTCCAAGGTTCTCTGCTGGTGTGGTCTGCAGGGTGGGAGGGGCTTCCTCAGGCTGACCACCAGGTGTCTCTTGGTGGGAGATAGATGTGATGAGATCTATGTACCTATGCCCCGAGTTACCTAGCTGTATCTAGTCAGGGCAAGACAGCCCTGGTCCTTTGCTACAAAGTCTCCTTGACCAGCTGCTTGCTATGGCAGGTTCCTTCTCTGGTTCCACCCCTCACTTCTGTATGTCTCAGTAGCAAAGGGGTATCTCAGGCCCGGTGGTAAGGAGATGCCCCTGACCACTGATTCCTGGTGAGGCTCTGATGGTCCCCTGCAGGTGGTTCCTCTGGTGTTGTTGGAGCTCTGTTCTGTCTGGAGGATGAGCCCAGCTGGGTGCCTGCTGTAGCTGAGCGGGGTCTGGGGAGCATTGTGCCTGATGGCCTTCCCTTGCTGGATGGGGACTGAGACCTGGCACTGTGCTGCTTCTCCTGGGCCCTCACTGTGTTTGCCCTCCCCCACCTCCTCCCAGAGTGATCCTGGGTTGCCTCGTGTGCCCTCCCTGGGTTCGCAGGTGCGCTTAGTGGGAGGAGCAGGAGCAGGAGCAGGGGGAAGGGGACTATCCATTTTGTCCTTCCATATGGCTTTTTATCTCAGCCCCTTATTGATAAAGTCACTTAGGGACTTACTTGGTTTTCTGTCATGCAGCAAGGCAGTACAGCCTCACCAGCCTGGGATTCTGACTTCCTGGGCTCCGTTCAGTCTGTACCACAACCTTGCACTGTGACCTTGGCCAGTCCGATCTCTGGGGTTGGATGTTGCTTCCAGTGCTAGTATGACCTTCTTGCCAGGGTCCTGGGCCTGTCCAGATTTATACCTGCTGCCATAGTGCAGTTATTAATGTGTGCCCCTCTCACTCCCTTGGGAATTAAAGTGTAATAAATAAAGTGTTTCACATCAACCATTTATTAAATATTAGTAAGGCTCCATTTTCTTGTTTTATTTTAGTAAGCATAAACATAAATACAACCTCTGACCTCTCCTCCCACGCCCTAGTGGGTTGCCTAATGTGCCTCTGGGTGCCCTGTGGGTGAGCATCTGGAGGAGCTGATGCTAACACGTGAGCACAGCGAGTGAGTGGCCATGCAGACGCAGGAGGGCTGCAGCACTGTCCACTGGACGGTAATGTCGCGTGGTGATGGAGGACACTGACTTTGATACTTCCTTCCATTAACTTGCATGGCATTGGTTGTTCCCAGGGCTGTTCTTTCCCCAGAGGCTCCTGGGATGTGGAGAGGGCAGTGGCTCACTTTGCTCTCACTCTGGGACTCACTTAGGTATCTGGCTGCTGGAGAACTTTGGGAAAACTCGGTGTGTTAGTTTCGAGAGGGAAGGATTTGAGCTATGAGGAAGAAATAAAAAAGAGAATGTAGGAGGCAATATCCTATTTTATTTGTGATATTTTCTACTTAAGATTATTTAATATTTTATGATGCAATATAGCAGCAGGTTACAGCTCTTCCTTTGGGGGTAAGTGATCTGGTTAAAAAAAATCATGCTATTAATTGATTCATAGATTTTTTCCCTTTTTGCAAAGTACATTTGAACTTTGTTCTACTGCTGGCTTATTTAGCATCCAGCCATTTTCAATAGTGACAGAAATTCCTTTCTTGGTGGTTTACTTTGCTTCTCAATTACATTTCTGTTTCAGTTTAATGACATGTAGTTCAGAGGATGTGCTGGTTCTGCAAAGATGTTTGTTTTACCTGTATTTTCTTGCCAAAGGATTTTCTGACAATATGGATATTTGGAGAAGACTTACTAGACATTTGCCACTAGTTTTAACTATTGTTTCAAAACAGATTCATGTTTACAGCAAACTGCTTTTACAAAGTTGATGATGAAAGCGTCTTTTGTTATTTGTGGAAAGAACTGAAGAGATATTAATAGTCTATATTAGGAATAACCCCTGCTGCTATCTGCTGTAAAGTTTTTAGGAGTAATTAATATTTTCTTCTTTAATTTTTATTTTAATAGTAATTTTCAGTTATACAAAAGTTTTCAAGGGAATAAATGAGATTCTTGATTACATAATGTAGGAGTCAATGACTTGTCAACTAATTTCTTTCTTAATCATCAGTTCCTTCAATAACATTTCTTGTCTATTCTATAAATGACTATTTAAACCAATTAGTTCTCCTTTTAATTATCAAACTTAAAATTGCTTAAAATGGATGTTCTTTGTACCCCCTGAGACAGCGAATCTGCCTGAAAACCCTTCAATAACACGATGCCCTAAATGTATTTATTAAGGACTTTGGGCTTTATCTCTGTAGCTGTGTTTTCTTTTAAAAAGCATTGAAGACCTTTTTCACTTATGGAATTATTTCCATGT
>NW_012153174.1:8513344-8557817 GCF_000956105.1 Propithecus coquereli
TCAATTTTGGTAAGTTGTGTTTTTCAAGTAATTTGTATTTATGCAAATTATCAAATTTGTTATTTATAAATCTTCTCTTCAATATGTATAGATTCTGTACTGTATCCTTTTCCATTGATACGATAATTTATGCCTTCTATTTTCTTCATCAGTATTGATATAGATTTATCAATTTGATTAGTCTTTTCAAAGAATCAACTTTTGGCTTAGTTGGTCTTTTCTATTATCTGTTTTCCATTTCTTTGGTTTCTGCTCTTATTTTTTCCCTCTTCCTTTCTTGGAGTTTAATTTGTTATTTATTTAACCTTCTTGAGGTGAGTATTTACATCATTGATTTTTAGCCTTTCTACTTTTCTAATATATACATATAAGGCTTTAAAGTTCTCTCTAAGCCTGTTTCAGATGCATTGGGCAAGTTGTGGTGTCATATTTTTATTATAATTCAACTCAAAATATTTTATAATTTCCATTACCTTCCTTATCATTTTTTCACTAGAAAAACCAAGGTCATTTATTCTATAGTTCTAGCATGAGAATTTTAAAATAACATTCAGAATAAGACATTTCTTGAAAACCTAATGCTTGAACTATATTACTAACCTAGTTGTTTGAACAACTTTCTAAATAACTCAAAATATTTTATAATATTTCCGTACCTTCCTTATCATTTTTTCACTAGAAAAACCAAGGTCATTTATTCTATAGTTCTAGCATCCACATTGCATACTCTCCTGGCTAGTGTTCTTGGGCAACTTCCATCTTGATGGTGCCTACATATTGCAATTAATTTACGAAGTGTACAGTATAATCAAGAAAAAAGTCAGTTACAAATAGACATTAGATGATGTGGGGTGACATGGGAGCACCTTAGTTAGGCCAGACCAAGGGGGGTGCTCAGAAGAATTTGGAAAGCCCAGATGAGAGATGATTAAAATCACGACAGCTTTGGACTTTAGGGCGCTGGCCAAGGGTGAAGATGTCAGGTGGGTCGCTTTCTAGGTGTATCTCTGTTAAAAGATGGTTTTCAGAAAAAAGACGAAAGTGTGATTTTCATACAGATACGAAAATGAACACATGGTGAAGATTTTATTTTACTTGTAATCAGTGAGGGAACCAGACAGAAGTTAAAACCAGCCCAAAGGGAAGTAAAAAAGCACAAATTTGTATGGAATAAATGAATTCGATTGCACATGGAGACAGAACTGATTTTTCACAGGAACCCTGAGGTCAGTTGAAATTCTACAGAACAAGACAAATTTGCACATCCATCCTTTAGTTTACTAAGAGTTGTAAAATAGCTTGATGGCAACGAACGGTGTAAAAATACAGCCATCCAGAAGGGTATGCTTATAGACAATGCATCATTTTTCATTGAAGAGCAAAATTTTTTTTCTACCCTGTCTGTGGGTTCATTTTCGTTTCTTGCCTCCCCTCCATGAGTGAATTAAATTGGGAGAGGGAATATGAGGAAAAAGTCATGCTTGTGCAATCCTTCAGTGGGCTGGGAATAAACCAATGAATACACATTGTTTCCAAGCCTCTTGATAAAAGGAAAACAAGTTGTAACGGGGAGGGCTTTTCATTATTAGTAATAGCGTCTTATTACTCTCCCCACAGTACATCCAGGCCGTTGCATTACTTTTGAGTCCAGTGAAACTGAACTACTACTGCCTACCGCAAAAAGATCAGAAACGACAATAAACCAGACAATAACAAAGGTTAATAAAAGTAGTGGGCGATTAGGTAAAACAGTAACAATATCACATCTTGTGTGAGGAAAGTATTACCTATAATATCCTTCCATGTACATCTGAGTGCTCCTCCAAAGAGACCCTGCACAGAAGCCGCAGCTACGCACCCCCAGACCCGTGTGGACCTGCCACCCAGGCAGGGCCCATCCAGAGCAGGAGACGGGAGTAAAGGATCAGGGAGTTTATTTCCAATCTTTTCCCCACCAACTGCTTCAGCATACAGTGGAGGTTTTTGCTGGCAAACTTAGAGGTAAAAATTTAAAACTCCCTCAAGAATATATCATTTGGTCAGCTTCTGGGAAGGGAAGGAATGGAAGAAAGTGTTGATGAACTAGTTTTCCTTTTTGGTAACAAAAAGAAGGATGCATTTAAAATCAAACACAAGAATTTAAGGAAGTTTTGAATAGTGCCTAAAGACAAATTCTAGCGGATGAGATGAGCTAGCTGATGGGCTCAGGAAAGAACTGTAAACTCTGTCGACTCAGCGCCCTGTGTCTGAAGGTCAAGGGGAGACCTGCTCTCAGCCCCACTTTCTCTAGCAGCAGTTTGGGTAGGCCTCCTGACAGCAGAAAGCTACTTAGAGCTTCGTCCTATCATTGAACCTGCCAAATCTTGGTTTACTCATCTATTAAATGGGAATAATAACAGTTACCTTGTAGGGCTGTGACAATAAGATAGCATGCACAATGCAAAAGCAGGTGGGCTCTCACTGGCCCTAACCCTACGTGCCCAGTGCAGTCACAGCCGCCCTCCCCAGCAGCTCCGCCCGGCATCAGGCCAAGCCCGTGCCAGGTTGGCCCCCACCGAGGTGTGGAATGAGAGGCAGCCTGACACAGGAGAAGCACAGGCTTTGGACACAGAAGGATGATGCAGGTTCGACTCCTGGCCTTGCCTCCCAAATGCTACATATTTGGGCAGTCAGTGACTTACTACGTTTCCCATTAGCGTGTCCTCTATGAAATGGAGACGATCTGGCCCCAGTGCTAAGAGTTCAGTGTGTGTGTGGCAAGTCTCTGGTGAGAACTAAACGAGGCACAGATTTAAAGCTCTTGGTCCTCCATGCTCGCTAGCTGACGTCACGTCATTGCAATGTTCCTATTGTCATGGGTGTGACTCAGCTACTTCCCGCCAGTCCTGCTGTCGACCATGAGCTCACTCCTCTCCTCAGTCATGTGCTCACTCCCAGCCACCTGGGGATCTAGTAGCACAGGTGGCTGCTCTCTGGTGAGGCCGTGGCCCCTCCCTCCTGCCCCTTGGTCCCCTGTGTGGCAGCACTTGTGCCGTGGGCCTTGAGGACAGAGCGTGGTGAGTGCCTCGGAGGCCTGTCTGCAACTAGTTACTGAGGGGAGAAACCAGCCACTGCCCTATTTCTGGCTCGAACTTTGTAAAAACTTCTCTTGAAGTCCGAGGCCTGGGGTATTTAACTTCTTGGAGCCTCACTTTCCTAATCATCAGAATGGGCATAATGTGTGGCTCACTCTGAACGAGCCTGCCCTGAGCACATGAAAGCAAGAGCTCACCGACAGTGCCGTGCGCAATCCCGGATGGGCACGGTGGCCGGCACTTCTCAGGCTGCAGCTCACCCGAGGCATCTGGGCGGTCCGCCCAGTGTGCACAGAGAAGGCCCACCTGCCTGAGACCGTGCACGGCCTGTCACCCACAAGCTGGAAAACTCAGAGCAAACAGCTCTCACCAAAGGCTTTTCCTCAGCCTTTCCACAGGCGTCCTGGAGCGACCCAGGACAGGGACCACCCTCTGTTCCCTTTGAACCTCTGATGG
This sequence comes from Propithecus coquereli, assembly GCF_000956105.1. Taxonomy (NCBI): domain Eukaryota; kingdom Metazoa; phylum Chordata; class Mammalia; order Primates; family Indriidae; genus Propithecus; species Propithecus coquereli. Next base: position 8,516,875 of record NW_012153174.1, read on the forward strand.
CCCCAGTGAAGTCAAAACCAAGGAAGAGCTGTGGCCCAGCCCACTGTCTGCAGGTGCAACTTCTGTGGTCAGAGAAGTGTGGGCTGAGCAGTTCAAAACAACCCACAGCTCTCTGGGGGCAGCAGGGCTTTCCCCCCACCACGGGGCAGCTTTTACTAGGGCCACCAAGTCCTGAAATACAGCATTTTAGCAAAGCTGCGCTCAGTCCAGGAAACGGACACACAGAGGAAACAGAGGGAGGGCTTAAATTATGGTGAGATGTGTAGGCACCAACGAGGTGGGATTTGCCCGGACTGTGATATGATTTCTCAGGGCTTCCTGGTTCGGGTCGTCTTTTGGGCTGAGCGTTGCTGTCCTGTGGGGCTGACCTGTCCTCTGTGACCGCCCCATATCTTGAGGCGGCCATGTGCGGTGGAACAGTGCCCCGCGTGGCCTCAGGAGCGTGAGTCCAGATGAAGGCTCTGTCACTCTCTAACTGCGTGATCTGGGACAGCTTTTTTAATCCCTTGGGTGAACCCTTACCCCAGCTGCCAACAATGAGGATCATAGTACTTGTGATAGTAAGTTGTTGTAAGGAATAAAGAAGAAAATTTGTGAAATTGCCTAGCACTGAGCAGATGCTCAATAAAAGTTCATTAATTTGTTTTCACTTTGCCAGTCCTCGTGTTGACATGAATTTTTCTAGACCTTTACTTTTGAATTCCCATTAAATAGCAGTACTTTTATTATTTCTGATAGTTTCTTCTGTGGAAACCTTTACCCCCACGCCCTGCCATGACACTGAGAACTGGAAGCACACCTTGCTCTGTATGTTGGCACAGCTTTTGTGCTACTCCTCTGTCTTCTCTGGCCTAATTGTGTATTTCTGAGGGACCCGCTGCCTAGGAGGAAGGGTTGCTTGTTTATTGTAGGAGCTTCCTGAACCCACCAACCTGTCACTGGAAACCCCGACAGCTTATTCTCCAGGACTCAGAGCAACTCCATCTCAGGGACCTCCCTTGCTGTTTCCTCTCGTCCTGGACAGGTGTGTCACCATCCTTACCTGGTCCAAACTGTGCCCTGGTTGCTGCAAGTCAAACTTGCCATTTTCAGTCAATTGTGAGCTTGCCTTCCGCTCCTTGAGACTCAGACAAAGCTTCTGAGGTGGACTCTCCCTTATCTCGGTGAGCCACATACTTGGCTTTGCCTAACAGGTTGTGGCGGCCACATCTGGGGAGCGCCTGCCTCAACAGTTCTGGAGGTCAAGACAGAGACCCCTCGACTGGGAAACAGAGCACTCCTCTGAGGTCTGGGGACCCTCCCCTGGGCCTGGGGGCTCCTGACCACGAAGCTGAAGTAAGTGGGTCTCCTCTGGGCGAGAGCAATGACCTTTTTCAATGAGCTCCCAGACGCCCAGTTTATTTTGTCTCCTAGGAGTAAGAAATGCTTTTGAGATATCCATTGGCTGTTGGATCAGATTTGAGAAATGCTTGTTCCTGGTGGACACTTACTTCATTACTAACACTACTGTTTGCCGCTGCCTGTTCCTGTCATTTTTATTGTTCCTTATTAAGAGGGGCCTTGAAATGAACCCATTCCTGGAGCCAGCCCTGGGGCCAGAGATGTTCTGATTCAAAAAGCTATGAAATGTGTTAAAATCTAAAAAAAAAATCTGTTCAATTTTAATGGGCTTCCTTTTTTGGTTTACTGTTTATTGTCTTTACCTTAAATATGAAGGAATTTTTTTTTCTGTGTAATCTATCAAAATATTGTCTTGCTGGAATGCTTTTTGTGCTTAATCAGGTTACCCTCCATGTTTATTTTTAAGTGTTTTATTGTCACTTTCAAATGAAGAGCCACATACTATTTCTCAGGTACCCACAATCCTATCTTAAGTGTTCAAATCTCCTGACACCACTTTTGTCCTTCCTAATATTGATTTCTAAATGTAAAATGAAGTAAAATAACTTTGAGCATATCTTTTGTACCTAAAACTATTTGGGGAATTTTTTATTCCCCAATTTTTTATTCCTGGAAACCACAAAGACTTGTTCTTTCACTTTAAAAAGAAAGGTACCTTACATAATTAGGATTATTTGATATATAGAAAGAGTTGTCAAGTCAGAAGTGACGCTTAGTCTTCTTTACATTAAATATGTAAAGGGAAAATGTTTAAGTATTTCAGAAATCACATGCTGTATAGGAAGGAAGTAAATATTGGTCAGTGCCTTACTGTGCATAATAGTTTTTTTCCTCAGAGTCCTGATGTTAGGCAGGAACAATATAGTTATCAGCTATATTTTCAGTTGTTATTTAGAATTTTTACTTGGTCACAATCTTTTAATTTGAATCTAGTGTCTTCTAGACTAGTGTTTTCAATTTGAGATGCACCTAGGAAGTTCTGTCAAAATACAGATGTTTTAGGACCTGCTCTAGATTCATTGTTTGCTTGATATTCTTGATATATTTTTGGTATATTTTTATTACATGCTTGGTAAATTCTTGGTATGTTATATATGCTGTGTTTCTGGATACTTATATATTATATCTCATATTTTTTTCTTTGTAACATTCCAAATCTATTTTTATAAATCAGGTTAATGTACATTGTCTTTGAAAACACTCCTAGTCATTACCCTCACAGACATTTGGTCTAAAACCTTAGATTGCCTTTATTACATTTGTTTTGCATGCCGCAGTCCACGACGTGGACTGCCAAACAACCATATTTCTTTGTCATTTGCGTGATTGTAATGAAATCGCATCAGATTTTCCACTTCGGAAATGATCAGCAGTGAGTTAATCGTGGCCATTGCAAGTCTTTGTTATCTACAAATACTATTTCGTTGATTCTGATGGTTGCTTTAGGCCTCAGCTACACGCCAAGTTTTTGTCCTCAAGAAAGGACTGTCCTGTGACCCCCTGGAAGAACTCTACCAGGTACTCTTAACAACTAGCGCCGTAGTGCTGGAGGACCATGATTGGAGTCGCGTCCTTCAACTAAAGAAAATATTAATAAACATCCTCAAATCATAGGAAGATGGTCCCCAACGGGGGCCTGAAGCCGAGGGTTCTCTGCCACCCTCCCAAAGCGGTTTCCACTCCAGTCTGCAGAGCCAGGCCAGGCCCGCACCTTGGGATCCGCGTCCCTTCTCTGCTCCAGCTGCGCTTCCTCTTACCTGCGTAAAGCGCCCTTGACTACTTACTTGTAAGTCCCCCATTTTTAATATTGACGTTGCATCCTCATTCCCTGTTGGATATGAGTCCAGTGCTTGGCTATAGCTCACCACAGGCTGGTAAAACATGTAACCAAACCAACCACGGCCGTAAGATTCAAGGAAAGCTCTCGTCTCTAAGTCTTGTCTTGCTGTTTCCTCCAGTCCTCAGTGTGGCATTGGGATCCCCGCCTAACCCTAATCAAGCCCCCACTTTGAAAGACCCACTTTAGATCCAACTTTCAGTTCTCAATCAATGCCGACCTTACTTTCCCGCCTCGAGGCTCTGGCAAAGTTTGGAAGGCGGTGCTCTCCCTGACCGCCGCGCGCAGCGAACGCGGCTTCCTCATCAACCGGTTTGGTTGCTGACCCTGGGAGCAAGGTTTGACGTACTTTTCACACGCCAGATATTTCAGAGACGTTATAAAATGTAGGACTTAAGACGTTTCTACTCTTCGTGTTTTACATCTTAGGTCACGGTTATAATTCTGAACTAAGGTGTATGTATGGTGGGCCCTCCGTGTCTGTGGGGTCCACATTCGTGGACTCAACAAACTGTGGATAGAAAATATTCAGAAAAACAATCTCACAAAGTTCCGAAAAGCAAAACTTGAATTTTCTGAGTGTCAAGGACAACACCGAATCCGCGTGAATGCCGTGCAGGCATTGCATTAGGTATTATGGGTAATCTAGAAGCGACTGGAAGCGCATGGGAGGATGTGCACAGTCCATGTGCAAATGCCTTGGCCACTTTGGTCAGGGCCTTGAGCAGCTGCTGACATGGTATTGGTGGGGTGTCCTGGAGCCGGTCCCCGTGGATGCCGACGGATGGCCATATTTAGAAATAGTGCAGCTACTTGAACACCACTAAGATAAATGCAGTATTTTTTTCAAAGTTCAACAGACACCTATTTGATTTTTTAAAACAAATTAATTAATGGTCATTTACTGATAAATCTTGTACCGCCCCAAGAGGATAGAGTTAGTGATTTGGCAGAAATGAGCATGGGAGTGTGCCAGGGCTTGCATGAGGAGCACCACACACACCACACCATTCTCTACCCTCACAGTGACCTGCCACGGGTGTCACCTGTGTCACAGACGAGGGATTCAGCAGACCAGGATTTCAGACCCACATCTGTCTTCCTTCCTCCTCTCTCCGGCCCTGCCTGCCTGCCACCGGCGCGTGGTGTGGGCGCCCGGCCACGAGACATACCCTCGGCTGCCCAGGGGCACGCAGGCTTTGATGTAGAATTGTGCAATGTCACGATATCCTCATGAGGCATTTGGGGAGCACTTACCCCCGGAGTAGGAAATGGACCACGTGAAAACGTGGCACCAGACCCGAGTCTCCGATTCTAGTCTGCACTGACGCTCCCCTCTTGCCCCAGAGCCTCTCCGAGGGCTCCCCTGCTGGGTGCCTCCTCTGCCTTCTGGGTTGCCAGGAGCGCCAGGGTGCCGTGTGTGTGGCTTCCCTCCTCCATGGCTATTGCCCCAGGCCACCGGGAAACGTGGGGCCGATGTCACCCTCTCGTCACACAGGGACTGCAGAAGCCACCCTGTCTGCATCGCCTCAGTGTCGGCAGGTTCCCACGGCGTTCCTCACAGTGCTCTTCATGTTGTAGCTCTTTCATTAGCTTCCCTATCTGATGCCTCGGGGAGCAGAGGGCGTCCACCTGTGCCGCACGGGTGCCTGTCCACATCTCCCTGCCCATGCCAGCCCCTATGCCAGAAAGCCACTTGCGGCCTTCAGCTGTCTTATACATCAGAAGGAACTTGCTGTCCCCTTAGAGGTCGCCTGACAGACAGTCCAATCTTTCTCCTCACTATTTCCCTCAGGGAAGCACGGAATCTTCATGCCAGGGAACTTCTGCTGGCCCGTGATGAGTTCCCAGAGGAAAATTAGAGCAGGCGGGTCGGGATGTTTAACACACACTTTTCATGACTCCATTCCTTGCACTGGTCTCAAATCTTTTTCAGGGTCATCCTCCCTAAAACTAAGAAAGTGCTCACACTGTTCTCTTTTCTTTCTCCCCTCTTCCCCATCTCTCTCTTTCTCTGTGTTTCCCTAAATAATGTGCTGTCAGGAAATCTGCAGGAGGACATTTGAGTTTTGGGAAATCAGGCCCTGCTCAGCTGTCATGAAAGTAATTTGGGTTGCATAACTTGTCCTTGGTCCTTGTCCAAAGATCATTTTTATTGGGAATAAGTTATTACTACTAAGTACTACATTCCTAATCCTTTTGGATATTTAAGAATCTTTATCAGAAGCAAGTGGGACACCAATAACTTTTGGTCCTTTCCAAGTAAAATAACTTTGTTCAACTGTAGCAAAAATTTATTTCAGTGTTATGACAGATTTTAATTGTATTATTTACAATTTACTTATTTGTCTCTTAGAGGGAATGACACCCTGGGAGGAAGTTTAACTAAATCAGATGTGGGAAGCTTTCTGGCATTCTAGGGCAAAGGTGGTTTCTCATCCTGTGTGGGCTCTGCTGAGGCTGGTGCTTTTGAGCCAGTCCGGGGCTGTTGGGAGCAGCGCCGTGGTGGGGATCGGAAGCTGGGGTAGCTCCGCGAGTCATTGCTGGGCTCCAGACGCTGAGAATGAGGGGCTGTGCAAGTAAATCACCTGTGATGTTGAAAACAGTGCTGAAATAAGCATGCATCCAACTAAAACAAATCTCTTTTTTTGGAAAACATCATAGGTAATAGAAGCCCCACAACGTTTAATGAAAATAAGAATTCTTTAAAAAATGCAAAGGAAAATCTGTTTTTTCCAAATAGTATATGATATCATTGAAACATTTTGGGCTGGGTTGCTCTGCTTTGTGATGGCATTAACTTTATTTTTAACAATTCCTTTATCTCCAGACCCCTGGAGGCAGCCATTCTCTGGCCATGCCACGGAATGAGGCCTTCGTTGCAGAGCTCAGGGGTTCTATTTTTGTTGTAAAGAGACTTCACAGTACCACGCACTGGCAGTTGACAGATTCTTTTCTCAGGACGTGTAAGTTCTTTATAATCATGAATACATTCTAACCAATTTGAGTTAAATGGCCAACATTCTACTAGTCACAGGCAGAGAACCAGGCAGAGAACCTGGCTTAGAGAAAGCCCTGGTCGGCTGGGCGTCCCAATCAGTGTGTGGTCAGAGCCCTTGCGAATCAGGGGCCCGTTTGCTTTGCCTGCACAGGAAAGCTGTTAACTCCCTCTCTCACCCCAGTAGATTAGATTTCATGTCTGGCTAAATCCTTGGTTAAAAATCTGAAACAAAAGGGATCCTGCACTAACCTTTTAATGCATCATCATCCTACAAACTTGGAAGTGAGTTGCAGGAACAGTGCATGAACTATGCTGCTGCCACGGAAGCCGGGCCTGTCAGGAGATCCTGAGGTCAGACCCGTCCTCCCGGCTGCTTCTAACACCCCACCACGGCTTCCAAGGCAGTGTCAGTGGGTAACATGAAAAGGTGGAGATCAAGTGTGCTGAATTAGAAGTATGAAAAGGTTGTTCACTAATTCATGGTGGCTATTCAGATGCGTTTGGGTTGCTCTGTGATTATTTCTAGTCGTTGTCAGACAGATTTTTATCGAAAGCCTCGTCTTAACTCACTAGGCTTTTTGTGCACGAGTGGAATCGCCTGGTGGTTCACGAGTCCTGCTTTATGCTGCAATTCCACTTCCGCTGCCCCAGTCGAGGCTTTGAAACATGCTGCACATTTAGCCACGCTGCCACTGAAGCATATTTGGAGGTTAAAACAAAAAAGAAACTCTAGTCCTGAACAAAATACCTGAAATTTCAATTACAGCAAAAGTGATTTACACAGAGGCAGTGCTGCCGCAGCCGGCGGCCCGGCCCGGCACACAGGGTCTGTTTGGCCATCCTGCCGATTTGGCTGTGTCGGTGAGTATCGGTTTGATTGGTTTTGCCAGCCTCTTAGGCACAGCGTGAGGTCCACGATCGCTTTGTTCCCTGATACAGGGAATGCCAACTGGTGTTAACTGGAGTTTCTAACGGGATTAGGACTGGTGTGGGGAGAGGTTGTCCAGTCTTCTGCTGACTGTGGCCTGAATTAAGGGGCAAAAGCAAACCTGGTCCTGTTAACACCTCCCGTTTCCACATGCTGGTGCCACCACGTGGCAGGGTTCAGGGGACGTGGTGCGGGCGGAGTGAGTGGGCTGGAGGTGGGTGCGGCTGGGCTGACTTCTGTCTGTGAGCACGTTGCATGAACAGGCGGCTTTTGGCAAAGCAGGAGGAGGCAATGGCTGGGAGCGGTTAACTAAGGAAAACGAGTAGTAGAAAGGATGTACTTATCATCTACACTTTGAAATCTCTCACTTTGCATCTCTAAAATCTAAGCTTGGCACCAAAAAATGCTCCATTGTGAGGGAATTCGGGTTAAGTCACCATGGATGGCTTACTGGGCTCTTTCAGGATTTGAACATGGCATTTCTCACCTCCTCCACACTAGTCTTTATAGCCGCTTGCCAAGTTTAAGGGGGGAAAAATCCCTTAATTCTGGTTAGAAGTGTTTCGAATGTTACATAAAGGGTAGCTTGGCTGGTTAACTGCAAGGGCAGTGTGCTAACTTCTGAGTAGCTTTCATTTCAGGAAGCATTTAAGCCTACTCCCTAGGACACCACCGTGAGCAAACACCGTGATTTAAAGCCCTCCTACACCCTGATCTCAGCATCGCCGCTTTACTGCCTCATTAATCGGCCTAAGTATGCTGCCAGGATATGAAAATAACAAATACATTGTGTTTGACGAAATTCTTTGGTCTACATTTGCAAAGGTGCAATAAATTCCAATTTGGAAAATAAAATTCTTTGAAGAAAATGTTTCTTTTTTTGTGTTTTAGGTTTTGCATCTCAGCCTTCAAATGGAATTCAAAAATTGGCACATGGTAAAGCCAGCACTCCCATGTGATTCAACACTTTTAAACCTGAAATAAAACCTGTTTTCATTTGTCAATGAAATAAGGAAATGTGCCATTGATAATGTTTTCGCTCTCTAAATGTTATCATTAGATCCCCTTTTCGCTGCATATTTGTAATTGTGCAGATGGAGACAGCCAAACGAATCCCACCCTCCACCAACTGTGAAGAGAGGAGCGCTGAGTATTTAAGCTATAAAACTAGTTTTTGGTTTGACCCAGTATTCGCAATTTGTACGAACAAATTGTGTGTCCCTATTCTGGTAGATTCAGTGGATGCCACAGTGGTGTGTCTCAGTGCTTTGTGGTCGAGAATAAAATTTAGTGGCCAGTTGTAGAGCACAAGTGGAAAAATGTCCCCGGTGTGATCAAGGTGATCACAGTGGAGAATTCTGCCAGGGCGCCTCCAGCCACAGGGTAGTGTTACCAAGTACGCAAATGCACGGGGGTGATGACGGGTGGCATTCCTTCAGCTGTTGGCACTGCATTTTTGTTGAGCAGGACTTTTTCCCAAGTGCATGCGTGATTTATTGGTTGTGACAAATACAGTTTTTTCTGAAATTTCTAAGTATGGTGGGACCTAATGTTTGCTTAGGGCACCTGTCATCAGCAGTGATATCTTTCCAGGAAATTTCCCGCATCTTCCACAGATACTCTTTCTCTAAAGGTAAACATCCTGCAAGGGCTGCGACTGCATGCAGCAACTCTGCAGGGCTGGAATGTGAGCTGCTGGCACCATGCTGGCCCATCCCCCGAGCTGGTTCCCGCTCCCCTGGGGGCCCATTCATGCCCCAGTCATGAAATTGTTCCCTGGAACTCGAACTCATTTTGTTGCTCTTTAGTTTAAGGCATGATTTGTTTTTCTTAAGAATTCCTTATATAATACTTGGAGCTTTTCAGATAAAAACCTCAATAAGTGATTGCTGTGCAGAAAACTTAGGGAAGAAAGTTAAAGAAATAGTAATTTATATTCTTTCTATATAAAGATGCTACATCAACTAAGTGAAATGTTCAAGTCCTGCATTTTAGCAGGGCGCTTCTGATACCCTGCATTTTGTTACGAAACACGCACAGACAGGACAGTGACACTGTTTGAAGATGCAGTGACGCTGTGGGTTGCAGTTAAGTCGGGGATTGGCATGGAGGAGCTGGAGGAGCTGAGCCCCAGGCTCTAAGGCTCTGTCAGTTCAGATAAATTGCACAGCCCTGGTCCGGATCCCAGTCTTCAAAGCCAGAGTGTCGGGTTACGTTTTATAAGCAGATACTTAGATTCAAAGGACTCCCAGAGATAATCTAGCCTTAACTCAGAGACCCTTAAAAATGTACTTTTGATATTTATATGCTTTATTTTCACAGGCGCTTTCTTCTGCCAGTCCTTTTGTAGGTCAGGGTTTTAAAGGATCCAGCGATCGTCATCCTTCCCACCGCAGAGCCAGCCTGGTTTCTGGCCCCTTCGCCGTCCCCTGCGGAGCCTGCGCTGCCCGGCAGGCCCGGCTCAGGATCTCACGAAACCTGCGGGGGCTCTTCTGTCTGGAGCCCCATCTGCAGGCGCTTGGGACGGCTCCGCGGACAGAGTGACTTGTCGTTTATCCCCTCCTGTTTCTCAATCGCGGCAGGACTTGCTGTACGATTCCATGTTTAACTGGAGGCATCTGGTGCCTGTGCTGCTGTTTACTAAAACCCTTCGCTTCACTCGTAAGCAGTTGGCCCAGCTGGGCTGCTCGTCCTCGGCTGGCTGCGGATTAGCCTGTGGGAGCGAGGCCTTCCCGGCAGGCTCTGCGGGCTCATGCGGCCATGCAGATTCTCAGCTCGAACCCAGCCTGCTTCCTGCCACTTGCATCCCTCCACCGACTGCGCAGGGTTTGGGCCTGTTGGTCAATCCTGTTTCACAGAAGCCTGAGGCACTTCCCAGAACATTTGCTACACGAAGAATGTCTGCACGCTCTCCTGCTCCTGTCTGCTGACAGGCGGGGCTCAGTTGGGGGGTCTGAGCCAGGGGCCCTCTGTGTTCTTGTCCCCTTGGTGCCACCTGGGTCTTGCTGACAGATGAACACAGCGCCTCCCACCCGGGCCTCTCCTCAAGGCCCCAGCCTCTCCACACTGGCCTGGGTCCCTCTATGTCCAGGGCTCCCTGGCCTCCCGGCTCCCACTCCCCACCCTCATTAGGGAAACGGTGTGTTTTCTTTTGCATTCCTCTGCAGCCCCCGGGCTCATTTGAGCCTGTGGAAATCCACGGTGGCTACGGCAGATGGAGGCAGGGCTGCTAAGGGAAGAAAGAGCCCAGGGAGTAAATAAGTGTCAAGGAACTCATTGTCTGCTCTCCACCTGTTGTTATTCTGGTCCCAATCAACCTGCTCGCCAGGCTGGAGCCAGCGGCCATCTGGAAACACTGCTCTGTTTATAAACTTGGCATGAAGCAGCACTCCTGGGCCCTGACCTCCCACACGAATCTGGAAACAATTAGAGCAAGATGATAGGCAGTCAGGGAACGCTCCAGGGAGGGGGCAGGAGCCTGTGAGGGAGGGGCTGGGGGCGCCCGCAGGGGAGAGGCGGCCAGGACGCTGGGGGCCCAGGGAGCTGTGCAGGGGGAGGCCTGTGGAAGGGGGACGCTGGGGTGGACGTAGGAGGATCTGGGGGTCAGGAAGTCCTGGGGGATCTGGGTCTGGGAGGGGTCTGGGTGGGCTGGTGGGAGAGGTGGGATCTGGGGGTCGGGTTGGGGTTGGCAGGGGTCATGCCGGAGCCCAGGGAGGTCTGGGCCCTGGTGGGAACTGGGAGGTGGCCGGCTGCCTGGGGTACGGGGACCAGGAGAGGGGCCCTGGCTGTTTGCTCTAGACAGTGCGATCGCAAGCACATGCCACGCTGCCCTGCGGCCCCAGCCTCTCAGGGTCCTTTCCAGTCTCCTGGGACCTCTCAAGCAACAAAACAGACTAGTGGGGCAAAGAAAACACTCCTGTCTGCCCGGAGACAAGTATATAGTGGATTTTGTGGTGAATGAAGTCCTTTCTCGTCTTGTAAGGAATGTATTATAGAATTTCAAGTCATTTTATTAGTTTCAGAAACACATTCTTGAAAAGCACTTTTTAACCGAAGGAAGTTTAAGCATGTCCCACTTTGCTACAGAAAAACTAAAGAGATACTTGAAGCACAGGGGGACATTCCTTTACTCGAAGAGCCAGCACAGTCCAATCTGAGCAGACGATGCCATGCTTTTGTGTTTGGGAGGCTGATTCCAGCTTCCAGAGTCCTGAGTATTAGCCAGATGAATGAGTCTCTTCCTCTTTACTCAAGAAACAATGTCTCTCTCGTTTTTTTTTTTTTTTGCTGCAGTTTTGAAATGTGATTCCCAACTCGAAGTCGATGCTGTTTTCACGCTCAGCTGGGTTTCTAACTCCTGAAATATTAATCTGTGGGAGTTGCTGGCAAACCAATAATTGGCACCAATTATTATAACAAGCTCCTGATCGGCCAAATGATACTTGAAGAGGGAAGTTTACTCTGTGCTGGTCTTCTTGGCTCCTGGGGGCTCAGAGCAGCCTGGCCACAGGAAAGGCGGCCGCTCCCCTGGCCTCTCCTCCTACTTCCGACGCACAGAATGCCTGGAACATTGGCCCCAAGTGCATTTGCTCAGATCTCTGAGAAGTATTAATAGTCCGTGGAAAGTGGTGTCATGGACCAACACAAGTCCTCCGCCCTCTCCCTGTGCAATCCCCGACTATGTCCCTTCCCCACACCCTATTCCCAGCATTGACTTCCCATGAGTTTTCTTTTTGGTCTGAATATTCTTCATGCTCCATGCTTCTGATAGCCGAGCTACTAAAAACCCAATGCAAGAATGTTTAGGATTGCAGAATACATCACATGCAGTGACGTGAAAAATCCTCAGCAAGAACCACGGATGTCCAGAGCACAGGCTGGAGGTGGTACGGCAGGGCTGGGGGATGTCCCCGAGTGGCACTTGCTGCCCGATGGCTGCAGCCTAGCACAGTGCTCATTCTGTCCCTGGAGAGGTTCAATCTGCTGAACGAATTTTTGACTCTTAGTCTTGTTGCAAATGGATTCATTTGAACTATAACATAAAATATTATGTTTATTTAACCCCCGTAAACTGATCTCCTTTGTCTTCATGAACTGGCTGGGCAGCTAAAGACCCACATTCCTTCCACAGTTAATAAAACTTCATATTTTTCTGTGTGTTCATAAATTTAATTACACTCAGACCCACTTAAACTACATCAGTTTTTCAAACTATACCTAGATTAAAAAACACAGCCCTCCCACCCCGCCGGCCAATGTGCAACATAATTATAATCTACAGACTAAAAGACATACAGTGGAAATTCATTTTGGCGGCTTTGTCCTTAAGAAATCATCTTGCATCTTGTCCATTTTGGGCTACACTTCTGCCCAAGATAATAGATTCACATTTTAAATGACTCCGTTTGTTCAACTTTATTAAAACAAAACAAAAACCCACCACAAAATAAAAACCAAGCCAGATACAGTTTACTTTGTGCAAGACTGAGCACATTCTTCCCAGCGCCGGGCAGGTACGCGGGATCCGCGTGCACCCGGGAAGTAGAAAGGCGAGCTGCGCAGGTGTCGCCCGTGCCACGGACCTCAGCGCACGGCCGCCGATCATGCCACGTCTGCGCCCGCGGCTCCTCCCAGGGTTTTCATGAAAATTAATGTCATTTGGGTCCAGTGTTTTGCCCTTTTGGAGAGAAATAAATGCAAATTATCAGCATGCGGGAGTTCCCTACGTCCCTAGCAGCTTCCTTAGAGATGAGAGCATGGTCGTTAGCGAAGGGCGGGCGCGTGGCCCACTTGGCCTTCTCTTGACTCTTCTTGAAACAACATTTATCCGAACGGTGCTTTAAAATTATCTTCTCTTTTGTTATTAAGAACACCGTGATCCTCTGTTAATTCAAAACATTTATCTCCATTTTCAGAGCCTCGCTTTCTTCTGCCCCTAGTCCTGCGATCGACTCTCGGCAGACTCGCGTGCGGTCGCCTGCTGTCCCGTCTGTCCGCCTTCCACTCTTCCCTCATTGGACTGCTGAGAGCAAGTCTTGCTCTGCCCTCCACATGCAAAAATTAAAAAGCGAGACTAAAACAAGACAAAAAAAAACCCAGACGTATTCTAGAGAATTTTTTTATTTGATTGCTTCTTGAAATTTCATTTCTTTACAATGTGTTCTTACAATAATATTTTGCTTAAATATTTGGGCCAAGGAAGACTTTTACGAATGATCGTCTTTGCAGCTTTCTCACTTGGAAGTCGGCTAGTACTCAACCATCTGATGAATGGAAGAGTGACAACTTGCATTTTCTCTCTGGTGAGGAGTGGACCCGCAGAGACAGGCAGCTGTGGGGGAGTGTCTCTTTCTAAGAAGGCTCAGGTATGTAGCATGGGTTGAAATTCTGAAATGTGTGACTGAGCTCCCACTTACAGACTGGACAATGTTTTGTCCCTGCGCTAATCTTGTCTTTGTGGAGGGGTTGGAAGGAAGAAGGAACACGGACATTTCCAGCCCCAAGGTATGTTCCTGTCTGGACACTTTTGGCTGTTTAATTTTCAGATCATTTAATGGCGGACGATTTTTAAGGCAGACATACAAGTAAGCCCTCTATCCCTTAGCTTAAGGATTGTTTCTTTCAGAGGGGTGAGCAGCTGCTCCTGGACCTCTGCAGGGATGCAGTTGTTCAGGGCAGGGCCTCCCCTAGCTGCAGGAGAGAGGTAGGCAGTGGGCTCCAGCTAACAGAAGCTCGCCTGTGGGGTGGTGATGCTCGCGTGAGCGTTTGCGCTGTCATGGCCACGTGGGATGTGCTCAATGACCGCCTGTGCTGTAGCAGAGGTGTAGGGCATGCTGAGAGCATTACCTGTGTGACTGCCTTGCCTTCTGCCTGTATAGATGACACATACCATGTCCACCTTACCTACCCCCGCACACCCTGCTCCCGGCTCAGTGGCAGTCAGTAAATATGTGCCGAATGAATGAATAAATGAATGAATGGCCAGAGGCATGTTTTGCTCTGAGAAATTGGGGAGTAATTTACAGCAAAAATAACAAGGGAAGCCCAAGACTGCCCTGGAGGGATAGTAATTCAAATAATAATCTTTCCCTCCCCTATACCTCCCTTCCTAGGAGGTTTTGCCGCTTAAACATATTTATTATTATCACTGTTATTATTATTAAATATTAGCATTATACTACTGCTAGCAATAGAAGTTTGCAGCAGGGATACTATTTCTAGGCATACTGTCATGTACTCCTCTCCCTGTGTCCTCCAGGAAAAGAGCAGACACATACTCAACAACAAAGATTTCTCATTTTTGAAATTCAAATCCAAATTTCTTGGCAACTTAATATGTTGGAAAGCAAAGCTTTACAGAGAAAAAGAGAGACAGACAGTGAGAGAGTGAGAGAGGGTGAACACACACTTTCTGCCTTCCTCAGCATAGCAGGCATAGACAATTCAGAGCCTGGTGTCTCTCTTGCAAGCATAAAGAGTTGCCACCACCATGTTCCTGCTCCAAGGAAAATGAGGGAATTAAGAGCTAAGGAGTGCAAAGGCCCACCTTGCTAGCACAGAGGCCTGTGGGAAGAAGGGAGAGATGTTAGGGTCATGGGTGTCAGTTCTTTCCAAGCGCTTAGGGCCTCCCTCAGGTTGGTGCTTCACAGACGCTCGGATTGGCACAGGGACCCAGGCCAATCCAAAGACACTTGAAGAACAATGAATCATTGCTTTTCAAACCACAGACTTTTGGGGTGGTTTGTTAGGCAGCATTAGCTAACTGTTACAACCGATAACCACCTTTCGTTGCTAAATCTAAAGTATCTTCTTCTGTCCTAGTGGCAGAGACTGATAGAGGTTAACCAGAGCTGTTTTCCCTCTCACCACAGGCACACATGTGATGAGTTCTGGCTACCTGGATGTGGGCAGAAGGGATGTGCCACTTCTAGCCTGGCCCATAAACTCCTCCGCCTCCCGAGCCTTTCCCATCAGCTGCTGGGTGGGGGGGCCTGGCAGAGGCAGGACCGCAGTCTGGAAGACGGCCACTCACCAGGAACACCCACAGCAGACTTTGTGTGAGTGGGAAACAAGGCTTTGCTGTGTCAAGTCACAGAGCCTTTGGGGTTCATGACAGCAGCTAGAGTCATTTACTGTCACCATCTGCCTCCTTCTCCTGCTTGGCCTCCCCATGGCCGCCGTGAGCAGTGCTGACGCCTTTATGGCTCCCCCTCCCTGGGTTTCCTTGATGCCACTCTCTGTGGTTTTCCTGCAGGGAAGTGGCTCTCCGGCACCATCCACACAAAGCCCAAGGCTTTTGTTGCGCTCCCTGCTCCTCTCCCTTGCCGCCATGCCCTCAAAGCCTGTGTGTCTCCGTAAACACGCTGGCCTCCCACTCACTTAGGGTTTCTTTCTGCTTGAGGTACTCTTTCCGCTTTTTGTCCTCCTGACTTTCTCAGGGCTGACCTATCACCAGTTCCAAGAACGCTGGGCTTTGGGGTGGGGCTGCTCCCATGGGCTCCGACAGAATCCTGTGTTGGCCGGGATCGTGGGCCTTATTGTGGCAGCACTGCTCCGTCTCTTTCACCAGCTCACTCCGAGCTCGAGCACTCTCAACCTGTGGTGCTCACTACTGCATCCCAAATGCATAAACAAGTGCTTGCCACTTGGCCGTGCTAACCACTATTTGGCAAGTGCATCAGCTGATGAGCTCTGCAGGACTGGGAAGCAGCAGTGCACGCACGGCGTCTAAAACCAGACTCAGTGTTCGACAACAGGTGATGAATGAGGAAGTCAACCAGAAAAAATAATGCCGCTTAATCTTCCTTGGAGATTATCTATACTCGGTCCTTTTGACAATGACTAGACTGTCTGCAATTATAGGTACAGAACAGCCTTCCTTCAAATAGTGTTTCTTTCTATTATCATTAGTGATGAAAACTGGGCAGGATTTATTTCACATATTACAATGCAGAATTTGATGTCGTTTTTATGTGAACATAACTGCTCTGTAAAACCTCAAGCATTTTTCTCTATTAGAATTGGCAGATGAGAGGTTATATAAACTCGTGGCCAATTGAGAAGTTCCCAAACCATCGCTATCGAAGCAGAGGGAACAAAGGGCAGAGCGTGGTGTGTGTGGATTACTTCTTTGGGATGGCCTAGACCTGTGGCTGCATCTGTTCCTGGTTATGGTGCTGCTTTTCAACCACAGGGACACTCGGCCCCGGAAGATTAGCGGTGCTGCCCGAGCTCACACAGCAATGGGGTTGACACCACATTAGAAAGCAGGTATAGGTATGTTCCCCAGGGGCTCACACTGACTCCTTGTTTCCAGCACACAGAGTGAATCACAGAAAGCCTCTGTTGAGTCATAATGACACACCCAGGAGCTGATGGCATGCACCTAGGAGGTTGCATATGGACAAGAATTCCTGAGGGCTGCCCTTAGCCATTGCTCACCAGGGAACACTGTGGAAGGGGAAATTGCTGTGCCACTTGCTTTGGTTGCCACGCTGGCATTGTTTGAGCCTGTCCTGCCTGTGCACTGCTGACTCTGACCTCTGACCTCAGGAGGAGCACACAAGGGACCAAGGAAAGGGACCATGGCATCCCAGTTGTGCCTTACCAGGCTGGCGACAATGACAACAGCTGAAGTCTCATTGAGTGCTTAGTATGTTTCGAACTTGACACCCGAGTGACCTCGTTTAGCCCTCCGGTGGCCCCACGAGGGCTACCGTTGCTAGTCTCCTGCAGCCGGACCCAGGCCGTATGGTCCCCGTCCTCTCAGGGGGCCTGTCCAGGCCGGCTCTGCCCACTTCATGAAGCATCCATCCTGGGGGTCTTTTCTGTGGCTAGGGCTCCTTTCCACAGGGCTCTGGGGGTCCTGCCCTTGGAATAAGTATTCTTTAATGTTCCTTTTCCTGGTCTGTTCCCCAGATGCCCTCTTCCACTTCCTGAATGCTTAGGCTTCCTTTATAAGAACAATTTCCTAGAGCCCGAAGTGAGGTCAGAGGAATTGGAGTATGCAAGGAAGGACGGTGAAATGATCACGTTGGGAGTAAATGAAACATCCTTATAACCACAACACGTTTGTGTCTGTACGCAGCAAACTGGCTTAGAAACCTACACTCTTCACCATTTATTTTTGTGTTGATTTGGACGTGTCGGTGACGGGCAGCAAAGGACGAGCGCCATGGGATGGGACAGAAGCAGGAAAGGACTCTCCCCCCGCCGATATCCAGCTCGTTATTTTGAGTGCGTGACCCTCTTATGACACGACCCTTCCGCACAGGCTGCTGTGCGATTCCTGCCCCGTGCATCCTGTTCAGGGTCAGCCTGTGACCCTGCAGAACTCTCCTTATATTTTTCAGCAGCATAGTATGAGGCAAAGGCCGAGAGCTGCAGAGCTGTGTGCAGCGTTTGGAAGAGGCCGCGGGCTGCGGGCGTGCACAGCGCGGAGGCTCTTCCTGGCCGCAGCACCCCTGCCCGCCTGTCCTGCCCCCAGCCCCCTGCGCCCCGCTGCGGCTCCCCAGGCTGTCCCGCCGGCGTCTGCCCTGCTTTCTGACGTGACGGTGAGTGTGCAGGTGGCAGAGTCCAGGGAAGGGGCCTCAGAAGCAGCATGGTCGCTCAGGGGGCACGGAGGGTTACTGTTGTCCGCCCACCTCCGCCTGCCTAGTGCCGGGAGTTTGCCAAGCTCATCACAGGACGATGACAGCTTGTGAGAGCCCAGAGCCAGTTGCAGTTAATCCCGTGTTGAGAATTCTAGAGGTCACTGCCCTTGGCCGCCAGCCCTCACTGGGCCCTGAAATTAAGGAGCTCAGTCTTCTGTATAAAGAATCCAAGGAAGCTATTGTTGGGTTTGTTTCCAACTTCCTTTGTGTCTTTTTTCCTTCCATTTCTGAGCCTGACTTTTGTTTTTAGTCAATCAGCACGTACTCCCAGCTTCATTATTTTTACCTGTGGCAAGTTCTTTGATCTTAATTCTCGGTATTTGTATGTGTAAAGCAGGGAAAATGATATGTACCTAATATTGATGTCTCCAGGTAAATTAAATGTTGCAAACCGTATAAAATGCCCAGAAAAGTGGCTGGAAGGAAATGTGTTCTCAGTGGCTGTGAGAAGCCCAGGTTTCGGCCCTGACCTGCTCACTTTAGGGTCCTCTGGCCCTCAGAGAGGTGAGAGGACAGGGGCCTGTGCAGCCCGTGGGGGAGGACGGTGCGAGCCCTGGCCCACATATGCCTGACCCCGGCTGCCCGGGGTTGGGGGAGCCACCCCTGCCTGCTGACAGTGTGCTGCGACTCCCTCCACTGCGGCCACCTGCAGACCCGCCCTCAGGCTCCCTCAGCAAGAACCTATCAGGAGTCAGTTTTAGCCAACATGGGAGCGTTATCTCCATGGCGTGGATGAGCAAAAGGCAAAAGTCCCATATTTAACCATATTAAGAGCATGATAAATTCTTCAGCAAAGTTTTATATGGAGCGATTGTTTTGAATGAGGTCCACTTAATACTATTATATTTCAATAATGTCTTAATTTTTATATGATTCTACCACTTAAGTCTATCATTGTTAAACCACTAATAGCATTGGTTAAGTAGTTGCATTATTTTTAAGGGGATGCCATAAAATATGTATTTATTTAAATTTTTTTGAATAGGTAGCACATTCATAGAGTTCCAAATTCAAAATATACAGAGGTTCAAATATAAAATATTCTCCCACTCTTGTCTTGGCACCTGTTCCCTTCTTCTGAGGCAGCCAGTTCTACAAGTTTCCTAATGTCTTTTCAGAAATAGGTTATGTCTCTACAAAGTAAATCCATTCACGTTCATATTTGTTTCTTTTTCTGTAAGTGGTAAAAATACCATATGGACTGTTCTGCCACCCTGGGGACCCCTTTCTCCATCCCTGGGCAACTCATCTGCTTTCTGTCTCTGTGGATTCGATTATTCTGGACATTTCATATAAATGGAATCATACAATATGTTGTTCTGGCTTCTTCGCCTAGCATAATGTTTTCAAGTTTTATCCACACTGTAGCTGCTATCTTGTAGCAGCAATAGTTTTGGGGCACATTCCATGTTTGTACTTGAGCATTTCTTCAATCCTTTGACTGTGTGTCACATTCCATGTATGACATGCTGTATTATTTAGAAGTCCTTTAACGATGAATGTTTTTGGTTCCTTTTTTTTGATATAACAAATATTGTTATAATAAGAAATCTGTGTATATGTTATCTTACATGTATGGGAGTATTTCCGCATAATAGATTCCTAGAAATAAAATCAAAAGATATATGGATTAGTAATTTGTGTATGTATCGCCAAATTGTTTTTATAGAGGGTTTCCCAATTTACGTCCTCCCAGCAGTGTAGGAGGGTGCAATGTTTGATTTTCCCATACTCTCATTGATACACCATGGTATTCAATTTTTGATCACTATCAATTATAGAGGTGAAAAATACTTAAATATAATTTTATTTGACATTTATTTTAAGACAGGCCAAGATTTCTGTCCACATATTTAAGGGTCATTTGTATATGCTTTCTTTTTCTTTCACATTTTCCTACTCTGGTTTTGACCCATTGTTTATGATTTGTAAGAGCATAGTATTTATTAGAGACTTGCTTACAATGGTTCTTTTTCATGCAGAACTTTTTATAATTAAATTGCTACAAAGTTATTAATTTTTTTCTTTTATAGCTCCTGGATTATGTGACATAATTTTAAAGGGCCTCTCCATTGGACGATTATTAAAAATAAATTATTCTGTCTTGGCCTGGTGGCTCACACCTGTAATGTTAGCACTCTAGGAGGCTGAGGGATCACTTGAGCTCAGGAGTTCGAGACCAGCCTGAGCAAGAGTGAGACCCCATCTCTACAAAATATAGAAAAATTAGCTGGGCATGGTGGTGCTCACCTGTAGTCCCATCTACTGGGGAGGCTGAGGCAGGAGGATTGCTTGAGCCCAGGAGTTGGAGATTGTAGTGAGCTATGATGACACCACTGCACACTAACCGGGGCTACAGAGTGAGACCCTGTCTGGAAAAAAAAACAAAACAAAACTCTGATTCTTTTAGAAATTTATTGAAATATGTTCACATGGAATATATATAAAAATATATATATTTCACATGAAATGGAATATATATTCCATGTGAATTTTATTCTGATTATTATATGTGATATTTTCAAGGAATCTATATTATTATGTTTTAAAAAATTGTGGTGCAATATATACAACACAAAATTTACCATTTTAACCATTTTAAAGTGTATAGTTGAATGGCAGGTACATTAACAATGTGTACAACCATCACCACTATCTGGTTCCAGAACTTTCTCATCATACCTCAAAGAAACTCCATGCACATTAAGCAGTGCCACCCTGGGGACCCCTTTCTCCATCCCTGGGCAACTCATCTGCTTTCTGTCTCTGTGGATTCGATTATTCTGGACATTTCATATAAATGGAATCATACAATATGTTGTTCTGGCTTCTTCGCCTAGCATAATGTTTTCAAGTTTTATCCACACTGTAGCATATATCAGTACTTCACTACTTTTCATGGCTAAATAATATTTGTTATCTGGATATACCACATTTTGTTTAGCCTTTCACTAGGTGATGGACATCTGGGCTATTTCCGCCTTTTGGCTATTGTGAATAACGTGGCTATGAACATGGGTGTACAAGCTTTTGTTTGAATATGTGTTTTCAATTCCTCGGGGTAGGTACCAGGGAGTGGAACTGCTGGGTCACAGGTGGTTCTGTGTTTAATGTGCTGAGGAACTGCCAGACTGGTTTAGAAAGAGCTTTTCAAAGCCCTCAGCTCCACCCCTCTCCCAGTCTCACAGGCTGGTTCTTACTCCTAGGCTTTCGGCTTTCGGCGTCTACTGTTTGCTCTGACTGCTACTTTCTGCTCCTGGCAGCAGCAGCTTGTTCATTTGCTGTTTGGGGGAACCGTGTCCTCCTAGCCTCTCTGCCTGGAGCACTCTGAGTTAGACCAAACAGCGGGAAGCCCCGAGTGCCAGTGCTTGGGGGAAATCCAGTCAAATCAAAACAGACAGACACAGTTCCTTGTGCTCAGACCTGCACCCGTGTCCACACTGGGCAGGGAGCTGCCCCTCCGGGCAGGCCGGGCAGGCTGCACGGCGGCTTCAGCTGCCTTTCCGCGGCGGGGCTGTCTCATGGTTGCTGTAAACCTTCGACTGCCTCCCAGGATTCTGTGAGGTTGATTTGACATTCCATTGTCAGATTTCTGGGAGAGAGAAACCCCCAGAGTTCCCTCTTCTTCTATTTTTGCTGTACAGGTTTTTAGGAACTTGAATAATTTCTGTCTTGCTGTCCTGGATTAATGGCGAAGTGCAGCGTCTGGCCCGGGGCGCACTGCTCCTGCGCATGGGTACCCGCCTGTCACTGCGAGGACTTCTCCGGGCCGTGGACAGCCCTGGGCTTGTAATCACATCCCTCGGAGCTCACGCGTGAAGACCCTTAGATCGAAATTGGATGTCAGTGAGATACCCCTTCCCGTCTTCAGCTGGTGATTTCAGCTCAGAATGAGAACTGTCTTTGTGATCGCTCACACGAAGGCGGCCGCTGTCCCCAACCCCTTTGTGACCTCTTCACCCTTCTCAGCCCCTCCCCGGCAGTGTGTGGTCGGCATTCCTACGCATGGTTCCAGGCTTGTAGTTCAGCTACACAAAGCTTTTAGTAACATTTTGAAAAAGAAGAGTGAAAAAGGATGACTTTCCATATGGGATACTGAAATGAACCCTGGATTATGATGTGTAAAAGTCTAGAGGCTGAGAAGTAGGCAGGAAAGTCAACGGCACAGCACGGACAGTGCAGAAGCAGGCGGGCACGCCGCGTCCGCTTGGGGAGAGCTTGCCTTGCCAGTCTGTGCTGGAGCACGTGGGACGGGGACAGTTCCGTGATTTCATATGATTTCATACCATGTAGGTGGGTTCAGGACTTGTATGGAAAGAATGAAGTACTAGAAGTTACCACAATGTGTAGTTATGTGGTGCCCGGGGGGCCAGGGACTTTGTAAGGAAGACTTCTAGGGCAGAGATCATAAAGGAAATGCAACCACACATTTGAATAATTAAGGAAGGATAATTTTTGTATGGTCAAATAACATCATAAAACGCAAGTTATAAACTGAAAATATATTTGCATCATAATAAAAAAGTTTTAGATATAGATATAGAAAAATGTCTTGGATATAAATAGGTGTAAATATTAAATATATAATCAAAATATATTAATTCAATATATATCTATATCCAATACAAAAAAGATAAATCCATCAATAGAAAAATTAATAAAAGATGGCCAATAAACTTAGAAGAAAAGCAAAGACCATTAGCAATCAAAGAGTGTTCAATCTCATTAGTAATCAAAGAAATGAAAAAAATATATAGTGATGAGATGCCATTTCCCACTATCAAACGACAAAAATGAAAAGGAATGATGGCACCCTGTGTTTGTGGGAATGTGGTGGTACATTTCTATACCACTAGGGGTATTATAAATTGCTACATTTATGCCACTTACAACATTTATACCATTTTACCTGATGCTTACACTTAAAGGAATATATTCTAAGAAAATAATTATTGATATAGGAAGACACCTCACTATGATGATGCTAGCTGTACTGCTAGCTAATCATAGTGGAGAAAACTTGAAGAAAACTGAATATTGAACATTTTGGGTTTAGTTGGATCAATTGTGAAACATGCACACAATGGAATACTCTCCATTCATTAAAAATGATGTTTTTTAAGCGTTTTTATTGAAATAGATGTTCCCAATACAACATGAAAAGGAAAAAAAGTAGTTTACAAAATTCTCTGTTCAGTAAGGCTATAATACCCTATTTTTATAAAATGTATATTTACGTATATCATTACATATATAAGGTAGTATCTTAAAGCATGCAGTTAAGTATATGCACAGAAAGCTGTCTGAAAGAGAAAATTCTAAAATACACTAAAATGAACACTATCTGGATGGTTTGTTATGGGTTATGCTTATATTCTTCTTCTTGCTTATTTGTATCTTTTGATTGTTTAACAATATGTATTTATTGTGTAATAAATCTAGGACTAAGTGTTTATTAAAAAAATAAAGTCCTTGAGAACTCTCCATTGCCTTGTAAAATAAGTGAAAACTCCCAGGAGTCACTGAAGGTTTTCCACAATGTGTCCCCAAACTACGCTTTCAGTTTTATGGTCTACCATTTCCCTTATAACGAAATCAGATCGTGTTCCTTCCCTGATTAAAACCTGGGGCGGTTTCCCATCGCTTAGAGTGAGCTGACCCCTCGCTGCTCTGCAGTCCCCTGTCGCCCGGCCCAGCACCTCCACCTCGTCTGGAGCAGCCTCCTGTCCTCCTGCCCATGGAGCCCGAGCAAATGCCTCTTCTCCTCTCTCGGTCAGCCTGTTTCCTAGTGAACCTTAATGCGACTTTCTCAGGGATGTCCCCCAAACCTAACTTAAAATAATCCTCTTTTGCCCACTCCAACTTTTTCTTTCATCACAATCTTCTATTCTGAGCAATTATTTAATACGTTCACCATAATCTATTTTTTAGTGTGTTGGCTTGAATAATCTGTCTCCCGTCAGCCTTTGCTCGCTGAGCGCAGGGCCCCCACCTGTCTGTCTTGGCCACTCTACGCTGGTGCTTATAGCAGTGCGCTGCGGCGCAAACGACACCGTGTTTGCACTGCGGCATCGACAACACCACGCTTGCCCAGACTCGATGAGCGGGTGAACCGCTCTTGTCAAGCACTGGGGCACCTTGAACACGCTTCGTAATTCCAGGCCCGAGCGTCGTTATTCCCCCCATCTCTGCCTGCCACATTCTGTCCATATTTCAAAGTCCATTCAGATTCCTGCTCCCCCGTGGAAGCCTATTCCGACGTTTACATGCCGGGAGGAAGGGAGGCCGATTATTGCCAGGACAGAAGGGGACACGAAGGGTTCCTGGGAACGTGTTCGACCTGAGGCCTCTGTGGGACCTGTGATCCCGCAAACGGCGGAACGTCCGCAGTCCGGCCTGAGCAGGTGGGCGTGAGGGCC
This sequence comes from Propithecus coquereli, assembly GCF_000956105.1. Lineage (NCBI taxonomy): Eukaryota > Metazoa > Chordata > Mammalia > Primates > Indriidae > Propithecus > Propithecus coquereli. The sequence continues at coordinate 8,541,113 of NW_012153174.1, forward strand.
ACCGGGGCTGGTGGCAGCGGGCGGCAGGTGGGAAAGCGAGAGTGGAGCAGGCGCAGCCCGCAGCGGGGGAGGGGCGGAGGAAGGGGAAAAGGGAAGGGGAGGAGGAGGAGGAAGCAGAGGGCCGGGGCAGAGAGAAGGGAGGAAGGCTCAGCAGGTGTGCGCACAGCGAAGCCCTGTCGCGCCCTTGGTGCGTTCTGCCTGGACGCTCGGAGCTCCCTGTCGGTCTTCTTGCCAGTGGCTTCCCCCTTCTCCCCAGGGACGGTCGTGTCGAATAATACATTTTACTATTTCTAAAACGCTATTACAAAGGTCTCTTATTTGATTCTCATAGCAACTCTATTAATTCCCATTTAATAGCTGGGAAAAGGTAGCTGGGAGGATTTTAAATGACATCTACAGTAAGATAGAACTGGAGCCAACGTTGGATTTCCACCTCCTTTAGAGAGATGCTGCCTGTTTGTTTTATTACGTCTATGCAGTTCACTTACATCTTTTTATTCTAAAACATGAGTGAGAAAGCAGGCCATTTTTCCTGTCAAAACCTTCAGCGATTTTTGCTGTGGAGTCTAAGCTCCCTGGGGAGGCATCAGATGCTCAGCCCCGCCGGAGCTGCACAGCGTGGTCTCCCTTCTCCTAAGCGGCCTGCCTTCGGCCTGCACTCCGCGGCGTGATGCGGTCTGAATTGTTTTGGTACATTCCTGCCTCTGTGGATCTGCTCAGCTGCTACTTCTGCCGAGACGCCTGTCTTCCCCACAGCTAGGAGTTGCTGGGCACCTGTCAGTGGTGCTTTCCCACTCCTTAAGGTTCGCCTTGGATGTTTGCCCCTCAGCGATGACTGTCCCGTCCCTTCCGTTGAAATCCAGTGCACTAGCCTCATTTAGTTAATGAACTGCTGGACTGTGAGTTCCTGGAGGACAGGACACATCTTTACCCTCCACAGGACGCGGTGGAGCGCCTTGTAAAATAAAGATTTAATAAATATAATGTATTGATTGAATATTTTCAATGGTGCGACTGTAAAGTCAGAGTTGCATCTTCGTCAAATATATACATTTACTTTTTCCATTACGTACTATTTAAAAAATTATTTACACTTTTTCAAGCTTATTTATTTAAATATATACAATCTTTTTATTGCTTTAGTATTCTTGATGAAATATGAAGAATATTCTGTAATATTCTTTATAAAATATAAAATTGTATTATCATAGTATAAAAAAGGCTGAAGTGATTTTGACATTTATATTGAGTTTTAAATTATCTGGTCCTGGCCACATAATTTCATTCCATTTGGTAGTTTAAGTTACATTGAAAGTCATGAGATTAAAAATATATGAACTGAGAGGGTCTTCTTCCAGGAAGCTGGTATAGATACACTTTCCATATTCCTCCCTCCAAACAGCTAAAACTCTGGCATTATACGTGAATCAATTGTAAGAGACTCCGAATGGTGGAGAGTGGAAGGCAGACCTACCTGGGACCTCTGGACAAGAGAAACAACACAGTCATGAGTTCCCTGGATTTCCTGTGGTCTCATATATCCCAGACGTGGAGCTGAAGAAGCCAGAAGACGGAAAACAGCGTGGGCTCAGACCAAACAGCATGCACTCGCCAACCAAAAGACCAAGAAAGGGGCAGCAAGACAGAAACCTTTAAAAAAAATGCTGTTTTCTTCTGGCCAAACACCACTAAACACCCCACCCATGTCAGCAAAGGCTGAGTGGGGAGCCTGAGCCCTGGTCCTTGCCAGGCTGAGCAAGACATCTCCACGAGGTTGCCTGGAGGGTATCAGAGAAGGCCACGCAGGGATCCGGGGCTTCCATTCCTGCCAGCCAGCAAGGAGCCCTGCCAACCCTGTGTCAGTGGAGACTGAGTGGGGAGCCTGGACTGTACCCTCACCCAGTAGGAACAGGGCCCTTCCCTCTGCCAGCTGGGGTCACGTCAGAAGAAGCCTTGTGGAGCATCAGGACATTCTCCATAGCCCAGAGTTAATGAAGCCACTCTAACCTCTTCACAGTACTGGTGGAGACCACAAGGAGAGCCAGAGCTCCCAAATCTGCCTGGTAGTGGTGAGAAACACACCCCCTTGCCTGCCCTCAGATGTCAGCAGAAATGCGGTGAAGGGCATAACCTTCTATTTCCACCTGGCAGCAATGCAGTTACACCCTGCCCTCTCCCCTGCACTGAACAAACAAACAAACAAAAAGGCAAAAAAAAAAAAAAAAAAAGCCCAGCTAATTAGAAGGTTTAAATAGCATCCAGTCTCATAATACAAATGTCCACTGAAATGGACATAATACAAAGGGACATAATACAAGTGTCCACTGAAAGATGAAAATCACTCACCACTACAAAACCCAGGAAGAGCTCACACTGAGGGACAAAAGACAATCGACAGATGCCAACACCTAGAGGCAGAGACAGAGATAGTACAATTATCTGAAAAGATTTTACAGTAGCCGTAATAAAAACGCTTTAATAAACAATTTGAACACATTTGAAACAAATGAAAAAACAGGAATTCTCTGCACATATACAAAGAGGAACCAAATGGAAATTTTAGAACTTGAAAATATAATAACTGAAATAAAAGGCTCAGGGGTTGGGCTTTACAGCAGAAAGGAGAGGGCAGAGAAGAGAATCAGTGAGTTGGAAGACAGAGCAAGAGGAATTAACCAACCAACAGAAAGAAAATAGAGTGAAAAACATTGACAAGAGCCTTAGGGGACTGTGGGAGTATACCAAAAGATCTAACATTCATGTCAACAGAGTTCCAAAAGGAGAGGAGAAAGAGGGCAGGGCTATACTTCAAGAAACAGTCACTGAAATCTCTCCAAATTTGGCAAGATTTGATCAAGAAGCTGAGAGAACCTCAAATAGCAAAAACATGAGACACAACATGATTAAATTTCTGAAAACTAAAGACCAGAATAAAAAAAATAATATATATGTACATATATATGCACACATACATACATATATATATATGTGTGTGTGTGTGTGTGTGTGTGTGTGTGTGTGTATATAGAAAGCAGTCAGAACAAAGACCACCTTACCCATAGAGGAGAAATAATTTGAATGACAAAGAATTTATCATCACAAACCATCTAAGCAAGCTGGAAGTAGCAGAATATTTTTCAAATATTTAAAAGAAAGAACTGCCAACTCAGTGAAAATTTTCTTCAGGAATAAGGAGGAAATCAAGACATTCTCAGATGAAGGGAAATGAAGAGAATTTGACACCAACAAGCCTAAAAAATGGCTAAAATAAATTCTCCAAACAGAATAGAAATGATAAGAGAAGGAATCTTGGAACACCAGGGGGGAAAAAAAAAGAACACAGTAAACACAAATACAGATAATATAAAATTCTTCATCTTTTTGAGTCTTCAAAATCATGTTTGAAGGCTGTAGGGAAAATATTTATGATAATTATATTATAAATGGGGGAGGATAGAAGCACACAAAAGGAGGTAAGATTTCTATATTTTATTCAAACAGGTAAAATGACGGCACCAATACACTGTGATAAATTGTGTGTATATAATGCAGTACCTAGAACAACCACTTTAAAAGTTTTTCAAAGAGAAACAATCAAAAATGCTATAGATAAATAAAAAGGGAATTACACAAATGTTCAAATAATAGTTGAAGGCAGAAAAAAGAAAAATAACAATAAAAAACCCCAAACCAAAATATTAAATGGCAGATCTAAGCTCTAACATATCAATAATTACATTACATATAAATGGTCTAAATGTATCAATTAAAAATAAAAATTAGCAGAGTATATTAAAAATATGGCCAACTATATAAGACATTTACTTCAAATAAAATTATATAGCAGATAAAAAGTAAAAGAATGGAAAAAGATATGTAATGCAGATATTAATTAAAGGAAAACAGAAGTGGCTATATTATAATACTAACAGATAAAGTATGCATCAAAGCAAAGAAAATATATATAGAGAAGGAATCATAAAATGATAAAAGGTCAATCTACCAAGAAGGCAAATACACCAAAAATAGAATTGAAAAATATGTGAAGCAAAAAGATAAATCTGAAAGGAAAAATAGATAAATCCACAATTATAATCGAAGTCTTAAACATCCACCTCTCAAAATTTGATACAAAAAATGCAGAGAAAATCAGCAAAAAAATAAAAGAACTCAATAGCAACATCAACCAACAGAATCTAACTGACATTTCTAAAATACTTCATCCAACAACAGCAGGACACATTTCAAGGGCCCCCAGACCATTTACAAATCATATTCTCACAAATATAAATCACATTCTGGGTTGTCAAACAAACCTCAACAAGTACAAGATTGAAATCATACTGAGTGTGTTCCTTGACCACGATGGGATAAAGCTAGAAATCAACAGCATAAATACAGCAGGAAAATCTCCAAACACTTGGAAATTAGACAACACATTTCATATAATCCATGGGTCAAAGAGGAAGTCAGAAGTGAGATTTAAAAAATACATTGACCTCAATGACAATGAAAATACAGCATATCAAAAGCTTACATACTGCTAAGTCGACATCTTTTTTTTTTTTTTTTATTTCAGCATATTATGGGGGTACAGATGTTTAGGTTACGTATGTTGCCCTTGCCCCCCCTCCCCCCTCAGTCGACATCTTGAAGTGACAAAATTATAGAAACAGAAAACAGATTAGTGTTTGACTGGGATTAAGGAGGTGGTGGGTGTGGGAGGTATATGGGTGTGTGGCCACACAATGTCAATATGTGCTGTCCTCGTGGCAATGAAAATGTTCTGTCTCTTGACTGTACCCGTGTCGAAGTCCTGGCGGTGATATTGTACTGTAGTCATGCAAGATGTTGCGTTGGGAGAATCTGAATAAAGAGTACAGGGATCTCTCTGTAGTATTTCTTGCAGTTGCATGCGAATCTACAAATTTCAAAATAAAAATGTAGTCAAAAATGCCGGGCGCGGTGGCTCATGCCTGTAATCCTAGCTCTCTGGGAGGCCGAGGCGGGCGGATTGTTTGAGCTCAGGAGTTCGAAACCAGCCTGAGCAAGAGCGAGACCCTGTCTCTACTAAAATTAGAAAGAAATTAATTGGACAACTAAAAATACATAGAAAAAATTAGCCGGGCATGGTGGCGCATGCCTGTAGTCCCAGCTACTCAGGAGGCTGAGGCAGGAGGATCGCTTGAGCCTAGGAGTTTGAGGTTGCTATGAGCTAGGATGATGCCACGGCACTCACTCTAGCCTGGACAACACAGTGAGACTCTGTCTCAAAAAAAAAAAAAAAAAAAAAAAATGTAGTCAAAAATGAATAATATATAAATCTTTATGAACATATTAGGAAACTGGGCAGAAATTTAGACAAAGTGATTTGGTCAATTTCTCCTCTGATGTTGAAAGTAGATTTATTGAAAAGCATATTAATAAAGGAAGCCAAGGTTAGGTTCACAAAAGTGTTCTTGGCCAATTTCAATCCAAATCCACTTTTGCCCCTGACACTCATAGGACCCTTCCTTCCCTTTCTTTACCATTTTCTTGGCCCTGTTGCCTCTCTGCGGCAGGAAAAGGGGTATAAAGATTTTAGAACTCTTTTTTTTCATTTCCCTTTGTTGGCCATGCTTTTGGCAAATCAAGAAAGGTAGAAAAAGGAACAGATTTTTGTAGTTTGCAGGTGAATGGGGAAGTGTTAATAAAAGTAAATGCAAAAAATGTTGGGATGACCTCTTAAAGAATGAATGATGCGAGTGACAGAGAAGCCCGAAGGGTGTGATGACATGCTGCTATCTGGAGCAGGCGTGCAGGGAAGAGTGCCCTGTGATAGGTATTCGGTGTCGGTGCCGTGAGAAGAGTTTTCTCCTAGCAACAGCACCAGCCATCACTCACCAGAAGAAGTCCCACTGTGTCCCATAGTGCTGTAGGTCTAACCTTCACACAGCAACAACAGTGAGTGTTTATTTAGAGCCCATCAGTGTTTGCATGCTTTACACTGATTAACCGTTTAATCTTCACAACAACCCCATGAGATAAGAAGTATTATCATTCTCATTTTACAGCCAAGGTAATGAGACAGAGAGAGATTCAGTTACTTGCTGAAAAGAACTAATGGCAGTGGTGAGTTGAACACAGGCAGTGTTTTTGTAGATTCTAGAAAAGCACTCCACTCCTTTCAGCAATCTGTAGGGTCTGCGACACGATGTGAATTCAGATTTTGTCTTTGAGATGGGTGCTATTTTGGCATTCGGTGTGTGGACTCCTGCAGGCAGCTCTGTGTTTCCCCGGCATCAGCGTCACCCTCTCCTGCTGCAGGAACGGACTCATTTCTCAGCGGTGTCCCGCAAGTGCACCTATTCAAATACACATTGACACACAGAGCTCTTTGTCTGGAGAAAAGGATATAAAGTCAAAGTACGTTTCCTGCCAGCTATTCGGTAGAACAGGATGAAATATATCGTATTTTAGAGCACAATTCAGATTTGGGAATTATTTCCCCTCTGCCTCACACTTACCACCGTCTCCCCCCACCCCCGCTGCTGAATACACACTTTCTCTTCCGACTTTTAGGAAATGTTTTCCCTGCAGCCACATCTCACTTTGCAGCATCTCCCTCAAGACCCCCGGCTGCCTCCCACACGGTCCTCCGTCCAGAGTGTGATCCCCAAGTCTCCTACGGGGGCACTCTTTCCACATAAAGGATTTCGATCATATGTTTTGCAGAGGTGTTCTGTGCAAATGAGACAGCTCCATTTCAGAGGGTGGGGGCAGGGCAAAAAAAAAAAAAAAAAGAAGGTCCCTGGACACTTTTGCTCTGCTTGGCAACTCAGTAAGATTCTTTTAATTGTCTGCATGACCCTGTGTGTCCAAGGCACAGGTAACATGTGCTCTCAAATGTGTTAGTGCCAATGTTTAATGTGCATGTATAAAACTAAAATCTTTGCTTTCCTCAGTGTTCTGTTTATGATGATGCGATAGGAGTTAAGACCTAGTGGCATTTAATGCACTATTGGGGAAAAAATGTATGTGCAATTGCGTTGTGTTCCTTGCTTGCTGTGTGGTCTCAATTTCATATTTTTATGTGGAATCTTTATGTTCTATACACACTGCATATATTGTACATGTATAATGTGTATTTGTACATACCGCATATCTTTTCTTCCCCTTTTGGAAAAGGTATGTCCACACCGTGTTAGCAAGGAGACTGGATCCCACAGCTTGCAGAGGCTACTGGAGCAGCAGGCCTGGCCGCGGAGGCTGATCGGCAGAGCCGGAGGACTCGCCTTCGTTTCTGCTGGCTGGTGTGGAGGGATCTGGCTGCAGCACACGTGACCTCCCCGACTGCTCCTGCATCCTCCTTCCTCCTGGTGCTTCCTTTTGGAGATGCTCTCAGATTTTTGCTTAGAGAGGAATCGAATGGCCCGTCAGCGTTTGCTGGTAGGGATTAGCTGTTTTTCCACCCCGAGACATGGCTCGTGTAAAGTCAGTGCCCTTTTGTTTTGGCATCATAGGAGAATGGGTCTCACCCCTGTGGCGGGAGACACTGTCCCTGGGAAGGCCCAGGAGCAGCTCACCTCTGCTGTCCTTCTTCAGAGGCTTCTGTGTTCTTGACTGTCGTGTCAGCGGGGCGGGTAGTGCTGAGAACATATAAATAAAAAAGTTTCTTGGCCAGAATTAATTTCTCAATCTTTTTCGATTATTGAAAATAGTTTTACTTTAACAAGCATTCTTTCCCTCACAGTTCTGCTTCTCATTTGGCCGGTCCTCTCATGAAGTCATAATTTTGTGTTTATGATGCGGCAGATAGTTACCAAGACGGAAACAATTATAATATCACAGCTGCCCAGCTCTCGGGGAGGACGGGCACGCAGGGTGGAAACAGCGACCCGTTGCCCTGTCGCCCTCAGCCGCAGCCCTCACCCGCCTCCCAGCCCAATTTCGGTGCGGTCGGCTCAGGCACGCTGCTCTGCCTTCCCCAGCCCGGTTCTCACAGTTTGCTGGCTGTGGCCTCAGAAGTTTGTACAACAGCCTCAGGGCCAGCTGTGAGCCGTGGCTCTGGGATTCTGGGATTCCTCTGGGAACGAGATGAGGCGAGGCTTCCTGGGACACCTTTCAAGTAGGGGACGCGATGGCAGATGGACTTGTGGACGGCAGCTGTGGGAGTCTGGCAGAGAAGACTGCAAGCTCTGCTGGGAACAGGAATGGAGCCTAACCATGTACTTGGATGGCTTGGAAAAAAAAGAAAATTTGGAAGGAAAGAGGAGGGAGTTTGTATATTTAATATTAACCTTGGTGGGAAGCACAGAGGAAGAGAACTATGGCCACCAAAATTTATGAAGCTTTTCAGGAGATATTTTAACTCAACAAATTTAACCCTCTGAATAATAGTCCTTAAAAGAAAATGAAAGGTGAGATTTTCACAGTGTAACAGCACGAAAAATCAGCTTTTTGCTTGTCTGTAGGGTCCTTGAACTCGATCTCTTCCTGTGTCCTTGTGACCGTTCAGTGGTCTGTGGGAACCAGGCCAGGCTGCGCCTCTGGCCCAAGGGCTTATTGGTGCTGCTGTTGCCCAACTTCTTAGCCCTCCTCCTCCTTAACCCAGAGCCGCGGGTGTCTCTTCTGCCCTTCTGGTTGCAGGGGGACTGGAGTCCCACGGGGGCTTTCAAGGATGCGTGACAAACTCCGCTTCCCTATTGCGGCTGGGTTTTCCCAGCACACGCCCAGCAGCTGCCTCAGATATCTGCGGCCTTCTGAGCTTCTCACAGAAGTCTCTAAGTGCAGTAGGGTACGAGCAGGGTTTGGAACCAGCCTCGGGCAAACCATTACTTCTTAGGCAGTGGAATTTGGCACAGGTCTGCGCAGATAGACTGGGGTGAGCCAGTGCAAATGACCAACCAACTTCCAGGTCCAGTCTGGCTCAGGGTTTCGATAGAAAGTCCTTCTTTAAGCCATCTGATTAAGGCAGGTGGGAAAGGCTGCACTGCGCTTGCCCTCACATGGGAATCACATTGGAGAAAATAGCAGCCTGATATGAGAAATAAACTGAAACATTGTTCAAGGACTTGGTAGATTTGTTTTCTGCATTTTCCTGTTCATGTCTTTTAGTTTAAGTAAAAGTTAGGGGTTAGGAATCCATCCTGTTGCCCATGGGCTTACTTTAATCAAGCTAAAACACACTGTCCTGACGAAGGCTGTGTTACTGATAACTGGGGGCAACGAACAGAAAGAACTGTGGGGAAGAATGAGGATGCTGAGGTTGGGACCACTGCATTGTTGTGAACTATAAATCCTTATTTTGTTAACAAACCCACGAGGGGGTGAACTATAAGTCCTTATTTCCCTGCTAAAAGAGCACTCATACTCTACAGAGAAGATTTATTTTGCCATAACTGTTGGCACCGAGTTAAAATATGGCGGTAGGCACTCACTGCGGCTAACGGGACCCAGGTTTGCCATCTGGGAAGTGTTCGCCAGGAGGAGAGTTCCCAGAGGTGAGCTGCTCGCTGTGGAGCCTCCAGGGTCTGTCTGCTGAGCCCCCGATCACTTCTGTAGCCCACACACTTACTGTCTTCCTGAGTGGCTATCTACACAGCCTGGAGTTTTTGAAGATTAACAAATGGATGTGATTCCCACTTTGCAAAAACACTCCCTCGGTCAAAAGTCATTTTTACTTCCCCATTAATGCTATGTGGAAAAGATCACTGATTCCCTTTCTGGGAGTTTGTAAATGAGAATTATTAGAGTTCAGCTGTGACGAGAGTCAAGCCCTGCACCGCTGGTTGTTGGGCTAAATTTTCTCCTGGGAGGTGGCAGGTTTTGCACAAGTCTAAATGCAACTGGCATTATTTTCACTGGGTATCATGTCTGATGGCCATAAAGGACTCAAGGACACCTTCAGTTAGGAAGTCAAGGCCATGGCAGCCAGCCCGTCCTTCCCGTAGGCATGCTAACAGGCAAAGTGGCTGCGATTGTGGAAAAGAGTCTCAAATGGCAAAAATGCAGTTTTGAGGCTGTTCCAGACAATTGCTGCTGGGGAGTCTAAGCTTTCGGTAGAAGCTTATTTCATGGGCAGATGCTACTGTGGAGCCAGAAATAATTTAGCTCTGAAAATCAGCCCCGTTCTGGAAGTGGCAGCTGCAGATGATTTCAGGTTCAAGAACCCACTCAGTCAGCTTGGACAAAGCCCCCATCAAAGTTTAAGTTCTGCTATAGGCTCTCCTTGCTATTGCTTAGGAACAATGCAGCTAGTTAGCACTGCGCTTGTGCCAGATAAGGGTATCCAGTCGCACTTTGTCTTTTGCCCCAGGATGTCTTTTTCCAGCTCTGGTTGTCTCCTGGGACTGCATGGAAAACCAGTGAGGACAAACACTGTCTCTGTGAGGACACCTAGATCCAGCACTGTCCAAGCAGCCGCTCCAGTGTGGGGGACCCGCTCGGGGGTCACAGTAAGAGGCCTCTGGAATGAGGGGCCAGAGGGCGTTCTGTCGCGGCGCGTCCTTCCGGAGCCTGAGAACTCTGACTCGTGCGCTGGTGTTTTTCTTCCCAGTGGCTGACTTACAGGGGAGATTCTGATGAGAGTCCAGCCTTGATGAATCACTTAAAGGTGAAACGCGGGGTTCCCAGACGGATGGGGGAGCAATGATAAAGGCAGGAAGAAACAAGGGTTCAGGAACCTGTTCTGACAGGAAGAACTGAATCTGAGCAGAGTCCAGAGGCCCAGTTCTCACTGGGTGTACTTCCTGGGCAGGCCCGGGTCTCTCCCTGTCCTAGCCCCTTCCAGCTCTGGAAACACAGCCCTTGCCTCCTGCGCTCTGGGGGCCCCACGGCCCACGGCCCTCCTCATGTCACCGCCAGCCCTAGAGTTGAGACTGTCCCTTCCAGCCCACCGCTCCTGCCAGAGTTCAGCCCTTGTGGTCACCGGGCCCCTCTCTGGAGCCTTTTTCCTGTTCTCATGAGTTCACTGCCTGCCGTTTTCAGCCACCCCGCCCCAGCGGCTGGTTGTCCCCATGACAGCAGCAGTGACAGTAACAGCTGGTATTTTGTGCTTGTGTCCTGTATGGCAGCCTCCTCCAAGTATTAATACTTTACAAATGCTAACCCCTTTGTTTCTTCCAGTGACATACGACATGGTAGACGCTATTACTGTCCCCATTTCACAGATGAATAAGCTGGGAGGTCAGGTTGCACAGCCAGCACTTGGCAAACCAGTTTCAGACGAGGGTAGCTGGGGTCCAGATTCCAGGCCCTGTGTGGAACCACATTAGTTTTAGCCACATGGTGGCCGTCCTACCTCCTTCAGCAACACCTGAGACAAGCTGACCTGTTTTCTTTTTCTCCCCAGACAGGCAGCATATTGGCCACAGGGGGACGTGGACAGCAAACTAGAGGGATGATCCCCACGTGGTGCCTTCCCACCGCTCACCCACGGCCAGGGGCGCCAGCGCAGAGCTCAGCCTCGCACCCCCGCCCCACCCCACCCCTCCAAGGGAACCGAAACACTGAGTAGATTTTGTCTTCGGTTCAGCCCGGAAGGGCGGGCTGGGCTGCCTGGAATGCGTGCAGAGGAAGACCGTGAGGGGGAGTCTGGTCTCAGAGGGGAGGTTTCCACGCTAGGTCATCGGCCTGCCCTGGGCCCAGTGGGGGACATACTGGCCGTCCCTGCCTAAGGGCAGTTTCTCTGAGCTGTCACTTCTGCCCTCTGTGAGGATCACCACGCACAGTACCGGCAGCCTTTTGGCCGTCTCTTCTCTGTGCTGACTCAGCGGACTAGTGGCACCTGCTCCTCCAAGCCGACGCGAGCTCGCCTCACGCCAGCGATGGGCCCGGCCCGGCCCGTGGGGGGACCCGGAGCATCGCTGAGGCTGAGGACTGCCACCCTGGCTCGCTCTCAGGGAGCACAGCCTGCTCCGGCCAGCGCTCGTTCGCTGTGGGAGCAGGGCGAAGGCTGCGCGCCGGCGTGTCCTGACCGTCAACGCCACGGCTCACCGTCCTAGAGAAAGGAGAAGGGGCCAAGGCTGGTCGGTTCTTACACGGCAGAAGGTGTCACTGCTTCTGCTGAGGCTTTAAAACTTTTGAATGCCTCATTGATTTTTGCAGTTGGATGTCTACTTGCTCAGCTGGGAAAGCCCATAAAGGGCCGGTTCTTACGTGGCAGCAGTGAGATGCACAGCTGACCCGGCGGCGGGATGGGGCGGGAGCGGAGCCTCGGCGCGGCTGCGCAGGCGGGTTAGAACGGCCGTGGTCTCCCGACTCCGTGAGCGGCCGCAGAAGCGATAGGCTGACCGCCTTCCGCGCAGCGTGTCGCCCCCGAATGCCAGCGAGTGGAATCTGCAGCACGCTCCTCAGCCGTCGTGCATCCAAAAGCGATTATGGAAACGAGGCTGGTAAAGCCGGTGACTTCCACGTTGTCTGGCATTGCTCCAAGACCGCTCCGCCCTCCCCCGGCCCCCCTCGCTGGTCGGCTATTCTCTTCATAGCCCGTCTCCGTGGGGCTCTTACCACACATAGCAAATGCACAGACATGAAACGTGGAATTGGCATTTCCCCCAACGTTATCTCTCGCTCAGACATCGTTTTGGCAGGCCCCCTTGGTTTCAGGGAGGAGGTGAGCGAAAGTCTCTTTACAGACCAACCTTTCCCCCACGGTGCTGCTGTACCTGTACAACGCGGTGACCTACACACGCCCACTGTCGTCCTGCTTTCTTTTTGTTCCTCTAAAGAATATTTTCAAGCTTCTCATCCTTTAAATCTAAGGAAAGCATCTTAAATTTTTCTCACCATTGGCAAATCCTAGTTTATGCTCAAGGTGTGGAAGCTCTCATTCCAAACCATTTGTTCTGGAAACAATTCTTCATGATGGACATATGCCGGCCTGTTGTTACCTATTTACTTCATCCTACCATTTATTTTGCTTAAATTAAATTGCCCCATAAATATGAGGTTTTACACAGCATTCAAATTCCACATAAGTGTGTTCTCTCTCCCTCTCTCTCTCTTCTCCTGAGGAAGCAATCATGGGTGGGAAGGTAGAAAGAAGGGTGTCAAGCAAGTTACCGGTGGCTCCCATGGGTGAAGAGGTCCTCAGCACCAGGATTGCGGCTACCTGTGCAGTTTGGGGCAGTAGCTAAATTCGGTGAGCACACTGCAAGAGCGTGAAGCATGCCAGGCAGCTGCCCTGGCTGCCCTGTCCATGGCCTCTCCCTGCCTCCCAGCCTCCTCCTCCCTTTTCTTCCACCCTGGGCCCAGCGCTTGTGGCTGTGTGAACTTGGGCAGGCACTCACCTCTGTGCCTCACCCCTGTTGTACCTAAATAGGGATCCTAGCAATACCAGCCTCAGGCAGTTGTCTTGGAGGCTGAATGAGCAAATGCAGTCCTGCAGGTGGTACAAATTTATGATGATACTCTTTATCATCATTGTCATTCTGTTTTTATTTTCCTCTTAGCACTTATCACCAGCTAACCTAGGATATGTGTTTTCCTACCTATCTCGTTCATTGTCTGCCCCATCAGGAGGTAAATTCCGCTAGGGTAGAGATTTTTCTCTGTTCTTTTCACAGCTGACTTTGTGGTGCCTAGATCAGAGTAGAGATCTGGAAGGGGCTCCACAGCTGTTTCTGGATGGAAGAGAAACCACCGAGGCCAGTGACAAAGACCCAGCAATTTTGAGTAGGGTTCAGTTAGAGAGGCCATCGTTGGGGCTTCCTGTTTTCTCAGACCCACTCAGTACCTGAGATGTGGCCCTCTTGTGTTCCAAATCTTCTCAAGGCAGGGCCAGGCTTGAGAGACCTTGCAGAGCCAGTTCTGAGTGAAGTATTTGCATTACCTATAGTGTTGGCTGGAGGAGGAGGGATTCCGGACCAAAGCCACCCAGGAATCCATGACTCAACTCGGAGGATGAAGGAGCTGTGGGAACCAGATTCTCGAAGAAATGTGCCGCATGTCTATTCAAACCAGCAACGTGAGGTTAAGAGAGGGGTAGTCTTTTCCCTGGAGTCATTCAGAGCTGACCCTGGAGGAAATAAGATTAGTATCCAATAAATATAACACAACGAAAGAAAAAAATTATCACATATCTCTGATAATTTCAATGAAACTTTGCACTCTCTTTCCAGAAAATGTATCTAGGAGCATCAGTTCACAATGTTTCAGGGCCTCAGAGACATCCTGGAGAGCTCCAGGGATACTTCCATGGGCTCCTCTGCTAAGAACCGTGATGGAATGCAGGCTGCAAGCTGACGGTCCAATTCAATTTGCTCTCCAGAAAGTTTGCACCCCTGCTGAGTGGTAAGCTCATGAAAGATGGAAAGTTCAATGAGCTAATGCTCATGACTTGCTGTAATGGAAAGAAACAATGTGCCCCGCTCAGAAGGGGAGAGGGTCCATCCCTGGGGAGTTTCCATAGGCTTCATGGTGGGCCAGGCCGGGAAGAAACGGAGAACTTGTCCGAATCTGTGGAATGGAAATACAAACCCCATTTTGTAGGGAAGTTAGGAGCAGAGCTCCAGCTTGGTGAGTTGCAGTAGTCAGTGCCTTCCGTGAGGAAAACGTGTCCAGAATTTCACCTTTCATACAGGGAGATTTCTCGGTTCCCTTAAAAAACCTGTGGGGGGAGTAATCCCGTCGGTCGGACGTGGTTGGGGTCAGGCGGTAGGTGCACCAGGGCCTGGGCCTGGGCCTCCCGGGGGAGAGCAGCCTCTCGGGAAGCACCTGCCCTGGGGCATCCTTTCCTGCTTCTGCCCTTTCCCAGGCTCATCTTGTCCCCACTCCTCGCAAACTGAGCTGGGCCTGGGCCCCAAGTGTCCTCAATGTGATGTGAAGCCTCCACCTGGGAGGCCCTGGCCAGGGCTTGGTTTGAAAATCCATTCACTAGCGGGCGATTTCCAAAGCCTGAGCTCCTTCCTCGCCTGCCTCAGTCCCGGGCACACCCACCTGTCTTCTGGCCACACCGCTAAGACGCTAAGACGTCTAACAGAGGTGTAAAAGTTAACAGGGATATGACGTGGGTCTGGATCATCACCCTTCCCCTCCCTCTCCAGAGCTCCCATTTCAGGAAATGAGACCACCACCCACTCCGGTCACTTGAGCAACAACAATGGCCCTTCCGTCCGCACTCCCACGCGTGCGGCCGCTGACCAGCCCGGTTTCCTCCCCTCCAAGTGCGCTGCATCCTCCCTGCCGTCCACCCCACCGCCTGCGCCTACTCATCCTGCCCCGCCTGGCCTGGCTCCAGGACCCCTGTGTTTCCCGCCTCCCTGTCTTCTACACGGGTCTGCACACAGCTGCCCCAGGACCTTTCAAAACCTTCATCAGATGCAGAGCTGCCCGGACAGGGCCCGTGGCCCACGTTTTCTAACATCCGTGTGGTTTGTCCACCTGGCCCTGGTTTACCAAGCTCTGATCTGCTGTCTACTTGCCTCACCACAGACTTACCTGTTTCCTTCTCTGGGGGCAAGAGCCGGTCCCTCCCCCACGCCTCCACCCTCACCTCCCTAGGACTGGGACCTTCACGGCACACAGGAGCCGACCCCTGGCAGGGGCCTCTCTAAGCAGTGACCTAAGGGAGCTGCCTGTGCTGTGGCCCCTGCTTTCCTGCTGTCAGTTCCCCTTAGTGTTGGGCACGGTCCTTGGTGGCCCCTGGTGTGTTGCTGTCCCTTTCCCCAGGTAGCATCTATGCATCTGAGCACAGGCATACCATAGGTGCTCCATTCCCCAGGTAGCATCTATGCATCCGGGCACAGGTATATCGTAGGTGCTCTATTCCCCAGGTAGCATCTACGCATCCGAGCACAGGCATACCGTAGGTGCTCCATGCATCTTTGTAGAAAAGTCTGGCGAATGTCCCCTGGAGGCCCACGCGCCTGGTGGACTCGCCGCCCGCTGGGCAGGGGCACCACTGCCACAGGTGTGTCCTGGAGGGGCTGAGCCTCTAAAGAGCTAGTTCAGGGGTCCAAGAACCAGACTCCATTTCCCTTGGCTGAGGGCCAGCAGCCGGCGTGTCCCAGGACCAGCTCTGGGACAGCGGGTGTGCAGGCGCCTGCCTCACAGGCTGGGCGGGGTCAGGGCTCCAGGTTCTGAACCTGCCACTGGTGGGTCTGGTGGACAGGGGACATCTGGGTGTCTGCCACCTCCCTCCAGCCCTGATTCTCTCCCTGTCTCCCCGCAGAGCAGGGAGGACATCAAACAGTCCTGGAAACCCTCTTGTCCTCAGCAAACTTGCGTGGCCGGGACTTCACACTCCAGAGCTTTGTCAGTCAGTGGCGCAGGGGGCCACGGGGCCTGGGTCCGACTGGCTGAGGCTGAACCTGGGTACCCACCCTACGTGACTGTGCGTGCGAGTGTGAGTGCATGTGTGACGTGTGTAAATGTGTGTGAATGTGTGCATGTGTGTAAGCATGTGATGTGTGTAAATGTGTATGAGGCATTGTGCGTGTCTGTGGGTGTGTGTGTGTGACTGTGTGAGCATGTATTTGTATGTCTGTGTGTGTGACTGTGAGTGTGTCTGTGCGTGTGTGTCTGTGTGTGTGTGTGTCTGTGTGTGTGACTGTGGGTGTGACTGTGGGTGTGTCTGTGTCTGTGTGTGCGTCCATGAGTGTGTGTGGGTGTGTGACTGTGAGTGTATCTGTGAGTGCGTCTGTGTGTGCGTCTGTGTGTGTGTGTGGGTGTGTGACTGTGGGTGTATCTGTGTGTGCGTCTGTGAGTGTGTGACTGTGGGTGT
>NW_012153174.1:8557877-8671726 GCF_000956105.1 Propithecus coquereli
GACTGTGTGTGGGTGTGTGACTGTGGGTGTATCTGTGAGTGCATTTGTGTGTGCGTCCATGAGTATGTGTGGGTGTGTGACTGTAGGTGTGTCTGTGTGTGCGTCCGTGTGTGTGGGTGTGTGACTATGGGTGTGTCTGTGAGTGCGTCTGTGTGTGCGTCCGCGAGTGCGTGCCGGCGTGTGGCGGGAGAGGCGTCGCTGGCAGCGGGGAGCGCATCCGAGAGGAGCAGCCGGGGCCCGGCGCTCTGTGGAAGGACAGGCCTCGCGGAGGGCCCAGGTGGGGAGGCCAGAGGGCACTGGGCATCTGCGGTGAGGACCGCGGACAGCAAAAGGGGCACAGCGAAGAAAGCGGGTGGCAGCCCGGTGCAGGGCAGCCGCCCGTCTGTTCTCGCCCTCCTTCCCGGTCTTCAGGACCCCAGGGCACCGCCTCTGCTGCTTTTCCTCTGGGTCCCGGCTAGCCAGTTACTTTAGTAAGCGCGTTCCGCTGCCCCAGCCTGCGCTTCCATCCACTTCAGTCAATTGTATAATCATATCTCTGGAATGTAATTTATACCAAGTCATTGACTCTAAGATGTTATCAGTTATGACGCATTCCAATTACAGAGATGTTAAAAGAAGGAATTACAAGAAAGGTACATCTTAGAATCCATGAAACGTGATTGGGTGGGCTTTGAATCAAGGCTGTCCCTTTGGGTCCCCCAGGGGCGCCTGCTTGCTCACACCTGCTGGGGAGCCCAGAGGCTGCCGCCAAGACGGGCCCCCTAGCCCTGAGACCACCGTGCTGCAGGAGCCTTGTGGTGGCTCTCAGGGTCATGGGGTCCACAGGCAGGAAGCCCCCAGAGTGGCGCTGGCGGATTGGCTTTCTCTCAACCCCACTGGCTGTTTAGAATATCTGCTGCGTAGAAGTTTCCAGCATTCCCCAGATCTTTCTGAGCTGGTCCAGTACATTTTATTTTTCTCAAATCTCTGAGAAGCAACTTCTAATCCACAAGGATCTCTCAAACAGTTTAGCCGCTCAGAACTGACACCCTAGTGCATTCGCAGTTCATTCTGTCGGAGCCTGTGGCACAACCTGTAGCCTGACCCGGGCGGGGTGATTCCAGGCTGCGAGGCCACTTTGCCTCCAGACACCTCCATGGACACGAGTGTGCTACTAGATACTTGTGTATACTCAGGACTGCACGGCAATTATTAACCATGTATGTCTCAAAAAATAATAGCCTGTCGAGGCTTCACAGTTTTGACAAAGTTGTGACCAAATAAAAGAACATAGAGTAAAAGAACTTTTTGATCTTTATTTATTTTTAATTAAGTTTTTATTTTGGAATAACATCAGTTTTCTAGAGAAGTTGTAAGTACAGAAAGTCCCTGTCTACCCTTGAGCCCATTGTCTCACATGTTAACATCTTGCATAATTGTGCTACATTTGTCAAAACTCAGCAACTTTGGTAAATTGCTATTAACCAAAGTCTAGAATTAATGAGAATTTCACAAGTTTTTCCACTAATGTTTGTTTCTGTCCCAGGATCCCATGGAAGATTCCGTGTTACAGTTAGTCGTTGTGTCTGCTGCGTCCCCTCTGGTCTGAGTTTCTCGGACTGTGTTTGACCGACCCTGGTCAGGTAAGCGGGTAGGGTGCTTAGTGTGGGTTTGTCTGGTGTTTTCTCAGGACTGGGCTGGGTGATGGGTCTCAGAGGTGACATGCTGTTATCTCGCAGCAGGGAGGGACACGTGGTGTGCGAGTGACTTGCCACTGTGGTGTTGAGGCCCTGTCGCCAGGAGCCCTGGTGGTGAGGAGACCATCCCCTGCTCCTTGGAAGTCCTGCCAGCACCGAAGGAGGGGCATTCGGCTGCGTCTGGGGCAGAATCTTCACATATTATTTGGAATGTTCTGGAAGGACAATTTGTCACTATTCCCCATTTACTTATTTATTTAAATCAATATGGACTCATGGGTACTGATTTTATTCCTTAGGCTGTAACCCAGTGCTGTGGATCATTTTGATATGATTTATTTTGATGTTCAGATTATTGGGCTTTGGCCAGTGGGGTGCTCTCAGCTTGCCCTGTGTCCCTTTGGCACACCTTCATCTACCTGTTTTTTGAACGCTTCCTTGACTTCTGGCACCCTAAGGTGTTGAAGGGCATTCTGTACTTCCCTGCTTGGGGCTGAGGTCAGCCCTTTCTCCAAGGAGCCCTCATTCCTTTCACTGGGGGATGTTATTTGGAAACCGAGATCTGGCCGTGGCTGTGCTCATTGTTACTTCCAGCAGACAGAGCAGGACGTACACGTGTGTACACATGTATTTGTGATTGTTCCTGTGTTTATCTATGTATACACATGTGTAAAATGAACTAAGCTTTAAGTTTACAGTATTGTCTCTGACTCTAATCTAGTAGCACCGGCTTAATTCGGGACTCCCCCTCTTGCTGTTTTTGGTAACTTTTGTTCTTAGAATGAGCAACTGGACCCCATTGTGCGACCATGGATTCACTTATTGTTCATTCTTGATATAGGTGTACTTTGGAATTGTCAACTCATACCTGTGAGAAACGCATTTACCAACTAGAGCACGATGCACATATACAGTTTAATTTCTTTTTACTTTTTAAAGTAAACTTTACTTTTTTACAACAGTTTTCGATGTACAGAGAGTGGAAATTGTACAGAGGTTACCAGGTGCTCCACACCCTGTTTTCTCCATTGTGAGCGTCTTATATTAGGTTTGGTTTGTTCGTTACCATAAATGATCTGTCTCAGTATGTTTGGGCTGCTATAAAAAAAACACCTTAGAATGGGAAACATAAAAGTAGCAGAATGTATTTTGCGCAGTTCTAGAGACAAGGAAATCCAAGATCCAGGCACCCGTGGGTTCAGCGGCTGGCGAGCGGCTGCTGAGCGTCTGTTTCCTGGTTCCCGGGCGGTGCCTTCTCTGCGTGTCCTCACGTGGCGGACAGTGCCCAGCAGCTCTCTGGCGCCTTTTCTATATAAGGACGTCGGTCCCACTAGTGGGGGCTCTACCTGCATAACCTAGTGGCTTCCAGAAGCCCTCGTCTCTTACTACCATCGCCCTGGAGACGAGGGCTCAGCACGTGCATTCTGTGCACACGAACGTTCAGGCCTTGGCACGAGGCAGCGTTGGTTTGTCATTAGCAGTGAAAGTCAGTACCCATTTTGGACGCCTTTGTTCTCACCTAACGTTCCCTTGATGTCCCAGGATGGCATCTAAGAAGCCCTCTTGCATTTAGTAGAGATGGCCCCTCTTGGCAGTGACAATTTCTCAGACTTTGCTTGTTTCTGGTGACTTTAGCGACTTTGAGGAGTCCTGGTTGGGCATTTTGTAGAACACCCTCTATTTGGACTTCTCACGGTCGACTTTCGGCGTGGGGACACATTGCCACTTCCATCACACCATATCAAGGTGACACACCGTGGTGACGTGGCCGCCACGAAGCGCTCCCCGTACTGTGCTCTGTGGAAGGTCGGCGTGGACAGCTCACACTTAGGAGTGGGGAGTTACGCTTCACTTCCTTCGGGGTGAATCACCTGCGTCAATTATTTAGAAGACTTCTGCACAGATTTGTCTGGTTTTTCCATTTGTTTATTTATCCAATCATTCATTTATGTGTATTAGTATGGACTAACGGATATTTGTTTTACACTTTGAGTTATGATCCAAAACTTTAATTTTGTTGCCTGAATTGTTCTAGCTTTATCCAGTGGGAGCTGTTTCAGTTGGTTGTGTTCCCTTGACATACCCACATCAATTAAGACAAATTTTTTAGCACTTTTTTACTTTCTGGCACTACAAGTAGCTCCTGACTCAGATTACATATTTCCTATCCTGGGGCTTGAATCAGTCATTTCTCCAATGAGTCCTGGTTCCTTTCATTGCAGAATGGCATTTAAAACCCTTCTGGGTCCGAGGTATGCAAGCATCATTGCTTTTGGGCCGTCTCAGCCTGCAGGGCATAGAGGTATGTGTCTGTATAGTAACCTAGGTATAGACACTTACCTAAAAGTAAGTATGTGTGTAATCAGCTGTATCTATTTTAAGCAAAACAGGAGCTGCAACTGGTATCACCAACTCTTGCCCATCACTGTGTGGATAATTCTGTAACAGGGGAAATGGCCTGAAAAAAAAAAGGGTGGGAAGATTTTTTTGTCTCCTTAAAATTTCCCCCACTCTTTTGGGAGCTGCAGCCTGGTCTGCATCCTTGAGACAGGTTGTCTATTGTTAAAACTCCCAGGTGGCTCCAGCCCCCCAGGTGGGAGGCTGGCCAGTTCATAGGCTTTGTCTTTGGCAGAGATGGGAGGATTAGAATAGCTAACCACAGTAATTGCCTGGAGCTGAGAACCCTCCCTTTAAAAGCTCCGTATTCTGCCTATGTTCAGGAAATCTGGGGGTTCGAGACGAGAAGGTCTACCATATTTCCTCCTTTGCTGGCAAAGTAGACTCTCTCTTTCCTTCCCCCTCAAACCGCTTGTCCTCATCATTCGGCCTCGTGGACAAGCGGCTGAGCTTTCGGTAACAATTCCAGCCTTTCTTCCCTGCTCATCTGTGACTTCTCACTGCAACACGGAGAAACTCGCTCCCACCATCTGTCATCCGTTTACTAAATCGTCCAGTTCCAGTGTGTACAGCGGTATCAGAATTGTGAACCTGTACCCCCACGGGAAACAACTTTGTCAACTAAAGTAGAATGTGCGTGGACAATTTCTTTTGCCTTTAGTCCTGCCAGCACTGCTCATTTCTAGAGTTCCTTAGGTTGCCTTCCACCCGGCCCCTGCAGTGAGGGTGTTTCCTGCGTTTGCAATACAGTTAGCTTCTATTGTCACACTCTGCATTCCATCGGGGGATGCTCAACCTCCTGGATAATTTTGGTTTTAAATTAGCATCCATTGTTTCATTCTCTGTGCTGTAAAGTTCTAAGGGTTGTGATAGACAGGGTTATGTATAGGCAGAAAGATGAAGGAGCTCAGGAAGTTTCACTCCCAAATATGACTCTTTGGTGTAAAGAATATTTTGAATTAAAGGCCCTTTAAGATAAAAAGGCCTTGGAAGGGGCTTTGCCTCTATGTGCATAAACCAGGCAGACCCATCAAAAGAACAGCTGACTTCCCTCTCCTCCCTCTTATCTCACCATATTGCAGGAAAGAAGATCAAGAATGCAACCAGACCTGCCCCAAATCATTAAACATAACACCTGTCTCTCAGGTTAGTTTACAAGTCAATCTGTTTCCCCCTCCATTCTCTTTCCCAAGTATCTATTCATCCTCCCTAGCAACCATTTATTGCCCCTAAATAGAATTACCTATACCCCTCATCTTCCCTCCTCACCTCTCAAAGGCCTGTATAAAACTTTCTGGACCCTGTTGGGATATTGGGTAATCACTCTGTGATTCTCCCCAGCGCACAGTAAATAAACCTCTTTCTTTTATTAATCTGCCTTAATTGTGAGTTGATCTTTCAGTGAACTTTGAGGGGGCAAAGGGGAAGTTTCCCCTCACCTCCACAAAGGGATATCTATTTTTTGATACATAAATCAGGTTATATATCCACAATTCTAGGATTATACAGAGTAATTTTACCTCCTAAAACCCCTGTGCTCCACCAGTTAAACTCCCCCACATCCCCCAAATCTCTTGCACCCACTGATCATTTTAGAGTCTCTGTAGTTCAGCCACTTTCAGAACATTATATAATTGCAATCATACAGTATGTGAGTCTTTCAGACTGTCTCTATTGCTTAGCAATATGTATTTAAGGTTTTTGCACGTTTTTTTGTGGTTTGATTTCTTTTTATTGCTGAATACCATTCCATTGTATGAAAGTACTACATCTTTTCACACAATCTTGGTTGCTTCTAGTCTTGACAATTATGAATAAAGCTTCTATAAACGCTCGTGTACAGGTTTTCTGGTGAACATGCCCCTTTAATGCACTTGGGTACACACGCATGAGTGCGTTTTAGGTCTATGAGAAAGTACTCTTCCTATCTCACAGTGGAGGACACAGCGCGGAGAGGCTGGATGCCTCGAAACTGCAGCTGAGAAAGGCAGTGCCAGGGCTGTTTGATGACGCCCGCTGTCTGTCTGCGGTGCCCCTCGGGAACAGGAGTATAGATGGGTGGCTCCATGGGATGGCTTCTGGCAGTCCAAAGATGGAATTACAGAGTGACAGAGCAGAGAGAGACCTCAGTGTTTGTACACTTGCCGCGTGTCGGAATCACATGGGGAGCTTTACCATCAGAACGCTGCCCCAGCCCTTGCCCTGACCCAACGCCTTAACCATCTCGTGTCATGTGGTTTCAAGATTTCACCTGCTGCTGAGAGGCTCTGATTTAATCAGACTGGGGTCTGACCTGGGCATAGAAATCTTTTAAAGTGCGCGGACGACTCTCGTGGGCAGCCCAGGCTGTGCGCCGCGGGCGCAGCCCGAGCTCGGCTGAACCCTGGCAAGCGTCTCCAGTCCGCGGCTGGCCTCGCCGTGAAGATGTCCAGCGACGGGCACCAGCCACGTCCGCACCCGCCGCGAGTCCAGTGCTCTCTGTCAGTGGCACAGTTGGTTCTCTTCTCACAATGGGTGTGCCAATAGCAGTACTTGTGGTAGGGTCCCACTGGAGGAGTGAGTGTGTCACGTCTTGCACGGTGACTCAGTGGCTCAGTCAGAAACGGGCAAGTCCCAGGGCTGAGCTCTGGCCTGCTCAGTGTTCGGTGGCACCCACTCCCGTCTTCTATTATTTCTGTGAAGGGTTTCCTTGGCTCTCTGAAAGGCCCATCACAGTGCTGCCTGGCTCATGTTAAGTAGACTTTTCCACACGAACTTCTGGCAGACAACCTAGTTTCCCAAACTTGTATTTATAGAGTTGATTAAAAAAAATCCCAGTGCAGAGCTTCCTTTCATTCTTACCAAACTTAAACATTCTTGTTTCCTATTCAGTATTCTTATCTATCCAAGTCATTTAATGAGTCTGTCAAATATACTACCATCACCTGTCACATGTTTATTCAATTTTCTCACAGGGTTATTTTTAAAACATTTGTTATAAGCTTCAATAAAATCCAGACATACAGTTTATAGATACTAATTCCCTTTGACTCATGCAAGCTACCTTTTTTCTTTCAAAATTCTTACAAAGCTGTCTCCCGACCAGTTCTCCTGAACCTGCCCTGCTGTCCCATCGTCTTCACGCAGAGCGGAGATTGCACCAGGCCTTCGGCAGAGGTGGGAGAACAAGGCCAGACTCAGGCAGTGTCTGTTCCACGCCCTGCTGAGTCCACATTCCCATGCACATAGCATCATGTATTAGTCGTCTCTTGCTACCTAACAAATTGCCCCAAAGTGTGCTAGCTTAAAACATGAAAAACAGATGATCTCACAGCTTCTAAAGGTGAGGAATTCAGGGGTGGCTGAGCTGGATGGTTCTGGATCAGGGGCTCTCTGGAGGCTGCAGTCTCTGATGGCTTTCTTGAGGCCGGGGGCTTTCCAGGAAGGCCATGCCCATGGGCGGGAGCTGCAGGCCTCAGTCCCTTCCCCAGGCTGCTTTAGTGACTTCTAGGCAGGGCCAAGAACATCCCCCAGAAAGAGTGACCTGGAAGAGAGAGATCACCACGGACACCTCAACAGCGCCTATGACCTAGTCTCTGATGTCACCCGCTGTCTCATCTGCTTTATTCAGGTCATGTGAAGTGAGCCAGTAGCCCAGCCCACCCTCACGGGGAGCAGAATTGGATTCCACCACTTGCAGGGAAGAGTGTCAAAGAATTGTGGACATATTTTAAAATCAGTACACATCAGATATCAGAATTTTTCTCCCTGGAGCAAATAAGCATTTGTAGCTTTTTGTGCATATCTTTTAGACAAAAAGGTAGCCCTGGCTTTGTGATCAGGAAGGCATATGCAAAAATACACATGGAGTGATTATTGCCGCAAAACAGGATCTAGTGTAGAGCATTCTCCTCTGCTCTCACAGTACATTACTACTCTCGTCTCCCATAAAAGTCATGGTCCTGTCACCTTTTGGAGAATTCTAAGCAGAGATAGATGTCTTCTTTCCCAGCATGTGTTCACGTGTTCCTGTCCTGCTATGGTCTGAATATGGTTTGTCCCACCAAAACTCATGTTGAGGCTTGTTCGCCCGTGTGGCTGTGTTGAGAAGTGAGGCCCAGTGGGAGGTGTTTGGATTCTGGGAATTGCTTGCTCATCAACAGATTAATGCCATCACTTGGGAGTAGATGAGTTCTTTCCCTTATAGGACTGGATTAGCTCTGAGAGAGCAGGTTGGTATAAAGTCAGGCTCCCTCTCAGGTTTGGTCTCTTTTCCACGTGCCCCCTCCTTCCGATTTCTGCCATGAGTGAAAGCAGCATGAGGCCTTTGCTAGGTGAGCTGCCTGAACTTGGACTTCACAGCCTGCAGAACTGTGAGCCAAATAAACCTCCTTTCTTTATAAATTACCCAGTGTCAGGTATTCCTTTATAGCAACACAAATGAACTAAGACAATATTTATAGCAGTATCAGAATCATTGACCCATACCCCCATGGGAAGCAAACAACCTTATCAACTAAAGTAGAGTGCTTACAGACAAGTTACTTTGCCTTTGGTCCTTACAGACTTAATTCATTTTTAAAGTTACTTAGGTCAGCACCCTTTTTTCTCCACTCCTTTCACTAAAGTATTAGAATTTCTGGTAGACAATCTGATTTAATTTAAATTTCAGCTTAAAATATTTGGATAAAGATGAATAAGTGTCTGAACCCCAGGATAAAATTTGAGATTTGTTCATTACTACTTAAAATAATCCTGATATGTTTCAGAGTCTGAAAAGCTGACATTAACTACTCATGGATTTCATCAAACAGGGTTTGGGGAAAAAATATACAAGACTATTTTTAGCTTTTATAAGGTCAGAAAGAGGTAAGTGTCTCTTGGATGGAATAGAAAGAAAGGGGGAAAAGCCAGGGGGATTGTTACACTGCATTCTGTGGTTTATATTCATTCGGTCACAGAGGCATGTGGAGTCATGGTATCCTTAGTAACATTAGATATTTGTGTAAAGGAGTAACTGACAATGAGTCTTGGTTCAGAAAGGAATGAATACATTGCTATAGAGCCTGCATGATGAAGGTGACATAATGCTGAGATTCTTCCTGTGCTAGAACATTACTTATGTTTCTTAAGTTGAAAAATTTGTCCTAGGAAATTCCTTCAATATCCTCCCTTTTCCCCTTTTCCCATTTTAATGAATGAAGCCAGTTCTCTTAAAATAAAATCTAGGGTGGTGAGTTACCTGAAACTTCCCAGAAGAACCAAGGCCCTGCAGCTCCTTGATGCACAAGCACGTGCCCACGTGGGAAAGCCGACACGTGCTGCAGGTCCCCGCGAGCTGGTGGCTTTCTCCAGATTAGGCACAAACTGTATTCCACCCTTCAGGGCTCCCACTCCACTTTCTGATATGTTTTGTGAGTGAGCATCTAAGGATGGAGACAGGCACTCACTCTTTACCTCGCCAGTCTCTGTCTGTCCTGAGTCCTCACCTATCGAGTTTACGTAGCTTGACCCTTGGAGGTGAGCATCAGTCTGGTGCATTAACCTCAGGCCTGTACTGGTGTTCGCTGAGCCCCCAGTGCTGAATGTTCATTGTCTGTCCTGTGATTTGGGCTCTCAGGCACAGGAATAATGAAGAATGCCAGCGAGTCTCCACTGTATAATCTTCCAAGTTCTCCTCCAGCCAAAATGTCCGTTTCTCAGATCAGTCAGCGACTGGCTCTTTGGTGCCCCTTCAGATCCTTTTATGGACCACTTCCTTCTCCAGCTCTGGAAGTCTCCCCTTAAAGTTGCAATAGTGCACCTGGGAATAGCCGAATATAACTCCTTTGGGGGCTGCTGTGACCTGCAGGGGCCTGAGTGCTATGGACCCTGAAGACTTTTGCTTATTTCACTGGATATACCTTGTGTTGGTGCCGGAGAGCCCCAGAGCTGTAGGTTATGTAAAGATAACTGGTTTTCACACCTGCTTATGTAGACTCCCTCTCCCATCACAGGCCGGAGCTGGACTGCTAGTGCATGATCACCTGGTGAGCCGGAAGCTTCCCAGTGTGTGGTGAACGCCCCTCTGTTGACAGGTGCTTGGCTATGTAAGAATCTCGATGGTGGGTGCCTTGTTGCATTGCCATTATTCTAGTTATTCCTATTTCATTAAGGAGTGGGTACATGCCAACACCTTCCAACTGAGCTCATTGTCTTATTTTACCCTTTCATGGTCAATTCTGAATTCCATATTTGTGAAGGGTCCTTCTCTCCTAGATGCCTTCACTGCATTGAGAACCTTCAAAGCTCTGGGAATACACACGAAAATAACCCTGAGTGTTCATTCATGTCAGTTCCTCTTCTCTTAGTTAGCACTGAGTTATGGTGGAGGCCCACACTGGAGCCCACGCACGTGCACAGGCCGAGGTGACGTGGTGGAGAGCGCTGTGCACGGGCCGCCAGTCATGTTCCCGTATGCCCCGCCCCCACCTTAGCTCTCATGGTTCCCTAGTCATCCAAATCAGAGAGTGGGAAGACATCCTCAACTCACTCCTCACCCCTTCTTTTTCACATTGAATTCACCCAAATCCTGCAGGCATCTTGTACCAACATTTCTGTGTCTCCCTCCCTCCCTCTCCCTATTACCATCTGCCCTAATTTCAACCTTCTTCAAATAGGTTGCTTATAGGATGGACCCTACAGCCATCCACCCTGCAGCTCTGTTCTCTTTAAGTCCACCCCTGCCCTGTTTCCAAAGCGATTCACCCCCTATTTCTCCCACAACCTGCACCATGAAGCGCCCCCAGGAGTGTGTGTGGCTGCCCTGTCCACGTCCCCAGCCGTGCTTCTGCATCCTCATCGCAAGCTCGCTGCTCCGAACCGTGCCGTCCAATGAAGCAGCCACCGCCCCCATGGCTGCCCAGCACTTGCAGCGTGGCGGACCCAGACTAAGATGCGCTGCCAGCATGAAATACTCGGTGGCTTCTGCAGACACACTACTGAGAAAAGACAGTCAAATGCCTCTCCAGTGAGTTCTGTGTTGGTTACATGTTGAAATGGTAATATTTTGGATCTATGTGGTTAAATAAAACACATTTTCTTAATTGATTTTACCTTTTGTTTTTAGTGTGGTTACCAGATATTTTCAAGTGACATCAGTGGCTTGTATTTGTGGCTCACATTAGATTCACATTCGATGTCTGCAGGATAGTGCGCTGTCCTGAACGAAACCGCATGTGTCTCCCTGCACACGTCACGCCGTCTCACACCTCCACACTTCTGCTCTTAATGTTCCCTTTGCTTGAAACACTCTCCCTTCTTTTTTGACTAAATTCCTCATTTCTTAAAATTGAGTTATGTAAACCCCCATTTGAGCTTCCGGAGTACACAGGTTTGCCTTTGTCACAGCACCAGTGACAGGAGACATGCTAACATGTTTGTCTTCCCTGCTGTAGGAACAGGGATGCTTATTTTCTTCATCCCAAACACCTGCCGCGTACACGTAATAGGCCTGCGATATGTGTTGCAGAACTGAATTACAGAATAGAGTTCTGATCTTATATGAAAATGGGACAGCCTGCTGTCATTTTGAAGCCCATAACATTTAAATGCCAATGACACCGAGTTTTACAATAATATTACGTCTAACTTGTAAACATATACTCACTGACTTGTGAAAATTAGTAAGAATTTACTACAATGAACGGACTAAGAGGCAGATCTTGTTTATTCAGTATATAAATCAGAAACCAGCATTTATGGAGACTCTACCGTGTATATAGAGCATTCACTGGCGTGTTTTGCCGATGCTGAAATACTTCCAGTTAGGGCAGCACTCATTTGTGTGGGCTGATAATTCTTTAAGATAATCTCAATTTCATTACTGTGTAAAGCTCCATTGCCGTCATTTAAAAATTATGTAATATACTTTGGGATTCTTGACAAGGTAAAGGTCCAAAAACATGAACAGCATTTAAAAATAAAGAGCATGTCTTTTTTGTTAAAAGCCCCAGATTCCCAGGCATTCTTAGACATCCCTGTAGCAGTCGTCCCCAACCTTTCTGGCACGAGGGACCAGTTTTATGAAAGACAGTTTTTCCAAGGACTGGGGAAAGGAGGGTACGCGGGGGGCAGGCTGTGGTGGGGGACGGGGACAGGTGGAGCTCAGGCGGTGATGGGCAGCCCTGGTTCCTAACAGGCCACAGACCCGTACCAGGCCACTGCTGGGG
The DNA here is from genome assembly GCF_000956105.1 of Propithecus coquereli. Classification (NCBI taxonomy): domain Eukaryota; kingdom Metazoa; phylum Chordata; class Mammalia; order Primates; family Indriidae; genus Propithecus; species Propithecus coquereli. The sequence goes on from NW_012153174.1 coordinate 8,570,140, forward strand.
GGTGGGGACCATAGTCCCAGGAGGCTGGCCTTACTACTCTTGACTCCGCTGTAGTGAATGCCAGCTTTTTTCTTGCATGTCCTTTCAGTGCCACCTTGGGGTAAAATCATCCAAGTTTCCTATGGGGAGCCCATCTTCTCCCACCTCAGTCCCTTTGGGGCACCTTCGACTTGGAGCGGTCACGCCGTGGAGTTCCCCATCACCACAGCGTACCTACCCTTTCACAATATTGAGTTCAGGGATGGACGTAAAGTCCAAGAGTGGCTGATATGTGCCAGGAATCTGTTCAAGCTGTTGGTGGAGGTGGTCCTCTCTCTTCCCTGATGCCACTAACGATGAGGACCAGTGGCCCCTTGGAGCCATCTTTGACCCCAAGGTGGGAGCCAGTGTGTGTCCCTTGTGGTGTACGCTACTTGGAGCTGGGTTACAGCACCTGCGTGTAAAGATTCCTGGAATCTCATCACGGTGAACATGAAGGCATTTCTCCTTTGAGTCTGCGTGTCCCCCGAGTCCCTGAAACCCGTGTTTCCTCAAATTGACAACACACAGCAGGCACAGACAGGGTAGCAGGTAAGAGAGTAGAGCAGTTCAAATCCCAGGTTCTGAAACCAGGCTGCTCAGGTTTGCGACCTGACTCCACTCCTTCCCAGCTGAGGGAACCTGGGTGGTTTTCTCAGCTATGAGACTCAGTTCCCTCATCTTCACACGGCGAGTCACCAAGCACCCAACTCACGGGGTTCTCACAGAGGCTAATGAACTCGTACTTGTGCAGCACTCAGTGTGGAATTTGGTCCAAGTGTTCAGTAAACACTGGACTGCAAAGGTGGCCATGGTGATGGCGACCATGGGATAACATTCAGATACTTCTTCCTGGCAGTTTCTAGGGTCTCCGAGGACACTGGAATTTTGTGGTTCAGGATGTAAATCTTCAAGAATCAGGCACCTCTGCTACACTTTGGCTCAAGCCCCCTCTCCAGGCTGTGTCTCACCACCAGGTCCATTGCCAGTTCACGAGCACTGTGGGTCCACAGCCAGACTGCTAAGAATATACTTTTAAAACTTCCTGCAATGATTCTTTCTTCAAAATTCAAGCCCAGAGAAATATTTCGGTGAGATGGACCACTGCCTTAAAATGCTGGGTTAATATCTCAAAAGTGACAATGGTCTCAGCCTTTATAGTGAAGCATATAAATATAGATATAATATGTGCACACATACACACTATACACTGCGATACAGATTACAGGGACACGGAACCCTGGCTGTCTTGTTTACCGCATACTACTCTAGGAAAGGTCAGTTCTTCCCCTCCTGTGATACTTGACAGACCGGTGGTTAACATCCCCTTTGGTTGTAAGTAGTAGAGGGAATGGTGAATTATAGAGAAATGAAGAACAGGTTTCATTTTAAAACTTCAATAATTAGATACCTATTGCCTTAATACAGCACTTTTCATTTGAATGGAAGCCCAGCAACTGTGGCCAGGGGGCTGTTTAATGACAGACTAATTGCCATCAAAAGTACCTTTTGAAAAGAGAATTGCTGCAACTTCCCTACAGACAGCAACCTAAGAGAAAAGCTCGGAAACCACTGGGATTTAAGAAACAGCAATATCCTTTCCAAACTTGCTAAACTACCCCTTTGTATTTAAGTGATTCATCTTGATAACGTTAAGTAGGAATTCAGACTGTTCAAGATTTTCATGTTTTTATCTTTTGAGTGATTGGGAACATTCTAGAGTGTTGTGAAAATGTGTCTGCATGTCCTGCACTTGGAAGGCTCCAGGCACCCGCCCTCTGGCTTATCTCCCTGGGAAATGTCAGCTGGATTTCTTACGGCTCTGGGATCCTTCACCGTCCAGCTGGGCACCGGGGAATGTCCAGCTCTGCAACCCTGAGTGGTTCTGTTCTTAATCCTACCGGGCAGAAGTGTGTGGAGACGGAGCAGTTAGCTCTGTGGCGTCCTGACAGCGTCTCATGTGGCTCTGGGTAGTCACAGATATTTAGAACTGGAATAAAGCCCAAAGGATCGTCTGTTCCTCCTCATGTACAGATAAGAAAGAGAGGCCCGGGAACACTCCCATGTGCCCAGGTCACGCAGTGGGGGAACAGCAGAGCCGGGCTGGAATGCAAGCCCCCACCGCAGGGCCAGTGCACGTCCCCCAGCAAGGTTTTAGGAACATTTCCCGAAGGGCAAAAAAAGGTGTAAATAGAGAAAATGCACCATGAGGGATTGAGATTTTGGTAAAGAATAAAATGTGTTTCTCAGAATGAACAAAAGTTAAAAGCTATTATTTCCTCTTGAATCTGTAGTAATGCAAACTTAGAGACAGAAACCAACTTAGATAAGAAAGAAATATAACAATTCTACATGATTTCCATGAACAATGGATTTTAGAGTTAAGATGAGCAATCTTTAGCATCAGAAATTTAATAAACAAAACTTGATTTTGGTGAAGCCCATTGGGTGAAGTCCCTGAGAGAGGAGGTTTCAAGTGTGGGATGAAGGGACGGTTCTGTCTGTTTTAAACACAATTCCTTCCTGCTTTTTTTTCAAACCAGAATATTTTTGCATGGTTATACAATTTATGGTTATAATAATAATGTCTGCAAAAATACAATTTTCATTTTATAGATTGCTTCCACATATACTATTCATTTAATCTTTATCATTAATCTTATTTTACAGATTGACTCAAAGAGAAGCGCAGAGCTGGCGGTTAGGAGTCCACGAAACGGATGACGGGCCCGGGTTCCTGCCCTTTGCTTTCGGGTTGGGCAGGCTGTTTCCTCCCCTGCACGGCGGGCATGGCCGCGGGGCCACTGCCACCCAGCGCGAGTTGAGGGAGGGCACGCCGTGAGCCCGCTCCGGACCGCTCTCCGGACCCAGTGCCGCAGCCGGGGTGGGCGACCCCGGCATGGAACGCGGGTCCCGGGCCTTCTTCGCTTTCCAGGTGCAGGCCGGGGTCGCGGGGACGAGGATGGGTCTTGCTGGCTGTGCCCGCGCCCGCGAGGGCCTGCTCCGGACGCACGCACCGGGCGGGCCGTGCGGGGTCTCCCGGCGCCCACCGCAGGCGTGGCGGGACGGGGGCGGGGCAGGGAGGCCGCTCTGGCACCTCTCTGGGGACCGACTCGCGCTGGTGCCCGACGGAGGGCGGTGCCTGCTTCCTCACACACACGTGGCGCTTAGCTGCTGCTCCATAAATTGATATAACTATATTAGAGACACAAACGGTGCCAGGAGTTTTGCAGAGCTTTGCCCTGAAGGAATATGGGAACGTGTTAGTCTTTCCTTCACTAGAGCCGAAAGGGGAAGTCGGGGCGACAGATAAGGAGAGCGCACATACGTCCCCTACCTGTCCGAGAGCCTCTCTCCCCTGCAATCTCGGAGGGGAAGCCACACAAAAGACAGACCAGAACCTGCAGAAAACAGCTTTGACTCCTCCTGTTGATCACAGGTGATTTCTCTCAGGGTAGTATGTCACCTCATTTTGGCGTTTTCCAAGATCTTTCATTTTCTATTTCTGTCTTGGAGAATCAGGGGTGAGAGAACTGCCCTGGGTAGGGGTGAGGCGCTGCCCCCATCCCCCCATCTTCCCCTCCCCCGCCCCCCGCCGGGCCGGCTGTGGAAGCGCGCATCTTGGTCTGTGTTCCCCTGGCACTCAGGCCTGTGGCAGGCTGTGACTGGCTGTGCTTCGTCCTGGGCCACACAGGGAAGGGTCCGGGGCACTGGAGGAGGTGGGCGCTGGCTCCTCGGGATGCAGCCCAGGCGGCAGCTGTGGTCAGCTGGGCTCTCCCCATCATTTGTTCCAGACAAATTTAAGCTATTTAAAAACACAGGCTATGTTTTTGTGACCCCTGTGAAAGATGCTCACAGGTGTGTCATGTAAATCGAAAAGAAGCTTTTTAAAAAAGTTAAGATTTTGAAAATCCAACTTCCAATTTTCATGTAATTTTAAAATTTGAGTTACTTGCATTGTGGTAGTTTATTATAGCACTGGGGATACAGGAAAGTTTATTTTTAGGATTTCTCAGATGTCATTTTATATCTTCAAATTGGTATGCAAGATGAGATGCAGTAGAAGCAGAAAAAAGCGCAAGTTTCCCTTTTTCTTCCCACTCGGTCCCTCACCCACAACTCCTGAACCATTAGGAAGCAAGGCTGGGCACCCTCCTGAGCCCAGAGGCGCTGGTCGTGTGGGCGGCCGTGCCTGCCGTGGGACACCTGTCTATTCCTGTCCTTCCTGAGGTCCCTGCAGGGCGAGGGCAGCCTTAACTGCCCAGCTCTCAACATAGTGCCTGGCCTGTGGTAGGTGTCCAGAAAATCGTCATGGAAGGTAGAAAGGAAGGACACTTGGTGGCTATGGCAGAAGGTGTGGACAGGCAGGGAAAATACCTGCGAAGTCCTAGAAGAAATGACGCCTGGGTGCTCAGGAATTCGTGGAAAGGCATCTGGGCAACGTGCAGAGGTGCAGGGATGAGAGTGAGTTTGGCAGGGCTGGAGCGTGAGGTCCCAGTGCAAAATAGCCAGTGATGAGCCTGAGGCACGGGGGTGTCAGGAACGCAAAGGGCCTGCAGGCTGCGGAGGTCCTCAGCATCCCGCCGCCACTCTCCTTCCCAGAGCGGTGACCACTCCGCGGTCAGGCAGGGAGCGGAGACCCGCAGGGCAGGTTGTGGCAGGCGGTGAGGCGGGGGTGCTGGGGCAAAGGCTCTGACCAGGAAGGTTAGGAGCAGGCTGCAGCCAGGAGGAGGGAGGGCCCTGAGGTGGGGGACTCGGTGGCTTACTGTGTGAGCAGAGGGTAACTCAGGTTTCAGGCTGGAAAGACTGGGTGAGCTGGGGGCTGTTCCTGGGGGTGAGTTCAGGAGAAGAGGGTGTTTGAGGCGCAGGTTCAGGGGAAAGTGTGAGTTTATGGTCCACTTGAGGCACCTGTGGGATTCCAGGGGCCCAGGGAGCAAGCCCAGACCAGGGGTGCAGTGGGGGGTGGTGTGAGGGAGTGAGGGAGCAGGAGGCGAGCATGGGCGCCTGCATGCAGGCAGAGAGCACAGCCCGCAGACCAGGGATGTCGCCCGGAAGACCTACCGATGGTGGCCAGTCAGGGGAGCTTGGTTTGGGTTTTGAGATGTGAGATGCTTGTGGGCAATTCCAAGCCTGGGCTTGAAAACTCAGGCTGCTTGGGACCTGTGCAACATCAATGGTTGTGCAGGTTCCATGGCCCTGAGCCTCAGTTTCCTCATTTCTAAAATGGGCATTCTGGTAGAATTAACTTCAGGATTCAATGAGAAAAATGCGTACAAAGTGCTTATTTGAGAACCTGGTACACAGTAAGTGCTCAGTCCATGCAAGTTGCCATCAAGGTTATGACTGTTAATAAACAGTTCTACAGGGAAGGGAGGCTTCGGTGGCAAAGGAGAGGTTGAAGATTAGTGGAGAAAGGAGATGATGGCTGGAGAGAGGCCTGCACGGGTGTGGGTAGGAGAGACACACTGGACACAGGTGCCATGATTGCCTGGGCAAGGGGCCACCTCTCCTCCAGAGACCTGCAAAGAGGCCAGCAAGGTGCAGACACATCTGAGCTCCCTGCCGCCCTCCTTCCAGGCCAGCTTTAAACTCCTTCCACAAACCCTTTGTGATGAAGCAAGAGGGGGGCTTTGGTGGACATGCTGGGATCAGAGACCTGCTGGCACTCGTGGGCCCACATCTGGGTGTGAGTGAAATGAAGGCTCACGTGCGTACGTGCTCAGGAGTGTGCATGAGTCAAAGGCTAAGGGGATGAGAGGACAGCTTGCGAAGCCCTTACACGCCGCCCTCCGCTCCACTCCCCTCCCAGACTCTGCCAGACCGTTCGTGCGTTGGCCCAGGTAACCTGCCTCGGAGGGACTGTGACTCACTAGAGCTGCGAGTCAGGTGTTGTCCCGCCCTTCCCCAAGCCACGCCTGACTCTGAACCGGTGGCACTCGGTGGCTGTGGGCCCTGTTCATGATCACAGGCACCGGCTAGGCGAGCTGCTTCTCCATTTTCCTTTCCATCAGAGTTGGTGTGTCTACCACATGTGTGATTCAGAAAGCAAAATCCCGTTCTCTGTGAACAGCCAGACATGTGGCACACATTTACACAAAGAATTCACAGAAAGGCATGGGAAGAAATCCATGGGAAAGGCATGGATTACTTTTCTTAGGATGCATGCCAGTGTCCTCGCGCATCTGTTTTTGTATTTAGAAGGTGATTTCATGTTTGCAGCATCCTTTTGCAGCAGCCACAGTTATAATGAAACTGTTTTCTTCTGTATATTAATGAAAAGAGGTGGGCGGTTCTTAGTACACAGGAAAGAAGGAAGACAAACAAATCGCGGTCCTAAGGAACAACCTCTTTCATCCTTGTCCCCAGTGAGACAGTCTATGCACTGTGGATTCTAAGTTCATTAACTTCCATTTTCGACTTCCTCTTTTTCTTCCTAATTCCAGGTTGTCCAATAGACAATTTAAAATTTATCTTAGAAGTCCTAAAAAAAAAAAAAAAAAAGATTTGGGGGTGAACCATCCTGAGCATGTCAGGTTTTTCATGGCAAAAGTGGTTGTGAGAGGTGGAATTCCAGTGCCAGCCCCGCTTCACTCTTTCAGACTCCAGAATTCATTAAGTATTTAAAAATAACAAAAAAGAATGCTTATGGCAAAAGTCTGTGAAGCACTGACATTTGTTCGAGCCAGAAAGGGCTTTCCCAGGAATAACAGAGCAGCCGGATAGCAGAGTGGAGACTGAAGCTGCTACTTTTGGCATTTTAGTTAATCTTTTATTCATGAGCCTGAGGGAGAAGGTTCTGGTGGCTTTGCTCTCTGAAGAACGTATGTGATGTGCTAGGACTTGTATTTACTACTGTGTAGTAAATACATGGTGTAGACCCTGAAGCCTGTAAAATCCCAAAGTGTTTGGCAGCACAGAATCCTGCAGTTGGGGAGTATAGCCTTCCTTTAGCCCTGGGGGAGTCGCACACTTGTGATGATTTATGTAGCTGGGGTCTTCCGTGCTGCACGTAAAGGATTTTGCCCGCTCTACAGCTCATCCACAGCCCGAGGCGTGGCCTGCAGGAGCGAGAGCCTGAGGCCAGCTGCAGGCTTGAGTCCCCAGGGCCCCGAGCAGGTGGTTTGGATTCTCGTGACAGGTGTTATCTACTTCCTGTGTCAAGGACACTGAGCTCTCTCCCTCTTGCACAGATACTGGAACCAAAATATTTCTTTTTAAGGAAAACTTTTCAAAGCCAAGCAGATTTATTTCTGTCACAATCTGGAGGCTGATTCCCTGTGTGATGTTTGTTACAGCCTTAATCACACAATATCAAAAGTGCTAGCTCCGCACCTCACAATGAGTGGAATCACTTGATTTGTTTTGGCCCAGCTCTTCTCGCTTGCTCAATAATATGAATTTTGGCAAAGAAAAGGAAGCCAGAGTCCAACCAAGTTCATATGACTTGGCGTTTGCAAGGCAAGGATATGTGAGGTCTGTGCATGTGTGCACACGTGTGTATGTGTGTGTATGTGTATGCATGTAGGTGTGTGTGTGTATTGCATGGGCCTGCACACCTACCACCCTTCAAACAGATCTGGGAAATTGGATTAGAAAAATGTTTACTTTGTACATCTTGAGGGTAAAAGGGAGGGGACAACATGATGAGTGGCAAGGGGTCTACACAGGCTTGCACAGGGTGCTTGCTGAGGGTGATCGCTGGAGTGACCCCGAGCCCAGGCACCAACCCGGACAAGAGCTCCAAGAGGTGGGGAGAGTGAGCAGGTCAACACCCTCTGGTGTGCCCCTTCACTCTTGTCATCAGCTCTTTGAAGCTCTTGCCAGTCACCTGCTGAATTCTGTGGCGTGAGTGACACTGATAGGAACACGATTGCTGCTGGTTCTAGAGAGGTTTCAGGAGAATTGGCGATAAGGGCCACGGGATACCAGATGACAGGCAGCTGCAGCTGCAGATGGCACTCACTCCGTGGGGTGAAGCACTGGAGGCTGACACCCTTCAGGCCCTGTGACCAAGCAGACTTGGGTGAGGGTGCTGCACGGTACAGATACTTGACAAGGAGCACATATATGTGAACATTATGAAGCTTTTTTTTTTTAGTTGATTCAAGTTATCCAACAAGTTTTTAATTATCCAGACTGCTTGCACATTCCAAAATATGTTGGAGGAATCAAAACAACTTCCGGAGAACCAGGGTTTGGTGCCAAATTATTAAAAGGGAAAAGCACACAGAAATTTTTAGAAGACCGTTCAGAAGCTGATTCTGTAGCAACTAGCTTTATAAGTGACTTTTGACCAGGAAAAAAAGTAAGTATACAGAAAGCTCAATAATAAATTCATTATTTTGAAATACTTTTGGCTTTCGTATCTATTTCTAAAATGTATCCAAAGACAAGAAACAATATTCTCCAGCAGGATGAAAGGACCAGAAAGGTTGCAAAGCGTGCACGGGAGAGTAGACCCACTAAGATCAGAGCACGAAGTGAACAATACAATAACTAGTATTTGTATTCTGCTTCAAAGTCTAAAAATTCTTTAACAGGCAAAGAGACTTGGGTGCAGAAATAAAAGTTAAAGGGTGGGTAAACTTTTTTCCCTTTTTCTAGCAATTTTTAGTGGTGTTTATTTCTTTGATTTAAAAAGTAATACATACCATTGAAAGTTCAGGAAAAGAAGCATAAAAATTAATTCAAAGTTACTGCTCTCATGATACAGAGATAATATACCACTATTAATATTTTAGAATATTTACTTCTGGTTACAGAAGTGTTTAATTACAAAGTAGGAGTGGTGTTTCTCTGTGTCCTGCCTTTTCCCGTTTATACCACGGTCTGCGTTTCTCCTGCCATCAGAGACTTTTGCGGTCATGGCAGGGGCGGGGGCAGTTCAAAACTCGTTCCTAAGCAGGTGCAGTCTAAGCTCCAACGCTCAGCTGCCAGCTGCGTGTCCTCTGTCCAGTGGCACACTGAGAGATGCGCCCTTTGTCCTGTGACCGTTACAGCGTGGTCATACTGCGTGGACAGGCGCAGAGGCTTGCTGCAGGCTGCGTGCCCGGCACCTGCCAGCTGCTGCTGCGGCAGACCCGACCTGCTGGCTCACTTGCTGCCTCATTCTTCAAACCACCTCTCTGTTGTTCATGAGTTTTCGCTTCAACAAAGAACACCCTCTTGAGAATTCCCATAGAGAAAGCCTGGGATTGCCTCTGTGCTCTGTATCGACCCACCCAGGACGGATGCTTGCGGGGGCATTCTGCATCAAGCTAGTGACTATTTTCACAGCTCTGCATTTTTGTAAACAAACAATTTTCCAGGAGGTTTCCCCTCCCATCGTTCTTATCTCTTTACACCGTGATGACAGTGCCATGACTGAATTTCCACAGCTCTGAGAGTCTGTGCAGAAAACAGAGGCCGGGCCTGTCTCAGGCAGCCTCGCCTCTCCAGACGCAGGGTTGGCAGGAACTCTCGGTGCTGTTTGCTGAATGAATAAGTTGAATCCCCAAATCACTGTAAGTGGAATGGCTTTAGATGTGCCAGAAAAATATTCATTTCCAGAAACTTGTTTGGAAATTGCCCTCTTTATAATGGCCTCTTTCCGCTGGGCGCCCACTGCTGTTCCTCCCGCCACTCCCCTCCTCTGCTGTCCCTTGGGCCTTCGCCTCACCCCCTGCCCCCTGTTTCATTCCCTCCCGGTTCTCTTCCATCCCCCAGAGCACTGAGACCTGCTTTGCCCACCACAACAGCAAAAACCGGATACTCACAATTCCAGGTCCTCCGTCGTGCTGGTGCCGCTCCAGGCGCTCGGCGGCCACGGCCGCGACGTGCAGGCAGAGGGCGTCTGCATCAGTGCGGGGGTTGGTGGTGGTGCTGTGGTGTGGGCAGCTGGGGGCCTCCAGGACCACCCCTCAGGGAGCTGGCGGACACAGCCCTGTCGCAGCCTGCACGCTTCCTCACGAGATGTAGGGGTTTTAGATTCATTATTCACCTGATCGTCTTTTTATATGTGATTCCTCTAGAATTTAAACTCCCCAAGTACAGGGACTAAATTCATTTTATTTGTGGCTATATCTCTTCTTCTAGCCTCGTATCTAGTATACAGTAAATTCTCAGAGTTCGGGAAGAAGGGAAGGGAGGAGGGAGGAGGGAGGGGCGGCAGAGGCAGAGCCCACTGTCTCCGGGCAGCTGTGCTGGGGTTCGCTCCAGGACTGTGACATTTCCTCGTGGTTCTGCCGTTGTGGCTGCTGATGTGGGCAGAGGGTGACTGGCAGGTGATTAGGGAGGAAGGAACAGGTCCCAGGCTTGCCTCCCCAGGGAGCTGAAGCCTGAACTGAAGGAGGAAACTGCGGAGGTTTGGGTTGGATGGAATCTATGTTCTCTCAATAATGTGGTTTGAACGCTCTAGTCTTTGGAGGTGTCATGCAGAAACACGTGTGCTTGCTACTATGTATTTTTTTTCTAGACTCTAAAACTCCTAAATTTAGATTGGAAGAGATTTCTAAATATTTACAGTACCTTAAACTGTTGATAGTGTGGTTGAGAAAAAAATGGATTATAAGATCCTATCCTAGATTTGTTACTATCTAGCACTGAGACCTATTCTAAATTGTTATGTTAACCGCTGTGGGCTTTAGACCATCAATGGGAAGTAAAATGAAAACAAGGATGTGAAGAACTCTGGAGAAGTGTATACATATATATAGATCCTTTTACAGAAATGTGATATATTCTATACATATGTGCCTTACAAGCAATACAGTATATTCTCGCTATATGCATGACAGTACAGAAACACTGGAAATACATTCCACACAAATATGACTTTACGGAAATACTGGTGGTATATGCTATACACACATGCATTATAGAAATACTCAGACTTCCATGAAGAATTTATAAACCACATAGTGTTTCTTTAATGTATTTTGAAGACCAGTCGCATTTCCCCGAACCTTTCCTGAAGGTGCATGGAACTCGAGAAGACGTAACTGCGCCATTTAGTGACTTCCTTGCCTTTGCTCACGTCGAGAGAATGCCTCCTCTGAGAGTGTGTTGCTCAGGACTTGCTAATTCTAGAGGTCAGACACGGGCTGTCCAGTCACTGCGCCTGCCTCTCCAGTGGGGCAGGTGCAGGCGCTGGAGGGCAGGAGACCACAGAGGAGGGGCGGTGGTGGCCCGGATTCCTCGGGAGTGAGGGGCTGCAGGGCTACAGGAGAGCCCTGGGGCTGGACAGGACACCGGGCACGGTGGCCTCCCCAGTGCGCACAGGGCCTGGGCACGTCTCACACTCACGCTTCATCTCGCACCCTGGGCCGTTGAGACCATCTGGAATGTCTCACATCTCCTGGAATTGTTGCCAACTGAAACAATTTTGCTGGTCAGCCAGCTTCACAGACAGACCGTCCACTAGCATAGTCAAGACTGTCACAGAGATATTAAATATAGCACCCAATCTCCTACTGACACAGGCAGCTCCTGCCCGCCCCTCTCCTCCCATTAACCTTGCAGATTCCCAAAAGGACTTAAGGTAAAGTTCTGTTGCTTATTTCAACCCAGTTTTAAGGCACGTGTTTCTTCACCCTCCACTCTGGGTTTTTGTTCCCCTTAATAAGTGCTTACATGAATCCACCATCAAACGACTTCTGAAGCCTCCGTGAAGGGGACATGGGCTGCGGGAGGGCCAGGACAGCTGGAACAAGCTGTGTCCAGAGGAGAGCGCTCTGCTGGTCAGTGCCCCCCTCCTTCCAACCCCCACCCACACTGCCACCCCCAGGAGCCTGGAAGGGAGCAATTGCCCTGCAAAACTCTCTTTTCTGTGTTAAGGAGGTCAGCACTTATTTTTTTCTGAACTAATATTAACCTAGCCTTAATTTAGGAATGGGAAAAGAACAGCTACACATGACCCCGCATATCCTGGTCATTATTTAGAGAGCAAGGCTGAGGTTTCCATAATGCCGAGGCTGCAAACCGGCAGAGTGTGCCAGGAAACACGCCCTCCGGAGTGACGCCAGCTCGCGGCTCTCGCACGGCCCGGACGGCCCTGGGAAGGAAACTTGGAACAGAGTATTAGCCCAGACTCTCCACTTTCAGGCCTTATTTTATGGTCTGTTATAATTTAAATGTATTTTATACCTGTAAATGTATCTTCTGTAAATTTGTTTACTCACAAAACATTTATTAAGCGCCTGCTCTGTCTCAGGTGTTGTAATGAATCGTGGCCATACGAAGAAATGCAAAACTCTTCTTATCCTGGTGAGGAGAAGGGCTAGCTCTAATAGTAGCCTGTAGGAACAGCAAAAAGAGGAATTTTAAAATATCTAGGAATGTATACACACAAATAAGAGCAATCTGGAAGGCTCAGGTAGAACCATCAAAATATAGAACTTACTGTAAGAGTTTGTCCTTTGTCAAGCTTTTCTAGTGATGAAGTGATTACCCTGAAATTGCATAGAATCTATCAATAATCCATCCCAGTCTATCAGTACATTCTCTATTATTTAGTTTAATTTTTTCTCTAAGGAGAGAGAATATAGTATGCTTGGCGTCCTCAGTGTGAAACACTGTGATATATTATCTTATGAAGTGAAGAATCATGTTGTTCCAAACCTTTTCCCCTGCTTTGTGAGTTTATCATTTTAAAATGAGATTCTTGTAAGCATGAGCACACCATACATCCGTGTCTATGTCTACCTATTAATATATTTATTTGTGTATCTATCTATGTCTTTCTATCTTTATCTATGTCTGTGTCTATGTCTGCATCTATCTGTATGCAAGGCCATGTGTCACCATGCATTTGGTTAGACAAAGGATTCTGCACGTGGAAGGCTCGGTCAACAAACACAGAAGGTTGTAGGTGCTAAGTTCCCGTGGGCTTTGCAATTGGCTTGAATCGAAGTTTTGTGGCTCTAAATAAAGTTTCTAATGCTTTTTGACCTCAGTTTCCTCATTTGTAAACAAACAAAAAAAGAAGTTATTTCCTATTTCTAGGTTTGTTATGAAAATTAAAGGTAATAGTTTATTCATAAAAAGTGCTTAGTAACGTGCCTGGCATTTAGTAAATGCTTAGTAAATGGGACCTCATTGGAAGGTAGCCAGCCTTAAATGAGGCACTGTGAGCAAAGCGTCTGAAGGACAGATCTGCTGGGGTATCGACAGGGAATAAGGAGTCTTTGCTTCGCTTAATTACACGTGAGTCCAATGTGGGGTTTTACCCTTCCATATCTTGTCCTAATTAGGCAATCTTCCTTGCCATCTTGTGCTTGAAGACACTATTCTCAGGCAGCCATCTAGCTTTTGAACCTCTTAGATAGAAATGTATAAAACAGATTTAAGATACATTATCTCCAGTCCTCTCCAGGGCGGTGCTCTCTCTGGCTAAGGGTCCTCGTGGAGAAGGCGAGTGATCTGTCTTCTGTGTTCTCCTCAAGCAAGGCAAGGAAGCTACATGGCTTCTGCCTGGGCCAGCTGGGTACCCTGTGTCCTCTGGCAGGAGAGAGGGCAAGGAGCCCACGCACCCACTGGATGGCCGCATGCATGCCCGGGTGGGGCTGAGTTGCTGGTCCTGCCTCTGGAGGCATCTGTAGGCACGATGGCTGATTCTCATTTATCACAAGTGTTTCAAAGAACCTGGGACTCCCTCTAGCCTGGACTCTAGGGATGCAGTAGAAAATGCAGTGGCCACTAGCAACAGGCGGCTATTACATTGAAATTAATTAACAGCAAACAGTGCTGACACTTCAGCTGCTCAGTCACACTGGGCATGCCTCACGCTCAGTAGCCAGTGCCGGGGTTAGGGATCTTTGCTGGAGAGTGCAGATACAGAACATCCCATCACTGCCGTCTCCAGACGCTTCCTCGGCACTCAGTTGGGGTCAGCTTGTGTTAAGGTGAGCACAATAAAAGATGCCCACATCATGTTCCTTGGCCTCTGTTCATGCCACATGGCATGGTCCCATCAAATCACTTTTTTTTTTCTTTAAAAGGAGACAAATTCACTTCGGGTCAGATTGTATTTCTGAATTCCCTTTTCATCTTTTTCACTGAGCATCTGTGAAATCACCCGAGTGGAACAGGCACTTTGAAACTTGGGGAAAAATGGAGATAAAAGGGATCTATCTGAAGGAGTTGCAGAAGGCCAGAGCTGAAGCCTCAGCAAAGTGACAGGCTCTGCAGGAGGCAGCCCAGAGAGGCTGTAGGGCACTCTGGCCAAAGCCTCCCATGTTCGCTGAGATCGGCACCAGCATAGGAAGTCTCGGGAGAACGCGATAAACAGGTGAGTCTAGAAGCAACCAGAACAGAAGAGACTCCTTCCATCAGCTGAGAGGCACCTCAAGACAGACTTCAGCGGAGCTTCCCATGCTGCACCGGAATCCTCTCTGGCGTTGTTTTCTTAGAGAGATGTTTAAAAGACAGCACCCACACTCAAGAAATGCAATGTTACACAATTAATCAAGATCCCTTCTCAAATCCTTGTTGAAGGAAAACGAATCTTTGCAGTTTACCTGAGGAGTAGAAAAAAACAAGGAATGAAAAATTCTTGGTAAAAGAAAATGGAAATACTTTAAATCTAGAATCCAGTGAATATTATTTAGTTACATATCATCTTGTATTCTGTACACCTGGAATTCTTAATAAACGTGATTTTGAGATACAAGTTTTTTTCTTTTGTCAATAAACTTATCTAAAGAGTAACATAATTTCCTCCAAATGGACACAGCTAGTTGTACACGGAGGCATTTTAGCTTCTGGAAAGTCCTGGGTCCTGGTGGTTGTTTACATAACATAAAAACTCTTTTCATGTAATCGCAGAGTCACCTGGAAAACTGAAAACTCTTTTTCTGTAATTGCAGGAAACAAATTTTGAAACACACACATGTATATATTCCCTGATAGTTTAGTAAGCATTCAATAAATATTTGTTGAATAATTGAACGGCTTGGTGGACCCCAGCGAAATTTAACTAGAATGATAAGGAAACGCAGATATTGCACATGAAGTCTCAGTGCCACAGGGGCTTGCACACAGGAGTGCACGACAGGCTGCCTGACCTGTAGAGCAGCGACTCTCAGATTTGGGTACAGACAGAGTCGCAAAGGCACACAGCCCGACTCCAACGCCAATCAGTCGGAGTCTCTGGGCAGCTGCTTTTTTGGTACAGTTTTCTAGATGACTCCGCATGCACTATGAAATTTTAGTAATCACTGCTATTGTTGGATCAGGTGACTAATTTCAGGGATCTAAGAAGACCTTAGGATCCATCATCTTTTCCTTCCTCTGTTCCCCCCATTGGCCACCACAGCCAGTGCCCTTATGAGTCCCTCGGAATGTAATCAGCGTGGGACAGAGAACCTCCAAAGGATAGGCTGTCTGGGGGCAGTGACAGGGTGGCTGAGGGGAGGGAAGTAGACAGGCCAGGGTGTGTCCTGGCTCAGTTGCCCAGTGCTAGCTGCACCTAGGATGTAGCCAGGTTTCTGTGGATCTGCAAAAACTACAGAGAAAACTTCCCAGAGCTTGCCAGCACCTTGCTGCAGGCTCACAGAGGGGATCCAGCACAGGGGAGGGCTGCTTGCCTGGAGGAAGACCACTGGGGTTTGGGTTGAGCTGTGGAACCACACCTTCCCTTCTTGATTTGAACTCCCCAAGTTGGGTGGCTTGGGAGCAGGTCTTTAACTGGAAGAATTCTGAGGCTGTTTTCCCTTGTTTGGAACTCCGAGGAAACTCTCCAGGGTGGATGTGCTCTATCTCTAGCCCTCCAGCGTGGTTCTCACTCCCGAGGGTGGGTGGGCGTCCTCTGAGGCGCCTGCACAGTGAGGGGAGTTTGTGAGACTCGGTGCCAGCTCTGCACGGCCTCAGGGCCACGGTCCAGGACATGCGGGGTTTTGGCACCAACGTATTCTGGGACGTCAAGTCTCCCTATCACATGAAAGAGAAGGGATGACAAGTTCTTTTGTGAGTTTTACCAAGCAGTTTAAACCAATCAGTTTGCTTGGAGAGAAAGAACATTAAAGGCAGACCAGGTGAATGAGTTTGACATGGCTCCTTCAATAACCAACAAAACTAGAAGGGAGGAAAGCTTGGGATCATTGCTCGAACAAGTTCTTCCTTCCCTCTGAGAAATGAGGTGTGGGGTATGGGATCTATTGTTGCTAATCGTAAACAGGTGCACCTTAACTCCCCATGCTGACCTGCTCCAACACGCTGGTGCTCAGCTTACGGCAGCTAAGCATTAATACCTGTGCGTTCTGACTGGCCGGCTGCCCTGCAGGCTGCGCACGGGTGGCAGCGAGACACACGCAGGGCACGCGTGCCTAGACCTGCGGGGCTGTCAGGGGTGGGCCCCTGCTGCGGTGGGCACGTCTCTGTTTCCCTCACCTACCAAAGCCCTGCTTAACAGCCAGAGATGCCTCATCAGGTTAGGAAAGTATTACATTTGCCTAGAGAGCTACGGGAAATGTTTTATCCTTTTAGCGATTTTCAAGTCTTAAAATTCTGATGCAAACCAACCATAAGGATATCATTTTGTCAGACGGCCCTCAGATTACCTACGGGATGAGTTTTGCACAGTGACTGACTTGGACAGACATGTTGCCTCTTGTTATACCCCTTACCCTGTGTTTTTACCTGATGTATTTTCTGGCAATTTATTCCTCTTTTGTAGGACCTGCTAGATTGCCAGGGCTAAATTCCTGCAACTTACACTCAATTCTCAGAGATAGTTGGTAAATTTCCTAAGCTTGTGAACTTACTGCGAAGCGAGGGTAGGAAATGTTGACCTCGGTTGATCTGGAGGCGAACACTGTGGCCAGTGACGTGGAGCTTCGGGGGCCTTGGTTGCAAGTGAGGCTCCTTCGAGGCTGCGAACTAATTTTGTGTGCATGATGTCATGTCTTCATCTTCAAAACGGGGTCTCTAAAGTCGCATAAGTTATGGGTGCTTCAAAATCCGTATGTGTCCCCAGGTGTGACACTGTCTTAGGAGAGCCAAGTCTTCAGTATGAGAGTCTCACCGACAGTAAAACAAATGACAGGCACTATCTTTTAAAGACAACTCTTTATTCTTTCAATAAAATTTTTATTGTAGAATAGTTTTAAATTTATAGAAAAGTTGCAAAGATAGTACTGATGATTCCTGTATACTCTGCACCCAGTTTCCATTGTTGTTCATATCTGGCACAACTAATAAATTAATAGCCGTATATTATTAGCTAAAATAAACCCTGGACTCAGCCTTCCTTAGCTTTCTGTGCTAGCACCCCGTCTCAGATCTCACGCTGCGTTTACTCGTCACATCTTCTTAGGCTCCTCCAGAGTATGAGTTGCTCAAACTTCCCTTGTTTTTGATGACATTGACAGTTTTGAGGAATATTGCTCAGGTATTTTGTAGCGTTCCCCTATCCTGGGGTTTGTCTGGTGTTTTTCCCATGACTGGTGCTATGAACTTTGGGGAGGAAGACCCCAGAGGCAAAACGCCATTCTCATCACATCGTACCAAGGACACGTGCTGTCAACGTGACTGACTGCTCTGCTGTTGACCCTGATCACCTGGACGGCGTGTGTGCCGGGCTTCTCCAGCTGAAAGTTACCCCTGCCCCATGCCGTGCTCTTTGGAGGGAAGTCCCTGTGTGCAGCCCACGTAGAGGGCAAGAGTTATGCCACCGCCTTAAGGAGTCAATGTCAACATAAATTACTTGGAATTCTTCTTTGTGAGAGATTTATCTATTCGCCTCTATTTATTTACATATTCAGTCATTTCTTTATATTATTATGAAATCATGAACATTTGCTTTATCCTTTGGGTTATTTATATCGTTGTTCAAATTATTCTGGTGTTGGCCGTTGGGAGCTCTTTCAGCAGGTCCCTGTATTCCTTCGTCATGCCACATTGTTGTGGGGTTTTGTTTGTCTGTACTTCCTTACTTTCTGGTACCGCAAGATGCTCCTCTCTCATATTGCATATTTCTTACCTGAAGCCAGCAGTCATTTCTCCAATAAACCCTGGTTCCCTTCACTGGAGAACAGCATTTCATACCAAGATCTCAGTGCGACGTGTGCACAGTACTAGTGGGATGATTGCTTCTAAACGACCTCAGTCACAGAGGGGGCTATGTGAGCATATACGCCAACCCATGTTTATGCACATAGTGTAGATATTTCTGTAGCGAACTGTCTGCCTCTATATTAAGCTAAACATGAGTTCATATTAGGTTATTAATTATGAATTATTAATTCGTAGTTAATTAATTCACAATCTATAATAATTAAGTCCAATTTCCTTAAGTACTAAGTTTGACAGTTGTTATCTCTGACATTTCGCTTTGACACTTCTTGTTTTATTTTTATTGTGAAGGCACATGTACATCCTCAGTCATTCAAATGCACCTTTTGGCTTGTGATTATCTTTCACAGTTTTTTAGAGCAATTGCTGTGAGACCATGGATAAGTCAAAAATTCGTGTTATTTTCATATATGAATTCCATTATGGAACCAATGCTGTGCAGACAGCTTGAAATATCATTGAAGAGTTTGGGAAGGATGTGGCTAATGAACACACGGTACATTTATGGTTTGAGAAGTTCTGTTCTGGTGATTTTAATTTTGAAAATGAGCCACATGGGTGACCTGAAACCAAGGTGGATAATGATGAGCTGAAAGCTGTAGTGGAAGCGAATCCATCTTAACCTACATGTGAATCAGCAGCAAGGTTAGACATTACTATTCCAACAATATTGGACCATTTGAAACAAATCAGCAAGGTAAAGAAGCTGGATAGACGGGTTCCGCATAAATTAAATGAGCATCAGCAGAAAAATCATCTCAAAACTTGCCTTTGTTTGCCGTCACGACATAAAGGCAAACCATTTCTACACAGTATTGTTAAGTGTGATGAAAAATGGATTCTTTTTGACAATCACAAGCATTCGGCACAATGGTTGGATAAAGATGAAGGGACAAAACACAGTCCCAAACCAAATATTCATTTAAAAAAACTAATGGTGTGTGTTTGGTGGTCCAGTGCTGGTATTATCCACTACAGCTTCATGAAACCTGGTCAATCAATTACAGCGGATGTCCACTGCAGCCAGTTGGAGGAAATGATGAGGATGCTTGTGATTAAGCAGCTGAAATTGGTCACTAGAGACAGGCCAATCCTCTTGCAAGACCACCTGTCGCACAAACAACGCTGCTCAAACTACAAAAGCTGGACTTGGAAACTCTCTGTCATCCACCGTATTCACCAGACCTTGCACCAACTGACTACCGCTTCTTCCAGACTTTGGACCACTTTTTACAAGGAAAAATATTCAATTCTCAAGAAGCTGTGGAAAGCGCCTTCCAAGATTTCATCACCACTTGCTCTCCAGGCTTCTTCGCTGCTGGCACAAACAAGCTACCGTTAAGATGGCAAAACTGTGGCTCACGTCTGTAATCCTAGCTCTCTGGGAGGCTGAGGCAGGCGGATTGTTTGAGCTCAGGAGTTCGAAACCAGCCTGAGCAAGAGCGAGACCCCGTCTCTACTAAAAATGGAAAGAAATTAATCGGACAACTAAAAATACATAGAAAAAATTGCCGAGCATGGTGGCGCATGCCTGTAGTCCCAACTACTCGGGAGGCTGAGGCAGTAGGATCGCTTGAGCCCAGGAGTTTGAGATTGCTGTGAGCTAGGCTGACGCCACGGTGCTCTAGCTCGGGCAACACAGTGAGACTTTGTCTAAAAAAAAAAAAAAAAAAAAAAGATGGTAAAACTGTGTCAACAGTTTAGGCACATAGTTTGGTTAATTGTACTGTTTCTTGTTTGAGAAATAGCAAACTACACTTTTGATTCAAAATTGGACATTTCATATTTAATGACCTAATATTTATGTCACCAATTCTCATTCATTAGCATATAGAACATTCTGCTTTCACCTTTGCTTGTCTGTAACCTCTCACCCCAACAGTGTGACTCCTGGCTCCTACCATCCGTCATCTGTGTTCAATTCCAGTGCGCATGTCCAGCAGTAACAGAATCGTTAACCCTTGGTCACATGGGAAACAACTTTGTCAGACAGACAACAATCTACAGACTGTTTTACCTTTAGCCCTACAGTCTCCATTCTTAAAGTGACTTAGGTGAACACCACGTTTTCCTTTACCTGCTTTGCTGACAACCTTCCCAGAAGTTGTTTTACATACATTTATCAAGTTTTTTTTCTCTTTTCTGGGTATAGAATTCTATGTCAACAGTTTTTTTTTTATTTCAATATTTTAAAGACGTTAATCCACTGTCTTCTTGCTTGTACTGCTTCTAGTTAGAAATCTGCTATTATACTTATCTTTGGTCCTCTATGAAGTCTTTCTCTTTTTTCTGGCTGCTTTAAAGATTTATCTCTTTATCATTGGTTTTGAGCAATTTGGTGATAATATGCCTGGCTCTAGTTCCTTCACTTTTTTTTGGCTGGAGTTTTGTTGTGATTTTTGAATTTCGGTATAAATTTATAGTTTTCATCAAATCCTGGACATTTTTCAGTTATTTCTTCAAATATTTTTTCTATTCCCATTCCCTTTTCTTAGAACTCCAATTACACATAGATTAGCCTTTTGAAGTTGTCCCACAGCTTGGTGATGCTCTGTTCATCAATTTTAATTCTTTTTTTTTCTATGTTTTGTTTTCAATAGTTTCTATTTCTGCTGAATAATATTTTATTCAGCAACGTCTATTCTGCTAGTAATCCCATCCAGTACATTTTGCATCTCAGACATTGTAGTTCTCATTTCTAGAAGTTTAATTTGGGTCTTTTTTTATATCTTCCATATCTCTTCTTAAATTTTTGAACACATAGACCACAGTTATTGTAACGGTTTCAATGTCCTTGTTGGCTAACTTAACATGTATGTCACTTATTGGTTTGGATTTATTGATTTTGCTTCTCATTTTGGGTTATATTTTCCTCCTGCTTTGTGTGCTTATTTTTTAAGTGGATACCAGACATTGTTAATTCTATTTTGGTGGACACTAGGTATTTTAAACTCCTACAAATATTCTGAGCTTTGTTCTTGGATGCAGTTTGGAAGCAGTTTGATCCTTTCAGGTACTACTTTCAAGTTTTGTTAGGTGGGACCAGGCAGTGCTCAATCTAGGACTAATTATTTCTCACTAATGAATTAATACCCTTCCGAGTACTTTACCCAGAGTCTGGTGAGTCCTGACTTTTCCCCTCTGGCTTGTGGGACAGACACTGTCCCCACCTGTGTGAGAGCTGGGCGCTCTGGCCTGTCTCTTCCAGATGGCCTTTTGCCCGGCCGTGCTGTACTGATCAGGACCCGACTGAGCACATGAGAGGGTACACGAGCACAGATTTCTGGAGTTTTCTCTCCTCTCCAGCTCTGCCGATGTTCGCCGCCCTGTTCTCCACGCAGTCTCAGCGTCCTCTTCTTGACGCGTGTCCTCTGGCTCTGCCTGGGCTCCCCTCCCTGCGGTGGCCGGGTGTTCCCTCAAGGCAGTCAGCTGAGCAACTCAGGGCTCCCCTGGTTTGTTTTCCTGTCTCTCAGGGATTAATGTTCTTTGTGTCTTAAAATCTTGCTCTTAACTCGTGTGGAGGTTTGCTGTTTCAGCCAGGAGCATAAATCAGCCCATAATTCTATCTTGCTTGGAAACAGAAATCACGGGTAACGTTCTAATTGCTTTGCCTACATTGTTTTATTAATATTGAATCCTTATAACAATTTTATAAAATAAGAATATTCATTATAATCCATTTTTAGCAGAGAAAACTGATGTACAGATAAGCTAAGTAGTTTTTTCCTGGACCTACAGCTAACCAGCAGGGACTCAGTATTTGTCCCTGTGACACACAGTTCAGAGCCTGCAGTATTTACGGCTTCAGAAAACTCATGCAATTGGTACTTTCTAAGGAGTACTTATGTGAAGTTTGGCTTTTTTAATCTTTAAGTTCCAAACAGGGACTTTAGTCACAGTATTATATTTGGGTGGACGTGGAAAGAAATCAACTGATAACCCAGGTTATAAAATAACAACCTCCTCTATCATGGGTCAGGAAGTTCACATACAGAGAGGATAAAAACAAAGAAAGACTTTCTTTTCTTTCCTGGATAGAGCTATTTTAAATGACATCTGAGCAAGGGGAGCAATGACCCCATGAAGAACGCTTCCGCAGAGAGAGCTGCCTGGGCAGAGTCCGGAGCTGGGTGCTGGGGGCAGTGCGATGAGGCTGGACCCCAGACCACAAGGAAGGAGCTGCGATGTGGGACAGATGGCGCTGGGCCGGCCACAGGGGGTGACGGGGCCGGTGTGGCCTTTCTGATGCGCACTGGGGGCCATGGAAGCCAAGGGCATCTTACCATTGGTGGTCTCGGAGAAGTTCAGTGAAATATGGTCTATTCGGTCACATATGAAGTGCCAGCTGCTGCAATGACGTCCCACTTGCTGTCAGCAAGGAGGCAAAGACACCTCCGTTTGGATACAAGTCAGCCTAAGAGAGGTGAGTGATCTGGAGCTGGTGAACTTTGGGTGTGGATTTATATCCATCCACTTCTTTCCTGTTACTTCACGCTGTCTCCTGTAACTCCATCTTTATTTAACTATATGATTTTGGATCTTAAACTACTCTTATACAAAGTTTGAGTTTCATTTTATCATTTAAAAAGTATTTAGGTTTTAACCCCTAGCATCTAGACTGTGATCTCTAAATACCATTGCCTGGTAGGCCAGACTAATCTCCTCTGTGGACTGGCCAGCTCCAGGGCTGGGGCAGGGAAGGTGTGAGGTAAGACCAGGACATCTTGTCATTTAAGAAATCAGGAACACTCTCGAAGTCTCCTAGGGTTGTGTCAAAAGGACTCAGGATCCAACCCGAAGAGGCTAAAAGATGGAATAATTTGTGGCTCACTAAGGATAATCACTGTAATAGTTTGAGACAATCAAATATTGCTCAGGAATCATTCCCTGATACCCTGGCATGAGATTTGCTTAACAAATTGAACTTATTCCATAGTATTTCTTTCCATCTGCACTTCCAAATTAGCCCAAAAGAACGCTGAAGACAGGGAATATATGTCGTATTTACCAGTGGATTCTATGCAGCCACTAAATAAATATTAGCTGAATAATAAATAAGTGAATAGACAGAATAAAATATTATGCACTGAAATGGTTACACTAAAAGAAAAGGGTTGAAGGATTCTTGCTCTTTTTTAGGGCCTAGTGACCCTTGTATAGTATAAGGGAAGAACAGTATTTTCTCTGCAGAAAAATTCACATGTGCACATTTCTAACACAAACACGAAGTTGCCTATACCATGACAGGATATTCACTGTAATCTATTTCGTGGATCCAACTAAACTCCATTTTCACAAATCATGACTTCGTATATGGCAGTAACTTTCTTATCTAATCCGGTTCACACATTTTTTTTTTAAGTTACAGAAGGAAAAGGAATGTCTGAAGCTGAATACTTGTGGTGTGATTGGAAACCCTGCCATAGAATCTTGCACTTTACCTTATGTAGTCACAACTGTCATCGCATTGTGATGGATGGCTTAAAACCTGGAGTCTAGGTAGGTGACCAAAAAACCCAGTTATCTAATGTCTTTAATTTTTTTAACACAATTTACTGAAATTAAACTTAAGTGAATGATTGTCCAGAAAGTTTTAGCAAGTGCAGTTTAAAGGAGTTTTTCTTTCTTTTTCAAGCTACAAAATGATCACATCTTACGCATCCTCGTAGCCAACTTTTCAACGTACACTTAGGAAAAGCGGTGTGATGTGATCCAATAAGCAAACATATGCTCATTCAGTCAAAATACACCCCATTCCCATTTTTTCCCCTACATCTTGCTCAGCCTTTTTTTTCCTTTTTCTTTGCAATCTATGGCCCATCGCTTAATTTCGATCTTGAAATCTTAGCTCTGCCTGACAGCTGAGCCTTTCCACGTGCAAAACTGAAGTGTTTCTCATTGCCAGGTTTGTACTCGCAGAATGTTATCTACGGAGTAGTTGCTGTAAACTGCTATGGAAACGACATCAGAGAGAATGCAATTCATGCACATCCCAAGGACACAACGTAAGGTTCCACAAAGCCTGTGGCTTCGGGTGTCTGTACACACCCTAGCAGCTGAGGCCCGTTAAGTTTACGTTTCACTCATATCAAAGCACATCAGAAAACATGAAGACACTCTCTGGGGTAGAGAGAACATCTCTTGTCTCTCGTCTTTCGATAAGTGCATGTGGTGTGGCTGTGTCCTGAAAACTCTGGGCTTCTGTCCTCGGCTGGTATAAAGAGAATTTAGGATTTCGATGTGGTTTTACTTATACTATAACATTATAGAAAATAATTAAACTTATATTAGACCATTATAACTTTTTTCCCCATTAAAACCAGTGACTGCTTTGTAGTGGTGCTCACTCCAGTCAAAGGAAGTGCTGTTTCCATAACTCTGATGTATTTTGTAACAACAGACCTTGTTCTATTAATTGTTTGGCTCACTTTTGTTTGTTTCTCCATTACAATGTCAATTTACAAATATTCTCAGGAAGACATAGACTCAAGACTTCCAGGATGCTGGAAGATAAAACTTTGAAGTGAGATCTATCAGGATAATAACTTCCAGTTGCCCTTTTTTCTTGGGGAAGAAACTCTTAAGTCAGCAAAGCACACAACCAATTTCTAAGGTTGATTTTGTTATTAGGGATAAGGATGAAAGTCTATTATCAAATATCTAAGCAAGAAGATGTTCGTTTAAATTACTACTTTCTTGTTCACTTGCCTAACAATGGGTCAGATTCCAGAAAGAGTTGAGCTGGGGACGCACCTTTGAGTAAGCTGAGGACATCCACAAGCTGGTGGTGAAGCCCACAGCCCACGTCCGCCCTCGGTGTGCAGATCTTGCTGCCAATAAAGCATGCAGTGGCCCAGCTAGCTTCCATCACTCGAACTGTGTTTGTTGACACCTGGCAAGACAGTTTTAAGCCAGAAAGCAATCAGCAGTTTCTCTAACAATAACAGCAACAACAAAAGGCAAAAGGAGAATGTTCTATTGTTTCACTAACTGCTATAAATCAGGAACATTTGTTGTCATGGGCAGGATACACAGGGATGCCTGGCTCCCTACAGGGTGGGCGCTCCTGACTGCAACATTGAAGATGGCCCTGGGCAACCCAGTGACCTCACACTTACTTAGATGTCTTTGGAACAGAATGTTTCATTTGGAAATGTGAAAATGATGATGAAGTCATTTAGGATCTGAAGGGAGTTTGGAGTTTTGAAAAATGGGAAGGAAACAATTAAAACAGACAGCAGATAAAAAGCTGAAGATGTTTTTGTTGACCTCTTAATCTGCTCCCAACTGAGGGAGATGACAGTGCACTGTGGCCCCAAGTCAGACTTGGTATTGGGGCGATGTGGGGTGGGATGGGTGCACACAGGCCGCTTCCGCTCACGGCAACACCTCCTCACGCTTGCGGTTCTGAAGTCCATATTCGCGTCTCTTTGGGATGTGGCTTTGGCCAACTCATATTAGCGCTTCTCAGTTTTCTTTTCTTTTTTCTTTTCTTAAACAATGGACATAAATACATATATGAATGAGGTGCTTCCAGTCCCCGTCAAGGGGTTCCTACTGAAATTCAGATGACGTTTATTTTCGGAATGCTGAAGTGTTGCTCAGAGTTGTTGCCTAACTCGTAGTTTGGTTTCCGGTTCGTGCGCTCCTTGGGCACGTCTCCCGGGTTCCAGGAGTCTCTTTGGGCAGGGGCAGGGGTTTCCATCTCCCCTGTGTCTCGCAGGCCTAACTGGACTCAGGAGTTTATTTTCCTTCCTTTCCTCCCACCTCTCACTCCTTCATTGCAGGCTCCTAAAGACAAACTTTGAATGTGATTAATGGCAGCAGAGACTGAGAACATAAAGTTCGAGCACGGAAGTGTTTATTTGTGTAAGAGAGTTGTTTTCGGCTGTGTCTTTAGGCAGCGGCGTGCCCAAGGCGGCCAGAGGGTCTGCCTGAGAGAGCCCATGAGAGAGAGAGGTGGGAGAAGCTCTCTCTTCTGGGGAACTCCCTTCCATCTTTGGGATAATTCTTCTTCCACTCTTTGCAGGGAGGGAAACGCATCCTCCGGGAGGGCTGTGTCAATTTCAGCACGTCTCCCAGTGGCCGGGATCTGACTGCCGGATTGGAGCCTGTCGGCGGATCCATGGGGTCTCAGAGAAGCTCAAAGTTAAGTGGAAACGTTTTTGGTATATACCTATCCTATCACCAGCTGTATTTGTAAAGGATTTACACTCCAGTTTTGTGTCTGGGGCACCTCACTCCCCAGACCAGAATCCTGCAAGTTCCACCCAGCACCTGATGTCATTGCCCAAAAGTGAGATTTCAAGCGACAAGGTCTCAGAAGAAACGCGGTGAGAGCGGCGCCCTTTCTCAGGCGGCCAGTGCCCTGCTTTCTGGCATAGCCCCGCCATGCTCCTGGCACAGTGGAGGCTGGGGAAGGCTGCAAGGCAGGCGAGGCCACAGCGGTACAGCGGCAGTTTCTGGAGGCCAGGCCTTTGTGCTGGGGGAAGTCACACACGTGGCATTTGTGGTACCAGGAGAAGGAGAAATGCATGTCATCGAGATTTCCACCAGGTCCGGGGGGTCGGATCGCTGCCTACATTATTCGTTTGGCTCAGGGACAAATAGAGTTTACGTAACATGTATGAGTTTAATACCAACAAATTTGAAATGAAGAGGATTTCTTCAGGGATCGCTCTCTCTGGCCTCATCCTGTGTGGCTGTGCTGGTCAACGCTGCTGAGCAGAGGCGGCCCTGGGCGGTGCTCCTGCCTGGAGCGGGTGCTCCTGTCTAGCTCAGAAGGTGCCTTCACCCAGGGCCAGCCCCTGCACGTAGGGCCTCCACATCCTACCACCTCCCCGCGGGGATGGCGGTGTTCTCGTGGGAAAGAGAATAACATTCCTTTCTTTATTTTAATGCTTTTTCTTTCATATCCAACATGACAAGGATGTTAGTTTGAGATTCTGCCTTTGCAAAATGATCCTGCCTGTTTTCTTTCACTGAAAAGGTTTTATGATTGGAATAAAGTGATTTCCCATCCTGTCGCCTTTCTCTTCAGAAGAGGGACTGTGGCATCTTTCAATTATTTATTTGCTTAGGCAACTTGAAGTCTTTACTCGTCCCCCTCTGTCTGTCCCAGTAAATGCTAATAAACTACAGGAAAAAATATAAAAGTTTTCTCATTAAATTTCTGAGTTTCCCCCCGCCACGCTTAACAACCCGGATTGTTATTCTTCATGGGTTGATTGCCAAATAGTTCTTTAAAATTATAGCATTTGCTTCCTGTTTTCAAGGGTTCTCTGAAATCAACTATTCAAATATAGACTAGTTGCAAAACACGGGGCTTAAATTAGACTCTGTGGGGACTGCAAGGACAGCCCTGTCCCAGGGCAGGTGTCGAGGCTGGAGTGTGAACACACAGCTACCACATCCATGGCCAGGCCCTGACCCCACAAACACCCTATCTGACATAATCCAGGCAGGTGTGAGTGTCAGGGCCCCCGAAGCCCCTCCTCAACTTGGCGTCACTAAGGCTCTGAAATCAGGAGGTCAGACTCTGCCCAGGTCTCTGGCTTTCCAGGAAGGTGAGTGATTGCCTCAGTTCCTTTATACTCTTGTCGTCTCCAAGTACAAATAGAGAGAAGAAATTGATGTTCCTTCCATGTGTTTCTTTTGATATGACCTCTCCTTGTGACCAGACGTATTTAATAAGTGTTCTCTCCATGTTACATGTTCTGTAGAAGCTCTGAACCAAATTATTGTATTATGGCTTTTCCTTTGCAGTGGCGAAGACACATTTTGTTCTCATTAAGAGTGCTTTTGTGTACCAGTGCCAGTAATTGCTTGCCTAATAATAGCCGAATTAGTTCATGATACTGACAATGCCAGAGATTTGGAGGCAGAAAGGAGCAGGGATACAGAGTGGGTACTTGAGCATGGGGTTCTGTGAGTAGCAGCCAGAATGTGAAATTGTTGTATGGTAATCTCTCTTAAT
The DNA here is from genome assembly GCF_000956105.1 of Propithecus coquereli. Lineage (NCBI taxonomy): Eukaryota > Metazoa > Chordata > Mammalia > Primates > Indriidae > Propithecus > Propithecus coquereli. The sequence continues at coordinate 8,598,182 of NW_012153174.1, forward strand.
AGCCTGATACCGAAATGCCAGTCCAGCTACTCGCCTCTGCTCAACACTGAAAACACTAATGTGATATTGATATTCATGATCTGATCGTCCCTAGGGGCAGTTTCTGGTTAGATCACGGGCGCTGGCTGCGCTGTTCAGCAGCGTGGGCACGCAGACGTCACTGAGGGACCAGGCTTACTCGCAATCCGTGAGCCGGCGCGAGTGCATCAGGCAGCTCTTCGCTGGGTGGTGCCCAGAGCCCTGCTGCTTTACTTGAAGGGCAAAGTGGCACAGACACTGTGCATGCAGCAGTCTCTTCACTCAAGAGGCTCAAGTTCTTACCCCATCACTAACGCACTTCCTGCAGGTGCTCAGCTGGCTGAAGTGCTGCTGGTGTCTTCCGTGCTCGCCAGTGAGGGCATTTTTACCGACATTCGCCGCCGTGCGCCGCACACCGCCTGCGCGCATGCCTGACGCTAGAGGAATGTCGGTTGACTAGGTTAACCAGCGTGCGCTCTTACACATTCCACATGGCTGTGGCTGTCACGAGGAGCCCTCAGCATTGGGGTTTCTCTTCCGAAACCCAACGGCGTTTAGTTGGTGAGTGGGGGCTGCAGTCCTGCTGTGTGGCGCGGTGTGAGCGTGCCCCGCCCTGGGCGCATCAGCAAGCTGGTCCGGCCGCCGGCGCGGCCTCACTTTCTTCTTTTCATGATCTTGGAATCCAGCAATGAAATTCTTGTCTACAGATCTTCACCCTCCATTCCTGATTCATTTCTGGCTGAACGTCTGGGGCCGTGAGACCACAGGAGGCCTTACATTGCAACTCACGCCAGCATCCTGAGGCCATGCGGAGCTGCAGCGGCCCGCATGAGCGCGGGCGCTCTCTTTGCACAGCACCGCTCTGCGTTCTGTGCATCGGATCTCAGTCAGGATGCCGCGCTGGTTCCGGTGATCGCTGCTCAGAAGCCGGGTGCATTTCTTTTTGTTCCTCTGCCTCTCACCTGCAGGCCAGGCCTGCGTCTCCCAGCTCAGCAGCTCAGCAGCTGGGCATGGCTTTGTGTCCAGACACACAATTGCTGTGAGGTTTGCACTGAAGAGTTAGGAAATCCTTGTCATTCCTCATCACTATTAAGCAATCAATTTCCCTGGAATCCTACTTATGTTAGACCAGATAAGCTGTCAGCACTCTGAGGGGCCTTTCACTGATGTGTGGCCCCGTCCTCTGTTTACTTAGGGCCTGCCCGATGGTCAGAATCTATCAGACCTGGTGGGTTCACGGGTCGTCTCCAGCCCGCCAGCCAGTCCTCCCTCAGGTACATAATTGAAAGCAGTAATTAGAAGAAAACACGAAAGGATGTGCAGGTTGACTAACTCCAACAGGGAAATGAGAGGAAGGAATTCTGTGTGTTGCAGGGCACTGCAGCTCTGCAAAGCTCAGTGGGACCGGCTTCAGCACTGGCCTGGGGCTGGCTTTCCTCTAACAGATAGAGACAGGAGCAATTAGAGTTTGAAAGCATAAGCAAGCCAATCTGTTGTGTTTATACAGAGAGTTTCCCCCAGAAGTGAGGCAGAAGCAGAGACATCAGTAATGAGCACATGTGTTTGGAAAGAGTATAAGGTACTTATAAATATTATAGTGGCGTCGCTAGAGTTAAAGGTCTGGCAGCATTTCCATTATAAACTCTCAGTGTCAGGGGTTTAAAACTCAGCTGTAAAAATTCCAGGCTACAACTTGGCATCCTAGGATCTGCCTGGGAACAAAGCTTGCACCCGTGACCTCATGTAGGTCTCTACTGGTGTTCCCGTGCAGCTCTGCGCATGTCTCTGCACCTCCGGTCCTGGCACCCACTAGGGGAGGGCAGAGGGGAGCCTCCAGCCCAGAGGGCCGGGTAAGGCCTCCTTGGTTACTGCATCAGGAAACCAGACCAGAGCACCCACTGATTGCATTGCCCTTGTGTTTGGGCGTGGAGCTTGGTCTGTATAAGACACCCCTCGCCCCCGTTCTTATAAGTGGCTCCTGTGACCACAACCACCAAGGGCCAGATATCACCAGGCATGCAATAGGGTTAGGAAAATGCAACTAAAATCACAACAATAATACCTGACAGCCAAACAGTTTGCATAGCCAGCTTGTTTAGAGTCCACCAACTATTTTAAGGGAAATCTCCTTAATGCTGCTGTCCCAGAGAGACACTCTCCAAAGAACGCACTGTGCTTTATCTTTGGTCTATAAAGCTAACAGTCAAAAAAACTGATTAGCAAGTCTGGCACAGGGTTACATACAGATAATTAAAGTAGAAGTAGAGAGCTCCAGAATTAATCTGCAAACGATCTTGGCTAACACAACTTTTGAGAGAAAGCTGTCCCCCCACCCCCTCGTTTTATGATAGCAGCATGTGGGGAATTTAAATCAACAAATGCTCTGTCTCTGGTGAGCACTAGCCTAAAACTAGAGACAGATCTGAGCATGAGCACGGGCATCAGTCTCCGTGAGCGGCAGGCTCTGCGAGAGGCGCTGCTCCCCTTGTCTCCAGGTGACCTGTGCCCTGCTGGGACTAAGCACAGCCTCTCTGGACCTCGCTGCAGGTGGAGGCTGGAGGTGAACTTTCTGCTGCAATCCCATCCCATCAAGGCCTAGCAATTCCTGCTCTTTTGTCTTGATATCGTCCCCACTTCTGTTACATTCCTGCAGCACTTACAAATTAATGTCTCTTCCGTTCATAACAGACTGACATGTGCTGTCTCCCCAGAGATATCCTGAATTGTTAAGGAGAAGAAAAAAAGATTCTTAAGATAATACTTCAGGAAGCTTAAGGAAGCCTAGAAAATGGGCCAAGAAATTTGTTGGGGAACTGAGAAGGCTGCATGCATTCATTTGCCATTATAAGCTCTTGAGTGCCAGTCTGAGATGTAAGCAAAACATCTTTCTTCTGTTCTCAGTCATAGAATCATATTCGATCCTAAGCTAGTGTCACTCTCAGAATCACCATAACATGTCAACATGGATAGAATCTATCTTTATCAAAGGAAGATTACTAGCAATCGCCATTTGCTATTTATTCCATCTTGTGATGTATAGTAAACTGAGTTAAATCCCTAAGAAAGAAAGATTTGTGCATTAAAACTGACACTTCAATCTTAGCTGAGCCCATAGTACAAAAAGTAAGAAATAAAAAGCCAAACTGCATGAGTCACACAGAGAACTGCTGCATTTTCAGGCTTGCTCCTGGACACTTTGGCATCAGGTGATATCCTAGGAAATATGGATGAGAGATGAAGATGTTTTAGTTACAGATACACAGGGGTGGGGGGCACAAAAACCAGGCTAAACTCGATGTACATCAGGAGGAAAATTCAAAGTTCTTTCTGGAGCAGGGCAAAATAGACTAATTAGAATGTTTTAAAAGAAATCGAATGCACTGAAACATGCTTCTTATACAATCAGGCAAATGCTTTCTGGGCCACGAGTTGCTGTTTCGTTGCGTGCTTTAGCTTTGTTCTGGAGATCAGTAAAGCATTGACCTTGGGACTTGCCAGGACAGCACCCTTTCCCCAGCGGAGCAGCAGGGCGGCAGGGCAGGCAGCAGCTCCGGGCATCGGTCTGACAGCGTTTTCCTTGAAGTCTGCAGTAGTTCCGAGTTCCGCTCCATGACGTATATCCATGCTTTGCTTCAATGGAAAACCGATCGTTAATTCTGTAATACAGTAAAACTCTTGCTCCTGGAAGGTATACGTTGCTCATCCTGAATCCTCGCAAACAGCCCGAGGGTCGTGTCCCCGCTTGGCCCGGGCGGCGGAGGCGGCCGGCGCTCGCGGGGTGTCCGGGCGCGCTGGGCCCGGGGCACAGGTTCGGGCCCACGCAGGGCGGGCTGGAGGCGCGCACGCCTCTGGCTGTGCTCTGGTGCATCTCCTGGAGGCGACTGCATACCTGTCTCTCCACCCAGCATGGGACTCCCAGGTGCTCACCAGCCTCTGTCCCGGCCGTTACTGGAGGCAACTACATACATGTCTGCCTGTCATTGGACACGTGGTCCCGAAGGACTGAGAGCCTGTCTCCATTACGTGATAGTAACTTTGTGGTCACTGTCACCAACACGGGCAGTGTGTGGGTGGCAGTCGGACCTGGCAGTCTGGATTCAGGTGTTCATGCCTTGAGGAGTCCTGAGGCCTGGACCAACATCCTGGGCATACCCTTGCAAGGAACAGCGGGGCATCTCGGCTATCTTGCATTGACATTGGCTGACAATCCTGTAAGGAGAACTGCTAGGGAACCTGCCATAGTTTGGAGGTTTGTCCGCTCCAACCTCTTATTGAAATTTGATCCCCAGTGTTGGAGGGCGGGGCTTAAAGGTGTTGGATCAGAGGGGTGCATCCCTCAAGAATAGATTACTGCCCTCCCTGGGGGGAGGTGAGTTCTCTCTCTCTCTCTCTCTCTCTCTCTCTCTCTCTCTCTCTCTCTCTCTCTCGCCCTGTGATCTCCACACCGCCCTCTGCCCTGCCTGGGAGAGCCGAAGCAGCCTGAATCCCTCATCAGAAGCAGGTGCTTCTTGAACAGCCACAGAACCCAGGGCCAAACCATCCTCTTTTCTTTATAAATTACCAGCTTCAGGGATTCCTTTACAGCAGCACAAACAAAGACAGAATTGTGTTTCTTTTTTCCTGTCCTAAACTTAAATTTAGTTCTTTGAACCCAGGCCTAAAAAAAGGTAGAGGCTTGGTAGGTTCAGTTACATTGCTAGAAAAAACAGTCCAGACTCTACTACATAAAATTATAAAATAAATGTTTTAGTTTCTCAGATATAAAATTTAAATTGCCTCTCTGAATTAGTGGTGAGGTTAAGGACTGAATATTGCTAAAATATTCTGTTTTATATCATAAATATTGTCTAATAGCTAACAGTAGCTATCATTTATTTAGAACTTTTTTGGGGAGGTGGTGAGACTTTACATTTATTTTCTCATTTTTAGTTAACAAAACAGACTTTTCTGGGTAGGGACTGTGTGTTATTAATATTAATCTCTTTGCACAGAATGGTGCTTGGGAAATAGTAGGTGCTTACTAAGATGTGTTAAATAAAGAATGCAATTTCCAACTTCCAGTTGACTTTGAGATACTATAAAAATTGAAATCCTGTTTTTCTTAAGTCTGTCTCATTGTCATACCATTACTAAATACCCATTTCTCCAGTTGGATGACATCTGTGTAACATTTTCAAGCCTTTGTTAGAATAGGATTCCTGTGTTAGCCATCAAGTTTTATGACCTACATGTAAAACCTGGATAAAATTATAAAAGAATATTGTAAGCTAATTTGAGTATTGAGTTGAGCTGATTGTTGCTGTTTAAACCTAAAGAAGAAAAGGCTAACTTTGTCTTGAAACATATGGATGAAAAAATAATGTATAATTTTACAGAAACCAATTAAAAGAGATAGAAGAAGTGATCAAAACTTGAAACAGATCGTTTAACAAATCCTGTGGATTTTTTAACCTTGGAAATTAAAAACAAAAAATCTGTAATACTTTGTCCTTGCTGAAGTTTGTTCCCATATGAGAATTTTAAGACAGTTTTTGGTTAAATATTTTCTCCAAAAGAACAAATATTATTTTCTTACATTAGGGTCACATAGGAGATCATAACTATTTGGTAGTTTGAAGACATAATTGTCGTTACACTAGTAAAAATGGAAAAATACACATTTCTTACACGATACACAAGTATCATAAAACTTGGAAAATCGCCAGGTACCTGTTGGCTGGGAAGGGAAGCTGGGCTGACTGGCTCACTTCCTTCCGCTGGTGTTGTTTTCTACAGAAATAGCGTCTAATGCTTCCCACACTGCCACTCCCCCACCGCCAGCGCTGGACAGGCGCCCGGTGCGGCGCAGGAGCAGCGACGATGCGCCCTTTGTTGATTTCTCTCTAATCATGAAGTGGCCGGCGGCCGAGGGCGGCCCTTGGCAACTAACAATGAAATAGGAAATGGTTTGTGGTAAATATTTCCCTTCGATGCCCATTTTTGACAACAGCGCTGGTCAGGTTTAAGATGGAGATACTCGAATGACTAATGTGTGTGATCTGAAACACTTTGAGCTTGTTTGAAGAGCGCAATGAAAATGGATTCTTGTGTTCCCCACGTTTTTAAAAATTGAGAAAACTGACAATGTAATCACCTTAAAATATTTTTAAAAATCTGTGACTTCAATATCCCATAATATCTTATTTAAAAAATCATCTTTAATGCCAGATCTTAAGTTCTGAAGACAAAACGATAATAAGACAGATCAATATTGGCAAAAAATAATGCATAAACCAGGGCCATTCTGTATGTGATGAATAGAGAAACTTTAGAAAAAGATACAGTGGTGTCTTGTGTCAACGTTGGCTTCTCATTGTGTGGTTGCAGCCCCAGGGCACACACCAGTTGGAGTTTGTGAGAGGAATCAGCACTAAAGTCATGTAAAGTTAATACATATGTATAGTATAATCATCATTATGCTTTTGTCTACCTTAAGCATTTAATTATGCTGTTTATTATCATTAAATTATTAATACACTTACTCAAGCTATGAAACCTTCTTCAGAGACTTCACAGTTTTGGACTTACATTGAATACCGCCACCTGTTCCGCACGTATCTGTGCATCTGATATGTTACATCTTAGGGTAGTGCTCATGGCATAGGACACTTCTGTATAATTAATTTCTTCCTGAGTTGATAGCCTCTTTGCCTTCTTAAATACATCAGAGTCATGCTCTTCTTACTGGGTATGTACACAGATGTTATGTTTTCTACGCATAGATGTTGGTATCTACTAAATTTTCTAAAGCTTTGCACAATGCTAGTATTAATCACCATCATCTGCACAATGACAAAAGTAATGCTTATCTTGAATAGTGATATATTTTATAGAGCCAGCATCTCTTGACCTTTTTCAGAGCAGTAGGGTATATCTTCCAGCACTGAGCCTCCTACCTACATGTTCATAGGTCTCTGAACAGCAAATATGAAGAAATGAAAAACAAGTTATTTAGCTTTTACTCTTGCTGGCTAACTGCCTGTGCTGCTGCTTTAAAATTCTGATTGATCTAATCTTGTAATTTAACCTGCATCACTTCAAGCTGGTATAAAATCTATAAAAACTATTTATCAAAACTGTTAAAAGCAGCAAAGGTGCTGGATTCACGTGTCCTTTGTCTTTCAGGGTTTTTAGAAAATCTTTCAAGTATCTTAAATCCCCACATAGAAGAGAAATTCACGCAGCCTCTTTCCCTTCTCAGAGCCCTGCCTTGCCTTGGAGGGATTGGAGCTTCCGCCTTGAGTCCTGCCTGAGTTCCTCCCCATTTTCCCACCCCACGGAGTCCTGGCCTCTCTGCTCCCTAATGTTTGTGGCTGAAGACACAGGTTGTCACCCGTGTCCATTTTTAGGTGCTGGACTTTTTTTTCTTCTCGAATGTTTAGAAAGTACGGTCAAACTAGGCTTGATTTTATTTTGCGAATGTTAATCTAGATCAAACAGAGGATTTGAATATGGAAGCAGATTTACGATTTGGGAAGAGTGAGCCTGGCATTGGTTGCTCTATGAGTAGCTAGAATTCTTCTGATATGAGGACTAGGGAGTGTGTTGTAAAGCACTGAATGGAAGAAGAAGAGGTAGGTAAGAGTGAAAGAAAAAAAATTCCTTAAATCCCAGAGTTAAAAGAAGGTAGTGGCTTACAAAACTCATGTTTGCTTCGTATAAAATTTTATCATCTATAATTTATTAATCAATAGAGCTGAAGATATTCTTGATGTCCAGAAAGATTAAAATTCTATTTTTTATTCCTTAATATGTGTCTTTTCATGCTATGGAGAATCTGAATATAAAGTTACCTAACTTTTATATAAACACATAGAAATAATAATGTCTCAACACACAGGGGCCAGGGCTCAATTTATTTGGGCCCTGGCTGGTGTAGACACTAGAAATCAGTGCAGGGGTGCTGGAGTGACCCACATGTAACCATTCTCATCGTTAACCTCCAAATCAGAAGGCCTACTGGAAAAAACAGATGTAGGTTCCTTGCAAAATGTCAAAATGCATGTGTTTCCACATGTCACAGGATCAGAAAGCTACTCTTAACTTGGCTGACACACCTAGGATGGGCTTCATGGTTTCTAGAACCACTAGTTCTTCTAGGTAATAGAATAAATATGGCATAAAAGGTGATGTCCTTACCAATATTGAATCATGTGACCTCGTTAGTATTATTTGATCCAACCAGGTTATTTTGAGCCCACTTACATATGTTTATTTTGATTACTTGGTTTTCCATGGTAATTTCACGATTCTGAAGATACCCAAAAACATACTCATGCTCCGTGCCCACACTCTTCATAGTTCTGATGTGGTAACTTTTTATTTTAGGTAGAGGATGGATATTTCAGTAATTTGAAGTGACTTAATGTGAGCCCAGATCCCTATCAGATCCAAAATTTTAAGTGCTCATAAAAATCTGAAGCCCTGCAATAACACTAAATCCCCATATGCGGAGAAAAACAATTCACGTTTTTGTAGCATTGGCAGTGAACTTGCAGGCATTTCTGCCTGGATTGTCTGTTAAGCCTCCTACTATATTAATGTAGCTTTGGAAGAAAAGGGCTAAGTTAGGTTTAAAATGTCATATTCAAAACATTGTGAGTATAAGAAATATAACCTCAGGGCCAAAAATCACCAATGAAAAGAAACTACACTGGTTGTGTAAACACTGTGCTCTTGAGGCAAGGAGGTGATTGGTTTTTGGTGCAAAGGAAAAATCCATTGCATTGAGGTGGGGAGGTGAGCTCTCAGAGAAAAGCTGGGAGAGGCAATTCAAAGGAAGGGAGGCTGTGAGCAGGACCTGCTTGCATGTTGTCTTGGAAAGAGATGGCTGTTGTCCTGGTCAGGCGTTTTGTGTTACTGTATGAAGATGTGCTTTCCTGCCCGTGTGGCCACTTCCGGTCCTTCCCTGGCAGACTCGTTAGTCCATCGCATCTCACTGGGAAGCTGCTTCCTCCAGGCCTTTCCTGACCCTCCCATGCTGGGTCAGTCTTCCGTTTCACGAGCTCCTGTGACACTTTGTGCTAATCCCTCAAACACAATGGCAGCCACAAGAACATGGCCCAGTGCAAATGCCCCGGCATGACTGGGCCGGCTTCCAGGACTGTGAAGCCTTCCCTGCCTGGGTAGTTGCTCTCCTGTGTCACGCCTGAGGGTGCTCTGCACACTTCCAGCATTCTTAGGGCAGCGTTTCCCTCAGCAGCTTACAAAGCGTTTGGCAGCAGTGGGTCGGCGCTCTGTATAGGAAGTGTGTAGTCATTACAACCGTGAGCATATAGATAGCTTTGAATTTATAATTAATATTCAAATTTGTTGACAATTATTGAGAAAAATTAACTCAAAGTTTTCAGGGGATGAATGCTATAAAGAAGTAGTAGGATTGAACTATCTTAACTGGCCTGACAGTGACCTCTGGCATGAAGCAACAAGGTAGTGTTAGCGACTCCTTCCTTCTCTAATTTTAAGACATAAAAATGCAAGTGACCTTTGTGTAAGGTCAGTAGATCATATCCACTGACTCCCCTGAGTCTGGTTCCAGAAGATTCTGGAAGGAAACATGAATGACGTGGAGCCTGGTGCGCGCAGGACCAGGGAAGCGGTTGTGAGACACAGCTTCATTTCTGAGGCCCCGCCAGGCCCTTAAGCTTACAGCAAAGTCACCTCTCCAACTGCTGCGGATGGTATTCTGGACACTGTCGTTCCCTGGGCGTCGCGTGGTAACATGTGTGAAAGAACTTTGAGTCCGCAGAGGACTAAAGCTATAAAATTTAAGGTATTACTATAAGTACATGGCTTAAAATTAAATTGAGATATACAGCTGTCTCTCAGCATTTACTCTCAGGGAATGAATACACTGTCTTAAACTAAGGAAACGGGACAAAGATAGAAGACCCAGCACGTGTTTCTGGAGTGATTTATGAAGCCTATAATGTATTTGGAGAAGAGCTCACTATCTCATTTAAATATTTTCTCATTTAGGCTCAATTATTTTCCATAATTATCTTTCTTGCTGAACTCTGTGAATAAATTTGGCTATTTTTCTTTATTGATTAGTGACCCCAAGTTGAAATGAGTGGAAAGTGTAGGCACAAGTGTTTTATTCTTTGCTTTCTCCACTTTATGCTTCTTCCTAAAAGCCAAATCCTTGAACAGATGTTCCTAAGATTTTTCCAAAATGTAAATAAGTGATTTTCTTCTTTCTCCCTGGAGAAAGAGGGAAATCATAGCATGGAAAGTTTTCAGGAAAAAATAGTTTGTTTTTCAGAAAACGGTAAATGAAATAAATGGGAGTTATGAGAATATTTATGCAACTTAAACTATAACATTCTCTTCCTAATAGGACTATAATCATGCTGCTTCATTTTTTATAGATATTTCTTTTGTAATTTTGGTCATCAGAAACTAAAGTTTATGCCCATTTGTTCCTGACTGGAAACTCTGCTTTATTTTGTATTAAAAGATTTAAAAAAAATCTCTTATTACCCTATTCCTGTTTCTATGACAACACAAGATGTCTTAAAATATCAGTATTTCTGGAAGTTGTATGGTAGTTTCAATTGCATACCCAGGGAACAATTATAATTATTGTTTCAAGAGATGATTTGGAGCTGAAACTACCTTAATATTTGCCAGTAGAATTTTAAATCTATTAGTTCACCTAAAGACTTAGATTTTACTTCCTTGACCTTGAGCGTATAATTTTAAACTTTAGTCAAAACCCTGTACTCTATAACCTGCCATTGAACTTTGTTAGGTGCCAGCATTTCACTTTTGTGAAGATGATGGCTTGTACAGGATCCTGAGAGAAAAGCAATACGAAAAGACAAGCCGTGGTGAGGGGGCGTTTGACTCATGTGTAGCAAAGTGACTCGAAATGATCATTTGCACTAACACACATCTCCCCATCCCCCTGCCACTAAGCGCGAAGCCTCAAAGGAACAAAGAAAGTCTTATTAAGGACAAGAATTCAGAAAACAACTAGTCCAGAAAACAAGAGTCGTTTATCATTGCGCTGCCATCGCTCCTGGATTTTTCAACATGTGCGGCAATTATCTTCTGGGACAAGTAGGAAACATGTGCTAAGGAGGTGAAGTTGGAGAAATGCTAGAGAAATAAAAAAAGTGACAGATATACAAGAAAGGGAGGAACTAGCCCATATAAGAAAAAGGAACAAACCCAATTTTAGATTAAGCTGATCTCTCTGGGTCTCACTGACCTTGGCAGTACTCAAAGGGTCATATTTTATGTGCATGAACTGTCTTCAATTTCTTCTGCATCTCTGGAACATGCAAATGTTTTCTTCTATCCAATGTCATCATATTCTTTATATTCCTCAAAGTTTTATTACATTAATAGATGTTTCTTCGTGTTTTACTTGAATCTGTCTTGACATTATATTTTTCATTATTAAGGAAAACTACATTTTTTTATTTTGCCTGAACTTTTGAACTTCTGGCATCTGGTATGATACTAGAGCTTCCCTGACACATTCCCTACTATATTTTAAAGGTAGAATAACATAACTAATTGAGTTTATGTGTCACATGAGGTCATCCTCATCAAATATCATCATTAAATACGATGGTGCATGCTGAATGTCCTTCCATTGGTGGACTCTGATTTGGGGAGGTCATTCCAGTGGGTTTAGTACACATCTGTCCCAGGCAAGCGTTTCTGGTGGTATCACTTTCTTGACCTCATTTTCCCATTCTTTACTGAGAATTGTATTGATTTAGAGAAATACACTGATGTGGATGGAAACACATTCTGTTTAGAACATTTCTCAAGCACACACGTATGAGAGAACAGACAGCGCTCTAGCACGCACCGCTGTCCCCAGGGGCACCCTCACCAGCTGCCTGGCCCCTTGAACCGCGGGTGGGATCATTTTCAACCTGTGAGAGATCAGACTGACTGAACCTTTGTGCTGCATGTGACGAGAGGAGATTTTTCCCATCTCACAGGAAACTATTCAAGATGCAACATGAATTTTTAGATGAGTTTGCACCACTGCTTTTAATATGTTTGGATAACTTTGATATATAGACAAGAAACAGTAAAGATTCATTGAATTGCAAATAAGAGAAAACTCTAACAATAAAGAAATTTATGATCTCAGAAGAAGAAGTCCAGAAATAAGACACGTTTCAGGTTGGTTGATTCAATGGCTCATGGGTGTCTTAGGAACAGGTTTGCATCATGCTTCCCTCTGCCTTTCTCAGCTCTGAGCTCTGGCTGCAGCTCTTCTGGGATCGCATCCTAACCGAGAACGTCCAAGTGCAGGAAATGGGCCATATGTATCAGGGTCTCCTTAGGGGTATGAAAACTTTTCTTAGAAGCCCCCCCAGAAAGTCTCCTTTTACACTATTTTGGCCAGAAATGGATCACTTGCCTAGCTAGATAAACCACTGGCAAGGCGAGTATTATCACTGTCATTGGCTCACACCAATCACCACTTACACCTAGACATGGGGAAAGGCTAACCTTACCCACAAGGGTGGGTGTTTGAACCAAAGGCACGCTCTGCCTTCCAGGAGGAGATGGAAATGGAGACACAAAATCATGACTGCTACACCCACAATTTTGAGGAATATTTCAAAGAGAACTTAAGACTTTTCTAAATCCCAAAATTCAAACCACAGAAGGAATTTCATATTCAAAAATAAAAATCCTGGCCTGCTTTTATTTGTCTGTGTCTAGTTACTACTACATGATGACTGTTTTGTAGGTGCCCACTGGGATTTCAGCATTTTCAGTTACATTAGCATGAAACAAAAAAAGTCAATTAATAGTAAATTGTCTCTGAGTAGAAAATAAGCTAAATGCCTCTCGTTTACAAAGCCATATTTATCTCTTATAAAAGTTTTATGGCATAGATTTTAACCCGTTTTTCATGAAGACAAATTAAGGCTTAGAGGATAATGTCTTGATCAAGGTCTCATGACTGGTAGGAATTCAGATTCACTTTCTAGATAATCTGAAGGTTTCAACTGAGATGAGTTAATGGAATCAGGGGTGCAAGTTTTCATAGAAGACACTATCCTCAAAATCAAATTCCAGGGATGGGTCACAGGGATGTGTCTGTTGGCCAGTCAGTGTTGGAGATCTCTCCAGCCCCTCTTCTCCTGGGGCAGTGTCTTCTATCCTAACAGCTTTCGTGTGGTTGGGCATCAAGCTCTCTTTTCCACACAGCAGTGTGGGGCTCTCCTTTCAAATGATTGTGGGGTTCTTAGAGTGACTCTAGATAATTGAGAGTTTGCCATAATAATGAGACTGATGAGTGAGGTTAAATTTTACTAGTGAACAAAACCGTGGCACACTATGCTAGATCACTACTTGGGACATTCAGTGAGCACCTCTCAGGTGTCAGAGGAGGATTAAGGATTTTTAAGCACCCTAACTGAGATAGACAATGTAGCTGCCAGGCCCTGCCCCAGACGACTGATAATGACAGCGAAAACACCACAGCAGGCTCCTGAGAGTCTAAATTATCTCAAAGAACTACTTTCACTTTCATGACAGCCTTATGGAGCTTATAGGACAGCTGCTGTCTCCCGATTTACAGATGAGGACATCAGGTTCCAAGAATAAGTGACCCAGCTGGGGTCCCCTCTATCTGCAATGGGGGCCGAGCCCTGATCTCCAGCTCCTAGGCTAGAGTGGTCCCATCTGCCATGCTGGGCAGAGTGGGCAGTGCTCATGGTGTGACAGGGCCATCTCAAAGCTCCACGGTCAGTGACTTCTGTCCCACTGGGAGCATTTACGATGCAGAAATGGGCAAAGGCTTCATACCAGAACCTCGCCTCTCCCTCGTCCTTCAAAAACTGATTGTTAAACACTTACCAGCCCACCACTGGTGAAACCGGTCTATATATGTTGCTAGTTACAGGTGACTGGATGCAAATAATCCATTTCCCCTTTACTGATCCATGTTCTTTTGCAGAGTGGGCTTAGAATATGCATAGAAAATACAAATCCCAATATTTATAATTTGCCTTTCTTGGAGGTTGTGTTTGCAATTCCACAAATGGGCACAGGGATGCACACAGAGCATTTCACCTTCCCTGGTGGGTGGTATAATCATAGGTTTTAGTTAAGGTGCACTTTTCCTCTGGGCAGCTTCAATCAATGCCTGGAATTTACTCTGGTGAGTACTTTTTCAATAAGCATTATTATCCTTCCTTTTCCCTTTTTATACGTGATAAACAGAAGAAACACAATTGTATTGAATTCATTAATAATTAATATTTCATAGGCTGGCGAACCGAAGGACAAGTGATGTGTCATCCTCATGAGCAATGAGCTAGTTGGGCTGGAAAGTACGGGAACCCTTGGGCTCTCCCTGTTGGAGTTGAGGTTTCATCTGTCTATTTGGGATGGCTTTGGGGATGCTTTTGGGAAGGCTGCACAAAGGAAGGGACCACCAAATTTACCCTTTTGTGCCCGCCGCCCCCAAGCTTAACACCTTATCAGAAATCCACACACTGCCAGCTATGCAGGTTAGGTATCCACGGTCTTCGTTAAAACGTGAGCTTTGGAGGAAGCAGCCTGTTCAGCCAGAGCCACTCGTTAGAATATCTGTGCAAATGCTCAGGAGAAGTGAATTTTGGTGGGGGACAGTTGGCAGGGACGCAGAGGTGCTGCGCAGAGGGGAAGGTGTGGATGCTGGCACAGCAGGAAGGATCTGCAGTCAGGCACAAACATGTGTGGTCGGGCGGAGAGAATCAGTAACACAGCAACACGGGAGAGACCGTGCCACCCGGATCTCCGCCTGCCTCCAACGGGTCCCTGCGCACAGGCTGCGCCATAGTCACCTTTCTATCTTGCTTTCTTAGCATAGTACCTGACCGTCAGTAATCTCAGTAATATTAATGCTATCCATCCTAATAATATGAATGACAAGAACGAAAGTTTTATTGATGGCTTCTTGTGTGCCGAGCACCATACGAAGTTGCTTTGCAAACATGACCCCATTTCATTATCACAGCCACCCTGGGAATTAGGCCTCATGGCCCTTACTGTGCAGCTTAAGAAACCGGCTGCTAAGAGGACATGCTACTAAGTGATGGAGTTGAGTCTTGCGCCCTGGTCTCCCTGGCTCCCTAATGAAGGAACGGAAATTCTAAGTAAGCACACAGATTTGCCCGACAAGTCTTTGGGTAACCTGGAGCAGCTCTCCCTTCCTCAGTTACTATCTGAGCAAGCAACCTCACTTATGCAGACTGCCCAGCATGACTCTTCCCCCTTCCAGGCTGACCTTGACGCTGAGAATGCGACAGAGCCCAGAGCTCCCACTCCCCAGAACCGCCTGGTTGACAGCAGCCTCTTGGGGAGGACCCCAGCCGGAAGGTTAGGGTGAGGGTGAGGGGTGGGCTGTCCCCACACCTGAGGCCACCAGCAGTGCCACAGTGGCCCTATGCAGGGTCTGCTGAGGACTCTCCTCTGCTTTGCTCCATGTGCCTGCATCTGCCACTCCCTCCTCCTCCTCCTGGCAACGCCTTCCTCCCTTGGGCTTCAGACGTGCAGAGTTCCCAACAGCTTGGCTTTGAAGTTGGACAGACGCAATCCCTGCTCTGCCCCTTGTTACCAGGGGGGGTGCTAGGTAGTTGTATGGCTCCCAGCCTCAGTCTCCCTGTGCAATGGGAGAGAACAGTAGGACCTGCTGCATAGTTTACTGCCAGGACTGTGTGGAGTGACACTCTTGAGGTGCTTAGCACAGTGCCTGGTGCAGCCTGCAATGCAGGGTGCACTCACCCCTTCTTGCAGGGGGGAAGCACATGGACAAGGGAGAAACCATGCATGCTGCCATCTGAGCTGGCACCCTAACACCTCCACCCCTTTCCAGAGGAATCAGGGTCATCCGTAGTCCCTCACCCCTGAGACAGCTGGGCCCTGGTTTCATCACAGAAGCAGGGAGAGGAGGGAGAGCTGTCTTCCCCAGGGAAGCCTGAGACCTCCCTCAACAGGTGGCCCTTGCACTTGCCACGTCCTGAGAGTGATGGCTCCTTCAAGTTAACGGGCCCCTCCTGGACGTGACGTGGAGCACCATTTATTACAGACATCTATGCCTCTGCTTCCTCCTGAGCGAGTGGGGGCAGGTGATATTTATTCCCAGTGATATAAGAGTAGTTGGACAAGTGAATTATCACTTACTCACACTTTGCTCCTGTGGAACCATTTGAAAGAGAGAAACATCAGCAGAATTCTGCCTCTTGTATTAATTCCTCTAAGGCAAGAATCAGCAAACTTTTTCTCTAAAGGGCCTGACAGTTAATATTTGGACTTTGCAGTTCATACGGTCTCTGTCACAACTACTCAGCTGTGCTATTGTAATGCAAAAGCAACCCTGGACATACGTAAATGAGTGAGCATGGCTCTGTGCAGGGAAACTTAATTTGGACAAACAAGGGGTGGGTGGGATTGGGCACAAAGGCTGGAGTTTGCCTACTCCTGCTTGAAGGGCTGGTTGGCACAGAATTTGGTGTTTTTAACTCAGTGCCAGAAAAAAATTTTCATACCACATGTTCTCCAAACATAAAGCCTTAAGCAATTGTACCTACCTCGGGGGCAGGACCAGCTTATCGTTCAGCTGTTCATCATTCACTACGTGGTATCGGGCCTTTCTGTGGCTAAGCACCTACCTACTTGGAACAACGGAAACAATCCCAGAAATATAACTTGATGTTCGTAATTAGTCCTGAGATATTTGCCCCCAGAAGCCCATTCTTTGCTCATTATGTCACTTTGGTTGTTTCTTCCAGTTCCTGGCTATTTCTTGAATGGCTTTGAAGCAGTACCTTGCCCAGTTGGCATCATCTATATCTCGTCTCAATTTGCCACGAGCTCACCTCAATGATTTCTCTCAATGCAGCTTTGTCTCTGATTTTGGAACATGCTTTGGGGCTTTCTTGGACAATGTCCCTCTGGGATTGGGGCTAGCGCCAGGACTGGGACCTTGTACCCTTCCTTCCCTACTCTGTTAGGCTGACCCTTCCATCTGAGCTCATGGGAAGAATCTGGACACCAAACATGCTGGAACATTCTTGCTCTCTCTGCTGAAAAAGTGTAGCGTATGTTGAGTATTTATATATTTATAGATCATTTCTTTAAAAAAACCTCAAATTTCAGGAGAAAAATCCTTATTTAAACAATTTGAAATCATGAGGTATATACTACTATTTACTGTTTAGACAAGAATATTATTTAAACAGACATATATGGATGACTTTTTTGATGAGCAACTTGAATGGCGGTATCTAAACGACTGTTGGGAATAGTTCTTTTATTGTGGTAAATGTCATCAAAGAAATTTATTTCTTAATTGGCACTGTTTCTTTCTGTAAATACAAAATATCCCTTACTGTCTTCTGAGGGAAAATATTTAGGCAAACAGATCTCCTTTAGGTTGACTAGAATTTTCATACACACAGAGAAAAACTAATACAGACACACAGCAAGCAGCCCGCTGGTAAATGTTTCACAACCAGGTTTTCAGGAAAAAAGTGTGTGTACATACACACGTAATTTTATTATCAAGCATCCTTGTGTGAAGATTATTGTGCACAATTTACAAATAATCATATGTGATGAGAAAATATACTCTTTATTATAAATTCCATAGAATGCTTTCATTGATTTTTGCTGAAATCTTGTGTAGGTAGCCAAACTAGTGTTGTAGCTGATATGCAAATGTGATTCCAACAAGAATGTTTGCAGATATTTTCATAATTATGCTAACAAGTAAGGTGAAAATGAAACCATGAAGATGTATGTTGGAAATTTACTTGTTCTCCAGTGATGTGAGCAACTTTTTTGATGAATTGGATGATAGGTTCTGAACACTGGAAGAATCGTTTCTCAATCTGTTTTGTTATTTCACAATGGAACCGCTACCTACACAGCACACTTTTAAGTTTAATCTTTTGAGTTTAATCTAAATCTTATACACATTTTCTTCTTCACTTTCTTAAGTCTAGGCCCTCAACATAACAACAAATCAAGCTCTGGTTTGTGGCATTTGCTGATTTCTCTGGTGTAAATGCCCCCAGCCCGGCTGGTTTCATGCTGGTTTCACGCTGCCAGGGGGATGCGGGAGCTGGGGCAGGGATGGTGGGGGAGTGGCTGTCGGGCTGCACTTCCACCGTGCCCATATGAGAGACCTGGGCAACCGCAGGGGCACAGACCACAGTGAAACGGAGTGAAATGTTCAGGCAGCAATGAGTTTTGAGTTCTTTCTACCTTTGCATTTAATATAATTCATTAAGTTATGAGTCTGTGTAATTTGATAGTTAATAATGTCAGAGTTTAACAAATAGTTCCCAAAATTCCCAACAGCTTTATCAAGTGTTTTCTTGCGAGCCATTATGAGCTGGTTCTAGCACACTATTGCTCTTCGCCAAACAATATTTTCCACTGATAGTGCTAATTACCCAGTGGAGCTTGGCGAATGTCTCAATGATTAAAATGAAGTATTAAGTCAAGTCTTAGAAAAACCTTTTAAGAAGATGTAATACTTTATTTGCAGAAAATATTTACAGTGGCTCCCAACAAGATACGTTGCTTGTGTTCCTTTCATAGAATTACCTTAGAAACTCATAAAGTATCTGGTGACTTTTATTGACTATCTCAATATAAGTGTACATATTGCAATAGTAACACAACTCATTAACCTACTTATTAAAAGTAGATACTGAGGATTGCAAATTGAGAGTGAATATAGAATTACACAAAACATAAATTGCAAATTCCACGAGTGTAAGGACTCCTCTAAGTTCTTGTAAAATAACATATATATATTTTCTTGGTAATTTTATCTAAAATTATTATAGTCTGACACTATGATAACGTGTGATCCAGAGTTAAACCATTTATCTCAGGTCAAATCAATCATGAGGTTAACTGAGAAATGTAGAACGTGTATCAACAGTTTGGCATACGGTGGTCGCTGAACGGATAAACGCAGGTAAGGCACGAATACAGAAAATGTGAAATCTTTGAGACCCTAGGTTACTTTTAAACTTTGCTAGAGGATTATCTAATTATTCAAGTGCAATAAATACGAAATAGTTCGTTCAGTACCCACTCCCTTCTGCTTATAAAACGTTCGCTACTTGGCTATGAATCAGGACGGCGTGCGTGTCCTGTGACCGAACGCCCGGGCGCAGCGCTGCAGGCTCGCGCGCTGGACTTTCCAGAACACGGGAAGCGAGGAGGGAACGAATCTGCAGTGTACGAGTGGATGGACCCAATTGCTGTCTGCTGGAGGGGAGACAAAGGGGACCTGTGTCTGGGGCACAGACTTCCCCAGAGACCCGCTCAGTCCCCTCGCAAGCGCATCCCGGGCCTGCCTACACGGTGCAGGTGTCGTCTGTGGTCAAATCCAAGTAAAATAGGGACCCATTTTTTTTAAGAAAAGAAAATTTTCTCCCCAACTTAAATCACGGTTTTCCCTTGGTGATCTACTTATATTTACAGAACCACGGTCTGTGGCTGGCGCGGTGCTGCCGGGGGCGGGATGGGTGTCCTCCGGCGGGCCGGCCTGCAGGGAGGTGGGATGAGCTGGGCTGCCCCGAATCCCCTCCGTTCTGCAGGCACGTGCTGCCACCGCGCCTTACCGTCGCACGCCGCAAAGACACAGGCAGCCCGTCTGTACCACACACGCAATTAATAAACTCAGGAGGAACCGGGCCCAGCCTCCTTGGCATGGCTAAACCTGCATCTTCTCTCGCCGTGGGGAGCCGCTTTGCTCGGTTCCCTTGCTACAAGCAGCGCTCCCAGACTCACTCCGCCCCCAGATCCTGCCGTTCAGCTCAATTGGTCTGGCTGCAGAGAGAATGTGGAGTCCAGGATGGCAATGGAGGTGAGGCTTGGAACATTTGCAGGAGCAGCTCCCGTTCTAGAACAAGTGACTGGTGCAACCATCTGCTTGCTCGCCCCTCCACACCCCTCCCCAGCCCGGAGCGAGCACCCCACAAAAACAAACAAAAGTTATCACACACAAATACAGGCACCAGGGACATGGGCGGGGCCATAGACACCCTGCGGTGTCCATGTCCCAGGGGCAGTTGCCACAGTTCAACAAATCTCATTCGGTGGCTGTGGCTTTCAGGGGAACTGATAAAAAGGAAGCTAGATGATTTAAACTTTCACCGAATATCAGAATTAACTGAGCCTTTCTATGAAAAACAACGTAAAAGAATGGAGACAGTGTCTAAGGGAAACCAAAATAGTACCAGAGAAGATGCTTTCAGGAAATGATATGCTAATAATATTAAGCACGATACAAATACTGCTCTCGATTCAAAACATGCAGATGTAACATTGCTCACTTGTCCTCTATACGGTGCTCTCATCCCACGTGGGACACCTGAGGTCTGTCATCTCAGGGAGGCTGAGGTGCTGCCCACCAGTGTGACGTGTTGGGGGCGTAGCATCTGGGGCCTCGGTTTCCTTACATTTATGGAAGAGCAAGTGGGGCCCCTGCACCTCACAACGTAGAAGAGGGAGGAGGAGGAAGGGCCGTCCAGGCCTAGAGCCCGGCATGTCAAGGCTTCCAGCTCTGCCAGGCTGTGGCAGGCGGGCCAGAGAGCGCTCGCGCGTGCCTGTGTATTTGGGAGGGGCAGAGCACCTCCTTGCCAATGTCTTGCAAAGTGCTCAGCCACAAGAGTTGCCCCAAGTCACTTGGATCGTGTGCCCTTTGGAAGCATCGGGCCAGAGCTTTGACACACAAAGCAATGTTTGAAAGCCAAGTGGCCCTTGCCAAGGTTTCAGAGCAGGGGTTTTATCAAGGGCTTACCTGCCACACTGCTCATAGGTGGCCTGGAGCCACCTGTGTGTCCTGCGGGGCAGTGTCGGGAGCCAGGGGTGAAGGGGGCCAGAGGTGGGCGTCTCCTCCAGCCCCTGCGTAGGGCTGCTGGGATCAAATTCTCCTGCACTGTGAAAAACAGTGGTAGGAAAGTGAGGCTTCAACAGTTTCTTGCAGTTTGCCTTCCCCTGAAGAAGCGGGCAGCATGATTGCATTCTACAGGAGGATAAAGTGCACGAGACAGGTTATCTCCCTGAGCTTACCTGGCCTTAGTTTCCTTCCATTCACCATTCTTTTCTTTCCCTTGGAAACCTGATTTTCATAGAGATGAGAAATTTATTCTCTTGCTTTGGATCCATTTGACAGCCCCCAAAGCAAAGAAGTGACATATTTGATGTTTATACACTGCTGAGACTTCATTACCTGGAGATTTTTTTCTTCTAGTAGGTCTTCCTAAGTAGTTGAGTATAGCGACCCCCATCTTTGACCAGGGACTGAAGTCGACCTTGCACAGGGTTGTGTGGGTATAGAAGTCCTTGGGGCTCACAGGAGGAGCAGAAATCCTTATGTTGGGCACCCCATGGGCCAGAAGTGCCTATCTGTGAGGAGTCACCGGGAGGAGAAGTTGGACTCGGGCAGGCTCTGAAAATGAGACAATGTGTGAAGTCTTTGGCCAGTAGCCTGGGGAGGTGGGAGCTCTGGTGGGCCGCAGAGGAGGCTCAGGACGGCTGCGAGTCTTCCCTAGATGCCACCAGGAAGAGCGTTCACTCTGGGACTCTGTAGGACCTGTCTTTGTGGTGATCAGGGCTGCCTTTAACCAGACTGAGGCAACAGGCGGAAAGCGCTTCCATAAACTGAGAGGGCAGGCTCCTTTGAGAGTCCAGCCCCTGGGCAGAGCCATCAGGGCTCCTTCACGTTAGGTGGGAGACTTCCCCACAGTCTATTTGGGGGGCAGTTGCTGGCAGAGGGGCAACTATGTGCACAGAGGGCAGGGAGTGAGGGCTGGGCCTGGGGCCAGGGTCCTGGCACTGCACATCTGGGCTGTGGCTCAGGCCTAGGTGGGGTGGGGTGGGGGTGCCAGGTCCTGAGGGTGGTTGGGGCACAGGGTGTGGGTGCCGCCTGCCTCCTGGCTCCTCTACAGCGCCCTGCGTCTGTGGCTGTGATTACCGGGGGGCAAATCGCAGCATGCCCAGACACGCCTGTGCACACGGCTCTGAGGGCGATGATGATAGCTCCAAATGTGCAGGTGCCCCGTGGAGATGCAGGGCGCGTGGGGGCAGGCGGGCAGGCGCTGCAGGCCGCCGCGCGCCTCGTGCCCTGCACAGGCCCTGCGTGCACACGCTGCTCTCAGGCTCCGGGAGAAGCTTCTACATCAACAGCAAACTTTGGCCATTGGAAAACCATTATGAAGATGTAAAACAAAGTTAAAGCCAAGTCCTTGATAACCCATAATTATCTGTCTGTGAGAGAATATCCTTGGGTGTATTTACGATTTGAGCACTTCATAAGAAAAGTAGTATAAACTATAAAATATGTGTTGATGCTCTATACGAGAAAATCTATTCAATAAAATCTATTAAAAATAGGATTCTACAGATGTCTTTGAACTTGGAAATCACATTTTAGTTAACTTTTTAGCCTGCCCTTTGGTGTTTGACTATAATGCAAAGCCTAAGGGTCTCACGGGACCCTCAGCGGCTCTGCCCACCAGACCTGGACGGTCTGTAGCAGCAGGCGTCTTTCACCACGAGTGGCGGCCCGGGCCGCCTGCGACAGTCTGGGACTGCAAAACCAGGGCTCACAATACATTTTCCCCACATTTACTTTTTATGCCAAAATTTAGCTCACTTGAGCTCCCTCGTAGGCTCTTCACCAGGGATACAATCTATTGCAATGTAATTGTTTTTCTTTAATCCTATTTAATTTTGTGTATTTACAATATTTTTCTGAGGAGGAAGTTTGTAGGCTTCAGAGAGGCCAAAGCGGTCCACACAGAAAGACGGGTTAAGAACCCCTAACATGCCCTCAGATGTCTCCAGCCACGAGAGTGGCCAGAAGGTCCCCAGAATTGGCCCCAAGCCCTGCCTCCCCTTGGGTGGCCGCCCTCCCTGACCCCAGGACACCTCGGGCCTGGCACCTGGCCGCACAGAGGAGGGCATGTCCCTCACTTCAACCTGCCCCAAGATCGGCCTCTTCCTGCAGATACTGACGGAGGAAAATGTTCCCTTCTGCAGAGGGAGTCCATGCCCGTCACAGGAGGGAGGGTTTGGCCTTTGGTCCTAACAAGCAGTCGCATGATACTCAAGAGTGGCACTTCTCAGCTGCTAAGAGCTCCGGCCTGCGGGGACGGGGAGGGTGGATCCACAAGCCCAGCCTGGGTGGGCTGTGCCTGGGGGCAGTGTCTTCCTCAGTGTCTCTTCATGTAGGTGATAAAACCCTGTGGCCCAGTCTCGCCTGCGGTTGTATTGCTGCATTCAGAAGCCCAGGTCGCCCTGCTTCTGCTCTGTATTTTCCACGTGGCAAGTGAGTTCAGAAGAAACTCATCGGGACAACCAAGCGCTGATGGCCTTTGTAGGCAGCATCAGGGATGTGAGCTGGGCCACGGGTAGGCAGGGACTGGGCGTAGGAGGAGGGTCGCAACTCCTCTGTCCTGCACCTGCAGCTCCGTGTCCCGGGGCTGTGCTGTGCAGAAGCCGTGCAAGCCGCGGGTGAGGGTCCTGTGTGCTGCCTGTTAGCTGGAGGCCTCCAGACCGCTCCTCAGCCCCAGTGTCCGTGTCTGTGACGCCGGGACACCAACAGGACCTGCCCTGCCTTTCTGCTCGGTGCTGCACTGACCAGCCAGCCACAGTGCCCAGGAGCTGCGGGCCCCACTCTCCTGCCTACAGGACAAGCCTCTAGTTTACGAGACCTCCACTGTTTCCCCACATCCTGACATCCCAGAATAGCATTTGGTGATGTCTTAGTGTTCTCTTGTTTGGGCATTAAAATATGGATGTAAGTACCATTTCCAGATCTTTCTCAGACCTGTGAAATTCTTTCTGTTCTTAGTGAAGGGCCTTCTGTGACCCACCTTCCTCTGTTTCGGCTGGTATAAAGGTAGCCGTGCCAGGGTGGTCACTGCTACTTCTCACTGTTAATATTTTGACCGTTTTTTAAAAAAACATTCTTGTTTTTTACTGTGTGTGCTTTTTATAAAATTGTCTTACTTTCAGAGCTCTCTTCACTTCTGTAGGTTTTGTTGAAGTTCATGTTCCTTTTCCCGAGCTAAGCAGCAAGTGCTTTGACTTCATCTATTCCTAGGTTTTCTTCTGCAACTCCGCGTGGACAAAGCGGTCATGTCCTGAGCCAGGTGGGCCTCGCCCAGTGGGATTTGTTGCCACACTGTGCATGGGGGGGCGTCCTTGACCTAGCTCCACGCACGTCTCGGTGTTCAAACAAAGTCCCTGCTAGCAGGAACACAGCTTGGCTTTCCTCATTAATACGGCACAGGTTTTTCCACTTTTTTCTTTTTTAAAACTGAGAACTCTCCACACTGCTATTTTTCTGGGAGATATTCCTTCTTACATGTGGAGAGCCTGAGGAAAGAAGCTGGAGGGAGATGTGGTTCAAGAGTAGAGTGGTGGAGACCTTTGTCAAGAGAAGGATCTTCTGAGAGCTCTCTCTGCCCCCCAGGTCTCGTTTCGAGGCAGGTGCAGATCTGAGGCAGCGCACACATGTGTGTGCTCATGTGTGTGCGCATGTGTGTGCGCATGTGCGTGTGTGCGCATGTGTGCATGTGTACATGTGTACGCATGTGTGCATTGTGTGCGTGTGCGTGCATGAGTGTGTGCATGTGTGGGCATGAGTGTGTGCATGTGCGTGTGTGTGCATGCGTGTGCGTGCACGTGTGTACAAGTGTGTGCGTGTGTGTGTGAATGTGCGTGTGTGTGTGTGCGCGTGCATGCGAATGTGCCTGCAGAGGAAAGAAAAGAAAGCCCCGAGGAACTCTACTTCCAGGAACTCATTGCTATGGCTGCTCCAGAGAAAAAATAACTCCTGTTCTTTTCCCAACTAAAAAAAATTTTTTTGCAGTTTTAGTTTACAGAAGTCTAAATGTTGAGCAGGTTGGTGGTAATAATGATGCAGCCACTTCTTCTTTTTTTTTTTTTTTTAGTTCTTTGAACTTTTAAAAGCCCTTTATGTTTTCCTAACAGTTACTCATGGAAGGGCTGGGATAGGAAAAATGCAGGCAGGCCAGCACCTGCTTCTGAGCACTCAGGTTTGAGCAACAGTGAGCCGCACGCACTCAGCTGGTCCATTGTTTTTTCTTGGTGGTGGTGGCAAGAAGTTGGACGGGTTTCTGGGTACATGTTGTCCTCCAGTGAAATAAGTGATTTCCTTTCAGCCTTGTGTGTTTGCAATGGGTTCCTGACACGACGTCCGTACCCTGACGGGAGCTGCACGTCTGTTGGAAGCGGCTGGCAGGACACAGAGGGCTCCCTCCGTCCGGCCGGCTGCGCGTCCTTCACCTGGGAGCTGGGAAGGAGGGCTTGCTGCCACACGGGCCCCTCTTCCCTGCAGATGTCTCAGGTCAACTCTGGGCCCTGGTGTCCTAGGACACGCGGTGGATGCTCCTGGCAGTAGCTGCCGTGGTGTTTGAAGTGTCCTGTGGCTGAGCCTGGTGGGCAAATGGCCAAGAGATGCTATCTGTGTAACATCTGCCGTCGTCTTTGCTGTGTGGGAACTAATGGCTGCGTTGGAATAATTAGGCCTTTGCACCATAGCACAACAAAAGCAGGCAGTGCTCCATTAAAGCAAACATAATCACTGCAGCTCACATACTCAGAGCCCCTTTCATCCCTCCAGAAGTTGCAGAGTCTGAGAGGGTCTGTGGGGGGGTTTCTCAGGCCCCATGGAGCAGGCCCCCTGGATGCACCACTCCTGGGGACACTGTGTGTGCGAAGCAGGAAAGTCCATCCTCTGTCTCCCTCTGTGCCTCCAGAGCCAGTGAGACAGGCCTCTGCTTCAGCCCTCAGCACCTTCTTCCATTTGGTCCCGCTGGATTTTATGTGTCTTTGGGGCAGGCGCTGCACATTTGTGTCTCTCTGCACCTCGGTTCATCCATCCATCACCTCTCGCATCCGCCCCATCGACTTCCAGGTTGGTTGTAAGGAGCTAAAGAAGGCATGGATATAAAGTGATCTGCAAAGTATAAAAATGACACACAAGTAATGAGAATCATACAGTCCCCCAGGGTTAGGGCGTGGATGTCCTTAAGCAGCCTGCCAGCTCTTTGACTCAGCATGTGGCCCTTCAGCGATACCTTTTGGGAAACAGGCTTTATTTCCGTGGTGGCCAGCATGACCCTGAAGACTGATGGTTCTGTTTACCAGAAACTCTGGCCTTCAGCTTCCTGGGAGAGGTTTCCTTTGTATCAGTAATCAATGTGTTCTTTTCATTAATCGATTGATCAAAATTTTAGGACACCTGCACCAAGCGAGGCACCATGCTAGTCAATGTGAGCACATATGAGGGCAGTGGTGAATACAACCTCCTGAGCCCCTTATGGGAAAAAGTTGCACCAAATTGTTGATAAAGACAAGGAGGGATCTGGATTCAAAGGAGGGAGAAGGGGACTCCTGCCTACCCCTCTCATTGTCAAGTTGTGTTTCTTATTGATGAATCTGGGGTTGGGAGTGTGGCAAGGAAGAAGCAGTAATTGGCATGTAACTTAAGGGTGGGTAGACTCTTTGTCAACAGAGGAGTGAAGGATGGACTTGTGGAATCATTCGCTGAGAGTGCAGATGTGAATCGTGTTTTGGCATTTGCCCGGAGGTGCCCAGCCACCCACTGCTTTCCTGTGTGGCATGCCTCTGTGTGGACCCGTGCACCCCACAGGCATGGGGTGGACGCTCGCGCAGGCTGCTGTGGTAGGAAAACCTGAGATTAACTGGAGACAGCGTCTTTAGGAGCAGAGGCTGCATTGCAGCTCTGGTGGAAAAGGAAGTGGAAAAGGAAATTCCTCGCATGTCCGCTCCTGATTGGAGAGGCATTTTGTTCTCCAGTTTGGAACTTTAAGCCTGTAGAGAAGGAAACAGGTTTGATTTTCTTTAGATCTGAGCATTATTCCTGGAGTGCTGTCACTTTCCAAGGACCCAGACAACTTCCTGTCCTCTCAAAGCCCTCAGCTCTACAGACCCTGCCCAGGCGGCTTATAGAATTTTCATACAAGGTGACAGCTCAACTGTCACCTATTGACACGGGGCTTGCAGATGAATGAGAGCTATTTTGTCGTGTGTAAAGACACACTAACAGGAAATTGCACCATTCGGGGCTAAGTACAGCAGTGGGTGACAGGAGAGTGGGCTGACATTACAGAGGAGACACAGCTCAAAGCCAGAAGCCAGTCTGGCGCGTGAGGAGGAGTTACTCGGATGAAGAAAAGTGGAAGAACAAGCGAAAGAGACTGGAGCTTGAGAGGCAGAGATTCAGGAGATGGTGTTCAAGGTTTAAAATAACTGAGATTAAGACTGTGGGAGGGTTTGTCCAGTGAAGGTCAGGCGCGGGCAGGCCATGCTGGTTGAAAGGGTGGGCACTCTGAGGCTAGTACAGGCAGATTGTCTCTGTGGACATTTATCACTCACGAGGAGGAAGAGCTGGATTCTGGGGGATGTCTGGGGAAATTTCAGAGCCTGCTGGAGTCCATGAGTTTGGTCTGAGAACATTCTTCCTTTACCATCCGTTTCAAGGGGGATTATTAGATGCCAGACAGGGGCGCTGAGCCGAATTAGAGTCCCAGGCCTGGGTGACTTCGAAGTTGAGAAAGAAGTGCGATGCTCTCTGATGCTGCGGGAGAGGCCTGGACGTGGACTAAGGGGCCAGATTTCGTGGCCGTGGTGGCAGAGTTTTCCCAGAGGAGGGAGAGCAGGGCCTGCCAGGCAGGAGGGCGGAGGATGGCCATTCCTGCACGGTGCCAGAGATTCGGGCATCGTGGCATCCGAAGCATCTCCAGACATCCTTTGTGTTCTGCAAGTGTTGCAGTGTGTGTGCTAAGCACCTGGACAACCGTGCAGAAGCACCACATTGCCATAACACCTGTCTAAGAATGTAACCGTACCTGCTGAGAAAAGGAAGATTTATCCCATGTTACTTTTACCATATAAATTCTTACCCTGTTTACCTACACATTCACCTCCTTTAGTCAAGATTTTGTGGTTAGCAGTGTGCTGAAAACCTACGAGTTTTGAAATCCCTCGACACGGTGACTCCACCAGGGGCTGGGAGATGAGCGGGCGTCCCCCCAGTGATGAGGAGCCCTGGGGCCACTGACGCCTGGGGGGGCTCAGTTAGGAGTCAGAGTATCTGCGGGTTCAATGTCCTGGTTTCACAACGATGTTCATTTCTTAACGGATTGTCGCAGCTTGTTCTAGCCTTGTCAATAGAATGATCTATTTAAATCAAAACAAACTGAAGATACACTTCAACTGGAGTCTGTTACTTTGTTCCATTTTTGAGGATTTGTTCCAAGAGGTTAACATATGTAGAGTTCAAGGTCTCTTCTCTAGGCAGAGAAATGCTTATCCCGGTGACTTTCCCAGGTTTGCAAGTGTCCGTGGTTAACGCCTCTCTGTTCTCTAAGGGGCATTTTCAATTTTGTTTGATGACCAAAATGAACAGGACACGACTGGAGCCCGTACAATTATGGGCACAATAAAAACATTGATTCCTGTTCTCGATTTCGTACAGTAACTCCCAGGCCGTCAAGCTGCGCGGGGTCTGGAAGAGCTAAGCCGGCCCCTCCCTTTATGCTTGTCGAGTGCACAGTGGTGTCATATCAACTTTCTTGAAAAACAGTCTTACTCTGAGCACACAGACTCTGTGGGATCCAAGGCAGAAGAAACTTGCCGCTAACGTCGCGTCCTGGGCTCAGCCCTTCCCTCACTCAGCACATGTTCATCGAGTGCCTGCTGTGTGCAATGACAGTAGTGAGGACGACTGGTGAGGTTTGTGTTTTCATGGATCTACATTCTGCTAGAAGGAAAGAAAGAGAGACAGATAAATAGAGGAAACTGAGGCCCAGAATACTGGCGCAGTGAAGTGGTTTAGCATAGGAAACTACACTGGTGGCACTGTTGAATTTTACATTTACCTTCTAAAGTTCTGGCAGCTTAACTTAGCACTGTCTTCCATTTACTGACAAAATAACCGAGAGAAATATTAAATCCTGATTTATTTGGAGAAAGCAGAGGGTTGGATCTGAACGGCTGCAGGGCTCCCAATCTAACTTTTCCAAGCATCGGAAGAGGGGGTGCCCTGGGCACGCGGGGGTTGTCCCCGGCTGCCGGGGGGCTCCACCGCCACCACGCCTCAGGCACAGGCCCAGCCACCCACCCTGGCCCCTCCACCCGCGCTGCCCCGCCCCTCTGGCCACCCCTCTCTGGGCCGCCCCTGCTGCCATCAAAGCCCTAGGGCAGGAGACCCCACAGGGGCCCCCCTCCCCAGCGCCCCCCCCAACCATAACCTCTCAGGCAGACAGTGAGGGTGGGACGAGTGCTCAGAAAAACGCGTGGCTTGGGAGGCTCAGGACATGTCCTGACGGCACCTGCAGGTTTTCCTTTCCTGGGGCCGCGGGCACTGGCGGTGCTGCACCTGCCGCGGGCCAGCGCCCTCCTCTCAGCCACATACCTGGGGCTGGAGCAGGCCCCGGCCTGCCGCACATCCTGCCCTGCCCTCCCTCTCCCCGGCGCACCGCCGGGAGGCCCTGTGGAGCCAGGCTGCTCCGCTCGCCGCGCTGCTGGGTCGTCTGGAATCCACGAAGAGGCAGAAAAGAAACCCCCTCTTTGCCTGTCCCTCCCTGCCACAAGCGGGCGAGTCCTTGCTCTCCACCTTCCAATCTGTCGTCAGCCAGCTCCGTTCCTTGTTACGGTGTTGCAGAAGCAGCCTGGTCTGACAAACGTGGGTTCGAACTGTGTCTATCCCAGCGGGTGACTGGGAAAGAGGGAAACTGGCCACATGGAGACGAGGGCGCGTGGAGACGGCGGCTCTCCCGCGGGGCTGGCCCGTTCCTCTCTATCAGAACCAACACGAGCTCTGTCTGACGCCGAAGGCTGTTTGCTACTGGATCCTGAAGCCGGTTCGTGCTGTTTTCAAGCTCTAAGAGCTGTCTGCAGGGCTGGGTCTGTCCAGGGGGCCGGGGGAGGCCTGCTGGGAAAGAAGGTGCGGGGACTCCGGGGCAGGGCCTGGCGGGGGCAGGGCGGCGCTGAGCTCCAGCCGCCAGCTGCCAGCCAGGCCCGGGCTCCACCGGGCAGCGCTCGCGCCCCGGCACGTGCACACGGGCTGCAGCAAGCGGAAAACATTGCTGATAGCACTTGAGCATGTGCCACTAACTTTTCCGACCTAAAGAATGACTGAAACCCTCCAAATATTCTCCCCGGAAGCAGTTTGCAGCCTTGCTTCCTGCTTAACTGGCCTTTCTCACGCAGGCCTGCGCACTCGCCCGGAACCGCGTCTCGTCCGGGGCTCAGAGAGGCTCTGACCTGCGGGGCACTGGCCGTCCAGTGCCTTCGGCTGTGTCTGCGGACATCCGGGCCAGAGGAGGAGGCTGCAACGGCGTACTCCGGGTGGAGCGGAGGAGGGAGAGCCCGGGTTTTACCCATGCATTCAAATGTCCTCCCACCCGCAAGGCCCCGGGCGCAGGGAACTCTCTGCGCGTGGCTGGGCCACATAATGGGCCAGTGTGGAGCAAAACAGGCGGGAGGAAGGTAAGTGAACAGGAGGATGTGTGTCTTGGGGGGAGGTACATTTTCTTGACCGACTAAGTTGCAGCACAAGGTACGCAGCCAACCACAGACTCCCGGGGAAGGGGCCGCGCTGTCCTGCAGCCGCAGCGACCGCACTGCGTGCACATGTGACCAGGCTCACCCTGGGCACTCCCCGTGTCGCTCCCGAGCGTTCCGCGCTGAAGTCCAGCCGAGGCAGTGCACGTGGGGTGGACGGCAGCCAAGAGGACCTCTGTCCCTGTGGTGGGCACGTTGGGGTGAAATCTCTTCTACTATTCAGTTCCCTGGCAGGTCCGCAAATGCACGTCCGTTCATTTCTTCCCGGCCTACAAGTGGGGGAATTCTTCAACTCTACGGAACCGCTGATCTGGGCTGTCCTGACAGATTCCAATGAGGAACGCGGTACATGGAGATATTCTTCCTTACCATGGCCTATCACATCATCTCTAGCTGCAAGCAAGACCGTTCGCCTTTTTTGAAAAAAACGTTCTTTGGGTATGGATGACATTAAGTTAACATTTGTATTAAAACAAACCCATTTGTTGTAATGGACTCGATGCAATTAAATTAAGACTTAGTTTTCATTTCTCCAGGTCACGTGCTGTGTGATGCGTTCGCCACGTGCTGGGCCCAGGCTGGCTCCCTGTGTAGGCTGTCTAGACCTGAGTTGCTCACACGCACCGATGTGCTTCTCTGTAGGACCTGCTGAGATGCCAGTTTGCATTCAGCAGGGCCTGAGACTCTGCATTGCAACGAGCTCTTGAGAGCAGCGGACGTCTGGGGTGCTCGTGCTCTTCAGGCAGGGCAGGGTGTGGTTACCCCTGGCCAAGGGGCCATCAGCACTTCTGGGTTCACCTTTCAGAGAGGAGACCTGCTCAGAGGAGCACATGCACTCCCCTCCATCGACTCATGGACTCCGTGGATGCTCGTGGCCCCTAGTACAATGGCACCCCATCCTGAGGTCCAGGGCTTACACTGCCGTGCTGCCAGCCTCTGCTCGCCTCGGCCAACCGCTGTGCTATTCATGTCACAGCCAAAGGGACAGGGTGAGCCCCTGAAAGCAGACACTCTATTCCCAGAGCTCTTTATGCCATGCTCACAGGATGGGGTGCACCAGGATCCTGCTGTGAGCAAGACAGCCCCTTCCTGTTCCCTGCAGAGCCTGCAGGCAGCTTGTTTACTATTCCTGGAACGGTTTAGCTGTGTCCCCTGCCTGTCCATCAGAAGTGTGCTTTGCTTAGGAGAAGGCAGAGCACATCTCCTCTTTGTTTTGCTGTTCCAAGTACCTGGCAGTCCCTAGATGAGTGGGAGGCTTAGGCTGTTCTTCCTCTTTGCTCCCCTTCTTTCTTCTCCATACTCTCCCCATCCTTTGCTCACATTTGTCCAAGTCGGTAGTGAAAGGACAGCGTTATGTGCTCCTACGTGGGCTACACAGGGAGTACTACTGTTACTGTATGTTAGCAGCGTTTCTTTCACTATTTGTGAGGAGCCCACTTAGTACAGCCACGCAGAGCTCATGCGGCCCAGTGGACTCAGGTGTCCTTCTCCATCCTCTCGGCAGTCAGCCCCGGCCAGCCAGCTTGCTGCCCTGTGCCTGCTGCCCTCGGAGGTGAGGGCAGAGCTGCTTTTGCAGGTCGGCGTTCGGGAGCCAGTGGCCAAGGGCAGCCTTTGGTCTGGATATTGCAGTCAAAGGCCCAGAGGCAGACCTGCCACTGTGGTCCCAAGACTGTCTGGCTCCACCTGAGCCCCATGTGGGCTCTATTTTTTCATCATGTTCTACAAAGTGAGTGAATGGCCAACAGGGTGAGTTGAAAACCATGTGCATAAACCCAGAGCCTTCATCAGCAAGACATGCATGTGCAAAATCAGGGGAAGCTGAGGATGTGGAGTTCCCACTGGGTGAAAGTGCAAGTCCACACACTCGCACACACATGCTTGCACACACAACCCCAGCTGAAATTAAGACCAGATAACAAAATGCTCCAAAACTCACGTATCAAATAGATTGTAGTTCCATGGTTAGTCATAGGTATAGGAAAAGATTTCTCCAAAGTAACCTGTGTGCTTCTGGGACACTGTTTTCATGAAGAGAACACCCCTGGATGCTCAGCCAGTAGGGACACTGATTTGACCTAAAGTCGGCCTTCTGTGGACGTTGACAATCGCATTCTTAGCTGAGCATGTTTGCAGGGGAGGTACCTGTGCATCATACAGTGAGGAATCTCTTAATCGCCTACTCAGGGCAACTGAGCAGCACCTGCCTGGTCTCCTCCCAGGCATGCCCTCTCAGGACGCTGGTCCCGCCCAGGAGTGGCGGCACGTGGGCCGGCAGCCAGCAGCACTTACTGAGCACTGCCGGAATGCCGTGGGGGTAACCCAGACAGCAACCGGGATCACAGCTATTTTTGAGAGTGACACCGAATAGGAAGACAGGTCACAAACCCTGAAATACAGCCATAGCACACAGATCTTTATGTGACAAACCATCTGCATGTCATGATTATGAAAATTGACATTTACCAAGCTTCCCCTAAGTGCCAGGCACCACTCTATGTGCTTTTAGTCTATTCACTTAGGCCGGGCGTGGTGGCTCACGCCTGTAATCCTAGCACTCTGGGAGGCTGAGGCGGGCGGATTGTTTGAGGTCAGGAGTTCGAGACCAGCCTGAGCAAGAGCGAGACCCCCGTCTCTAACAAAAATAGAAATAAATTAATCAGACAGCTAAAAATATATAGAAAAAATTAGCCGGGCATGGTGGCGCATGCCTGTAGTCCCAGCTATTCGGGAGGCTGAGGCAGAAGGATCGCTCGAGCCCAGGAGTGTGAGGTTGCTGTGAGCTAGGCTGACGCCATGGCACTCACTCTAGCCAGGGCAAAAGAGTGAGACTCTGTCTCAGAAAAAAAAAAAAAAAAAGTCTATTCACTTAAACCTTCCCTATTCCATATGGCAGGTATTCTGATGTCTCCCCTGCCTCCATCACACACACTACAGTCATGTAAGGTGAGGCACAGAGTGCTCCAGGCACCGAGGTCACTCGGGAGGCCGTGGGAGCAGTGCTGCAGTGATGCCTGGCCACTAAGCCCCCAGCCATGGCTGTCGCCTCCTCTGGGCACACTCCAGGCTGTTGGGAGGGGTGCTGTCGTGGGCAAGCCAGGGTGAGGAGGAAGGAGCAGGCCTGGAGCTGTGGCACTCACGGGAGTGGCCCAGCCAGCCATGCAGTCGCTCCAACGGGGGTCAGCTGTGCACACAGGGCCCCTTCCCGGGAGGCAGCAGGAAGGGCCTGTGCTGCACCCAGCCCCCCTGGGGCAGGAAGACAGAGTGCTGTGTGGTCTCGGGTTCCACACTGTCTAGGAGCAGAAAGATTCAACCTGTTCACTTCAAATAAGGGGGATCTGTCTCTATCTCTGTGTGTCTCTCTGTGTCCAGGGGTCAGGTCTTAAATCATCCTATATTCTGATTTTGTGCTATGACGACTCACACCCCTCCCGACACACACGGGGTGGGGCTCGCTGGCCCCTTTCAGCACTGAAGGGACTTCCTGTCCCTGCATTCCCTCCCGGGAAGCCGCAGGCAGCCCAGCACATGTAGTTGGAGTCTCGTGGATGGGGGAGGCCAGGAGCCCAGGGACAGGCGTGGGCAGCTAAAGCCACGGCCTCAGAAAGCAGGATTCACCTGGCCAAATCGTGGCCTTCCGCACCCCACTGCTGCTGCTCCTGCCTCTCTGCCCACCACGCCCAGTTGCTGAATGCCACCCAGAAGCTCCAGGCCTGTGTGGGAGGGAAGATCTGAGCCATTGTGCAGGGCCGCCCCAGAAGGTGGCTTCCAGGACATCTGCTCCACCCTGGCCACAAGCTTGGGTCTTCCTGCCTCCTCTGGTCTTGGGGCCCCCTCCCCACTCCTCCATCTCCCCCCATGCACCCTCGTCCTCCCCTTCTGGCCTCTCTCTGGACTGAACCCCCTGCACTGCTCTTTCGGACACTGTCTGGAGCGCCCGGCCTGCTCCTTGCTGTCTTTTCTCACTGCGCTCTGCGGCCTCTGCTTGCCCCTGCACCCCACTTCCAGTCCAGTGGCCCCCTGAGAGCAGCGCCCGCCCTCCTGGCTGCCCCTCCTCCCACTGCTCGCACTGAGTTAACTTTGAACAAGTCAAAATGCCCCACATTTCCCGCTGTCCAGAAACGCCCCCACATCCAAGCTAGCCCCTTCTGAACAGGGCAGGGTTCCCCTTCCCCAAGTCGTCAGAGCTGGCAAAAAGCAGACATGGCTTTCTCTTGTTCCCAGCTGAATATGATAACTGCTTATTTGCGAAAGTGCCCCTGATTACAGGTCCTGAGAGGGGCTGAGAGGTAATTTAACAGAGAAGTACCCAGCCGAACAGAGCGTGCCAAACCGTGTTGGCTCCTGGGATGTGCAGAGAAAATCTGGGCAGCGTTTGGAAATTCTTGGGATTGTGGACACTGAGCTGGGATGCTTAGAGGGTCACTGTGCCTCGGGGTGGCTGAAGGGGGACAGGAAGACAGTCCCAGGTGCCGAGGGATGGTGGGCATCCTGGGTGGGGAGACAGATGTGGGCGCCACGCCCCGGCCTGCAGCCCCAGTCCTTTGTCACCACAGCCTGGGGCGGGAGGGGAAGGAGGGGAGGGAGAGGAGGGGCGCATTCCCTGGCAGGGGTTAGGGGGGTGGAGGGGCTGTCCCCGGCTGCCAGGGGGGCTCCACCGCCACCACGCCTCAGGCACAGGCCCAGCCACCCACCCTGGCCCCTCCACCCGCGCTGCCCCGCCCCTCTGGCCACCCCTCTCTGGGCCGCCCCTGCTGCCATCAAAGCCCTAGGGCAGGAGACCCCACAGGCCCCTCCCTCCCCGGGGCCCCCCCCAAACCATAACCTCTCAGGCAGACAGTGAGGGTGGGACGAGCGCTCAGAAAAACGCGTGGCTTGGGAGGCTCAGGACATGTCCTGACGGCACCTGCAGGTTTTCCTTTCCTGGGGCCGCGGGCACTGGCGGTGCTGCACCTGCCGCGGGCCAGCGCCCTCCTCTCAGCCACATACCTGGGGCTGGAGCAGGCCCCGGCCTGCCGCACATCCTGCCCTGCCCTCCCTCTCCCCGGCGCACCGCCGGGAGGCCCTGTGGAGCCAGGCTGCTCCGCTCGCGGCGCTGCTGGGTCGTCTGGAATCCACGAAGAGGCAGAAAAGAAACCCCCACTTTAGCTCCCCAGGTACCTCTCCGTGTTTTCTTAAAAAAAAAAAAAGTCATGGCATGAAAACTTTTTTCCCTCACTCAGTTAATCTTTTTCTTTCTCCGCCTCCTCCTCCCTCCCTCATTGCGGCCCCGCCCAAGACAGCAGTGACTGAGTTCTCCGACTGTGTGCTCCTTGAAAGTAGGGACAAGGTCCCTTTTGTTGCCTGGTACGTGGTGTGCAGGTCTGGGACATGGGGCCCTGCTCACATCGTGCTGAAACCCAAACAGCATGGTTTTCAGGTCCTTGGAGAGGAGGAGAGTGTGCCCTCTTTCTAGTTAGTGGCTGCCTAGAGTTCTTAAGGCTGCTGCGCTATTTTTTGAGTTTACACGAATCAAAATATAATACCAAGTAATTGGAAACTCAAAAAGGAAGCAGCTTGCCCTGCACTGTCAGGCTCACACAGCCCAAATTAGAACACAGCAAGTAGACGGTATGAATTCGGCTAGCTGGTGCTCACACACCGTGCATGGAAGTTCATGTTTACTCAGTGTGGTTTCCAACTTTCATGCTTTCATGAAAATTGTGCATCCCATTAATTTCTCTTTGACATATTAGCACTTTAGAACCTTGTAACAAACACATTAAATCTTGAATGTGGTTAATTAGAAGAACCGAAGTTATTACTAGTGGTGCCAATCACTTTGGAAGTTTGATATTTTGATGGGATGAGAGAGAAATTTGAGGAACTCTACTGCGTTCGTGACATGTGATAAACTACTATGTGTATGTCTCGTGCTTTGAGTTGTGATGAGGGAGCGGGGGAGGTCATTTCAGTAATGCTGACTCTGAGAGTGTAGCATTCATAACAATTTTAGTGATGTTTACATGGGAGTTTTATCTTCATTTCATGAGATGCATTTTTCTAAATTAATTCAGGTATTAAAGATATTTTAGAAATATCCTTTGACTTCCTTATACTGGCTAAGAGACTTGAGCAATGTCATGCATCTAGCACAAGGCAGGACCCAGAAGCCAGGGTTTTCATTTTTAGTCTAATCATGACACGTGAGCTCCTTTGAGGAACCAAGCATGCTCTCCATATGGGACACACATACCATTGTCCAGCGCACACCTACCGTAATCTATGAATTTATATCATATTTTACAGCTTCCAAAGTGACATAATAGACATTATCTCATTCAGTCCTTCCTTACAAAAACCCTGCAGGGCAGAGGTAGAGAGAGCAGGTGTTATTCTCATTTGACAGACAATGTAATTTGTGGAGTAATTTATAGCCTACCAATAGAGTGACCATGCCTCCTGCTTTGCCTGGGACAACTCCAGGTTACATTGTCCTGATGTAATCACGAACATGTCCTTTTACCCTCAATATCATCGCAATGTGGATGATAAATGCTATGGTCCCCCTCAATCCATACATCACTTTTCACTTATATCAGACTGTCAAAGTTCATGCGATCTGTGCAGTGCCATGTGGTTTCATAAGTGGCAGTCATGGCTGGAATATGGTTAAGTACCTGGGCTGCAGATTCAGGCCTTGTGCACATCTGAGCTCTACTGTGTACCAGTGGTGTGTCTTTGGGCTAGTTACGGGCACTTGGTAAGTGCCACATCATAATTTCTTGTGTTCGCCTTTTATCACTAGCACCTTCTTCTTTGTTCTTCCTTCTTCTTCCTTCTCCTTCTCCTCCTCCTCCTCCTCCTCCTCCTTCTTCTTCTTCAGATGGAAACCTTTCCCTGAGCCACCTAATATGGCCCAAGGAAACAACTTCTGCCATTCTTCTCATGAACCAGCAATAGTGCCAGCCTCTCCTTCTCCCTCTTTCTACAGCCTGTTGACACTCCTCTCACTTCTGCCTCCCTTCACAGACCTCAGAGCCACCGGCCTTTGGCAACCTGGCCACCATTCCATGCCGTTCACCACATCTGGACTCTGGGTAAAGCAAGGCCCCCGCCTAATGTCCAGATTCCTAATAGTACAAAACGTGAAAGCCTTTACATCCAAACTGGACACTTCGACTAAAGAAGGGAAACCCTAAGGTGTCTTCAGATGAGGAGAGTAGAGGGGAGAGGAGTCAGTGACTTCACAATAGATGCGTATCGCACGGCAACCACTGCCCACCCTGGAGAGTCCGCTGGAAGATTTTTCGGGAAGGTAGAGGCACTCAATTACTTCAAGGCTCAGCTATGTGGCAAGAAGAACAGACTTTGCTGAGATGAAGATCTTTAATACTAGAACTAGATAAGGTCCGAATCTTGGCTTTGCTTTTTACCAGTTTGGGACACATAGGAACTTTCGTGACTTTCCTCAGCCCAATTTCCTCAATCTGTAGGATGAAAATTGTAAGGAATGTTTGTGTTCACCTCTTAGGATGGGTGAGAAATTAGTGAGATAATGAACGTAAAATGCTCAGCACTATACCTGGAACAAAGGTGCTCACTGGATTTTTGTGTGATGTATTATTGAGATTATGGGAATTGTTTCATTCCATTTTCTGACTTTAATGTATTTTCAATGGATTCATTAAGGAAGACTTGACCAAATGGTTTTAATTAATCTTCTGGACTGCCCTGTGCTTCGGGCTAATTGTGCCTCCTGGGAGGTAGTGACTCAAGTTCTAAATGCCGCTCACAGAGAGGACTTCTAAATTCCTCTGCCTCCCTTGCGCCAGTCTCCGACTTCGGGCCCAGTGTTGCGTGGCTCTGAGCTGCAGTGTCTCAGCGACAGGCTGCTCAGCGTCCCCTTCATCTACACAGTGCTTTGGAGAGGTGGACAGTCATGGGAAGGTGCGCCTCAGGGTAAGGGGAGGACAGCCTGTATTTCACCCAATGTATTCAAATGTCCTTTAAGTTGACAAGCGCTCACCCCAGGGAGCTCTGTGAGCCTGGCTGGGGCCACATATGGGCCAGTGTGGAGCAAAACAGGCAGGGGGAGGTAAAGATAAAGGAGGATGTGTGTCTTAGGGGGAGGAGTATTTTCTTGACAGATTAGGTGGGAGGCATGAGGCACAAAGAAAGCCACAAATTACCAGGGATGGGACTGTGAGCGGCCAACTGCTGTGCAGGGCAGTGACACCTGATAAAGCCGTTTCCAACACAGAAACAACTCCGGGTACTTACTTCACTGTTAGATTTCCTTCCTTTTTCATTCTCCCACTGAATTGAGAAAGTTTACTTGAGATAGATCTGTAAGAAAGGGGCTTTGATTTATGCGGGATGTATTTGGATTGGCCTCTCCCTCAGTGGAAACTTAGACTGGAAAACAAGAGATAATCTGCTTCGCTCTCTAACAGAGGGAAGTCTCTAAATCAGAAAATACAAATGTATTACTTTGCCTTTTTTTGAAATATTACCAAACCATCCTCATAATTTCCAAATTTGTAATTAATAGGTATATGGGTTAAATTTCCATTTTTAGTATGTGCCTTTTATAGTCTATGGCTAATGCAGGTCCCAGTGCTCTCTTGCCCACTCCTGTGAGGACTGGCCACTGCCGTGGGTGGCCGTCCAGGAAGGAGGGCTGACTCCTGGGGAGCCAGCACCCATGAGATGAAAGGCAGCGCCCGGGAGATGGAGCCTCTAAAGGGTGGCTTACAGGAACCTTCCCTGGATGGTTGTCTCCATAGTTTCCAAGTAATTCGTTTCAATCCCCTTTAACAATCTTCTTTAATAAAAATAAGGTAACTCTGTGGGGCAGGGGGGCAGGAAAGGGGCTGTGCCCATGGATCCAAGCAGTGGCAGGTGACAGAAGCAGCACATGGCCTAGAACTGCCATTTTACATCACGAATGGGGTGAGGGCCGGGGCAACTGACTTTAGAATATATTAACACTCATGGTGTTGCACAAATTGGGAACTTAGTGAATGTTTTGGATGATTTTATGGCACAAGCAATTGCAGGCCTGGTTTCTTACAAGTGCAGTCTTGTACACAGAGATATTTGTAGGTTAAGAATGCAGGACTACCAGTTTTCAGTGGTGGTTTTAAAATCCTGTAGTTAAAAAAATGGTACTGGATTGTTTCCCAAATAGAATTTCTCCACACTGTTTGTGGGATGATGTGTACTTCTCCCCAAAGGGCCAGGCTGGCTCTCTGCTGGTTCACCCAGAGCATGGGGAGAAGGGGAAGCCAACGCGGGGAGGAGCCAGGGAGAGGAAGGCTATCTCAAACCCTCCAAACAACACCTGCTCCTCCGCTGTCCTAACCCAGTCCCCTCAAAGGCAGGCAAAGACCAGAATCAGCCAAGTTGGCTGCACTTAAGGAGAAGAAAAGTCTGGCCACACCTAGCAGTGGGGAGGCGAGGACCCAGAGTGAGCAGGAAGGGAGGAGAGCTCTTCCTCAAACCCATTCCTACAGTACCCACATGTCTTTTCTGTGTTAAAATCATTTACGAGTCCCTACAGTAGTGAAATCAAGAGAATCCAGGAATGTAGATATAGTAGAAGAAGGAAATGATTTGGGCAGATTATGAGGAAGAACAGCACCGGAGGTGTGTTCTATATATATCAGGAAGTTCTTGAGCAGAGCTCGTGAGTTCTTACAGTCAAGTGCCAGCATCATCTTAAGTTGGACTAAAATCATTTAGGGTTTTTTGCTAACCTCTTTTTTTGGTGTAACTAATGTCAAGTAATGAAAGAGGGTTATTCATATGGAGGTCAATATATACTCAACCTACAATAGGTACAGATTAGAGTAGTTCTTTAAATGATTAATTAAAATCAAGCACATAATGGTCCATGACACAGGCAAGGGAGTTAGAAGAAGGTGTATTGTGGGGAAGGGGGATGGGCATTTTCATACACTGGACATGGCAGTTCAACTGGAAGCCCTTCCTGATACGTGATCTGACAGCATGTGCCAGAAATCTCAGAATTATGCAGAGCTTCTAACCCAACAATTCTACTTTCACAAATTTACTCCAAGAAAGTAAGCACTGAGGCATGTGAAAAGATTTATCTACAGAAATGTTAATTTTTAGAATTATTTATAATAGCAATAATGTGGAAACATATGAAATGTCAATAGCAAGAAAGTGGTTTAATAAAGTCTGTCATGATGGAATACTAGGCAGCTATTACAAATCAGGCTATAGATAAATGTTGAATGACCTGAAAAAATGTTCATGAGATAGTAGTACATTTAAAAAGCAGCTTACAAAAATGCATTTTCAATTTGATCATCTGAAAAACATAGCATCTTCTTTGCAAAAATATAGGTATACTTAAAAATGCTTTAAAAACATCTGAAAGAATTTACATCAGAATATTATTATTTTAATTTTATTTTTTTAATTTTCTAAACTTCTGAAATACTCATCAGTGAGCCTCAATTACTTTGTAATCAGAAAAATCAATACTGAGAGAAAAGTTTATAATGATAAATGCCTACATTTTAAAAAAGAAAGATCTCAAATAAACAACATAACTTGGCACCTCAGAAAACTAGAAAAAAAGAGAACAAACTAAGCCTAAGGTTAGCAAAAGAAAAGAAATAATAAAGATTAAAGGAGAAATAAATTAAATAGAGAATAAAAAAATAAACAAAACTAAGAGTTGGTTTTTGAAAAGACAAACAAAATTGACAAAGAGCTAGATGAGGGAAAAGAGAGAGAATACTCAAAATCACCAATGAAAGAGGAGCCATTAGAATGGATGCTTCAGAAATAAAAGGATTATTATGAAGAATTATTATGCCAACAAACTGAATGACCTAGAAGAAATGGATACATTTCTAGAAATATATAATCTATCAAACTGAGTTATGAAGAAATAGAAAGCCTGAACAGACCAATAATAAATAAGGAGACTGAATCAGTAATCAGAAACTTTTCAACAAAGAAAGGTTCAGGACAAGATATCTTCATAGGTTAATTCTACCAAACATTCAAAGAATTAATACCAATCCTGCTTTCACTCTTCTGAAAAACAGAAGAAAAGGGAACACTTTCAAACTCATTTATGAAGCCAGTGTCATCCTGGATCCAAAGCAGACAATAACAACACAAGAGAAGAAAGCTATAGGCCAATATCCCAGATGAACATAGATGTAAAAATCTTTAATAAAATACTAGCAAACTGAATTCAACAATATATTAAAATAATCATAACACCATGACCAGTTGGAATTTATCCTTGGGATGCAAGGAGGTTCACCATATACAAATCAATCAATGTGATACAACACGTCAATAAAAAGAAAGAAAAAATTCCACATGATCATCTCGAGAGATACAGAAAAAAAAGCATTTAACAAAGTTTAACATCCATTCATCTTTAAAAACCTTAAAAAATAGGTATAGTGGGAACTCACCTCAACACAATAAAGGTCATATATGAAAAAACTACAGCTAACATCATAACAAAAATGGAAAACTTTCCCTCTAAGATCTTGTAAGACCCTCTAAGCTCCGGTAGGCAAATGTGCTCATTTTTGTCACCTCTATTCAACACAGTACTGGAAGTTCTATCCAGAGCAATTAGACAAGAAGAAGAAATGAAGGTGTCTATATTGAAGAGGAAGAAGTAAAATCATCTCCATTTGCAAATGGCATCA
Source organism: Propithecus coquereli (assembly GCF_000956105.1). NCBI lineage: Eukaryota > Metazoa > Chordata > Mammalia > Primates > Indriidae > Propithecus > Propithecus coquereli. The sequence goes on from NW_012153174.1 coordinate 8,640,547, forward strand.
TTATATATGTAGAAAACTCTAAAGACTCAACAACCACACAAACTGTTAGTATTAATAAGCAAATTCAGTAAAGCTGCAGGATACAAAATCAACTTACAAAAATCAATCACATTTCTACACACAAACAACAAGCTATCTTAAAAGAAAATTAAGAAAAAAATCTCAGTCACAATAGGAACAAAAAGAATAAAATACTTAGTAATAAACTTAACCAAAGAGGTGAAAGACTTGTATATTGAAAATTATAAAAACAATGATGAAGGAAATTAAACAAAATACAGATAAATGGAAAGACATCCCATACTCATGGATTGGAAGAATTTATATCATTAAAATGTCCATGCTACATAAATTGATCTACAGACCCAATACAGTTCCTATCAAAATCCTAATGACATTCTTTCTGTGAAAGTTGAAAAAATAATCCTAAAATTCATATGAAATCACAAAAGACTCTAAATAGACAAAGTAATCTTGGGCAAGAAGAACAAATCTGGGGGCATCACGTTTCCTGATTTCAAAGCTATAAGAATCAACACAGATTGGTACTGATAAAAACAAACATAGACCAATGGAACAGAATACAGAGCCCCAAATAAGTCAGGCCATGTATGATCAACTGATATTCAACAAAGGTGCCTAGAATACATAATGGGGAAAGGAGAGTCTCCTTAGTAAACGGTGTTGGGAAAACTAGATATCTGCATTAGAAGAATGAAATTGGATCCTTATCTCATACCATATACAAAAATCAATCAAAATGGATTAAATACATGACCTGAAACTATAAAAATATCAGAATAAAACATAGGGGAAAAGCTCCATGACTTTGGTCTGGGCAATGATTTTTTGGATATGATGCCAAAAGCACAGACAACAAAAGCAAAAATAAATAGGATTGAATCAAATTGAACAACAACAACAAACACAGCAAAGAAAACAATTAACACTGAAAAGGAAACCATCATAAAAATATTAACATATGAAAATCGTATCTCTGATAAGTGGTTAATGCCTAAAATATGTAAGAACTCATATAACTCAACAGCAAAAAAAAAAAAACAACCAAACAAACAACCCCCCCAACACACAAAACAAAACTCTGAAAAAAACATGAATAAAAATGGGCAAAGGACCTGACTATACATTTTTCAGAGATATACCAATGGCCAATAGGTATATGAAAAAGTGATCAATGTCTATAATCATCAGGGAAATGCAAATCAAAACCACAGTAAGATAATAACCTCTTGGAATGACTATTACCAAAAAGACAAAAGATATTGTAACAAGTGCTGGCAAGGGTGGAGAAGAGGGAACCCTGAACACTGTTGGTGGGAACGCAAATTGGCACAGCTATTATGGAAAACACTATAGAGGCTCCTCGAAATTTAAAACTAGAACTACCATATAATCTAGTAATCCCACTTCTAAGTATACATCTGAAGGACATGAAATCAGTATCACAAAGAGATATCTACATCCCTGTGTTCATTGCAGTGTCATTCACAGTAGCCACAATATGGAAACAACCTAAATGTCAGTGGATGAATGAATGAATCAAGTATGAAATATATACATAATATATACATACATATATGTATGTGTGTGCATATGCATTGCATATACATACATACATAATGGAATATTATTCACCCTTTAAAAAGAGGGAAAATATGTCATCTTCAACAACATGGAGGAACCTGGGGGATATTATGCTAAGTGAAATAAGCCAGTCAGAAAAAAACAAACACTGCATGATCTCACTTATATAAGGGATCCTAAATACTGAAACTTATAGCAACAGAAAGTAGAATGGTGGTTGCCATGGGCTGAGAGGAAGGGAAAATTGGGAGATGTTGGCAAAGACAAAGTTTCAGTTATGCAAGATGAATAATTTCTGAAGATGTAATGAGCAGCAATGTGGCTATAGTTAACAATACTGTATTATATACTTGAACTTTGCTAATAGGGTAGGTCACACACATAACAAAATGGTAACTACATGAGGTGATGTATGTGTTAATTAACTTGATTGTGTTGATTATTCACAATGTATAGGTATATCAAAACATCAAGTTGTACACTTTAAATATATACAAATTTAAATTGTCAATTACTCCCGAATAAAGATAAAAAATTAAAATCATTGTGCGTTGCATTATTTACACCTACTGCAGATTGAAAAATTGTGTGAAAGTCCATCTCTATGAGAATCTAAAATTTTAAGGAGATAATTTCACAGTAAAATATTTTTCTTTTATTTCATGGAACTACTTATTTTATATATTAGTAGCAGTCCATTTTTTACACAATATACTCTTTTACTTAAACTTGATAATGCATATGTAGTAAAAAGGAGATTTACTATCCCTAGTGGCCTCTAAGCACGTTTATCTATGGATAGAACAGACATTGCAAACACTTCTCTCAGGTGCTTGCCATGTGTACTAAGAAAGCAGAAAGTAGCACACACAATCCTAACTAGGCTCCGTCTTTCTCGTGCTCCACACGATGCCTGCAAACACTAGAGAGTTGGATTCAGGCAGAAGCCAGGTCTGTCTGCAGGTGTTCACAGCCATTCCCTGATAAAGGGGGCGCACAAGGAGAATCCCAGATGGGATTCTTCATCCCTCTATCTATCCATCCATCCTTCCTTTCTTCCTTCCATCTATCCATTCCATCCTTTCCCCATCCCAGGGGAGTGCAGGGAGGGGACGAAGACACTGTGGTGCACTCAGCTGGACGTGGAGGGACACAGGGAGCCAGGCGGGGGCTCTGCCAACCCATGGCAAAGCAGGGGGCAGGGGCTATCTGGAGCAACTCCAGAGATAAGCTGAAAGCATTATTCATTAAACCTGAGAAACAGGGAGCATATTCCTCTTCCTCTGCTCACCTGGCATTTGTATTTATCCTGTGGTCCTTTTCAGGTTTCAATCCAATCCACGGTATATGTGGAGGGCCCATTACATGCTGAAGACTAACCGCTATGGCAGATATAAAGGTGTGTGCAGATAACACCCTGCCCACAGATGTCTACAATGTAGTAAGATTGTTAAGGAAAAGCCTTAAATAGCAATATAGATCATATTAAAAGAGGTTCCATGTATCTTTCATCTCTCTGTATCTCCCTCAATGCCTAGCAGAAAGGTTTTTCTTTTTTTTTTTTTGAGACAGAGTCTCACTCTGTTGCCTGGGCTAGAGTGCTGTGGCATCAGCCTAGTTCATAGAAACCTCAAACTCCTGGGCTCAAGCGATCCTCCTGCCTCAGCCTCCCGGGTACCTGGGACTACAGGCACACGCCACCAGGCCCGGCTAGTTTTTTTCTATATATTTTTAGCTGTCCAATTAATTTCTTTCTATTTTTGGTAGAGATGGGGTCTCACTCTTGCTCAGGCTGGTCTTGAACTCCTGAGCTCAAACGATGCACCTGCCTCGGCCTCCCAGAGTGCTAGGATTACAGGCGTGAGCCACCGCGCCCGGCCCAGAAAGGTTTTTCGATATTAAATGCCAGTATTACTATTCTTTTGATGCCATCTTATTTATTGGGTTTCAAAGGAAATCCAGTAGTGTCAATGATTTTTCTGCATACAGCCAGCTTCTTCTTCACATGAAAAACATTTGTCTTAATTCATGATTATATATTCTCTTCATTCATCTAGAGACAGTATGTGCTTCGAGAGATAATCCATGATAAAATGTCTCTAGCAATGTTAGCCTGTCTCGCCGAACCCAACATCTAACAAGGAACTTCTTGTCTTCCGTCTGTTTTACTCACACCTTACACCAGGGTTAAATAAGATATGTAAGTGAACTACACCCCCACCCCCATACACAATTCAACATCATCTTTCCGGGCTAAATAGAAAAAATAAACAATAACATATGTGCCTCCTGTTTTCCTTACTTGAGACAATACAGAAATGTTCACATATCATTGAAGTCATTTGGATCTTTGAATACTTGGGCTTCGAATTCCATCTGGCTCTGTAAAATAAAAGTGTTCAACTTAGTACAGATTTCCACAAAAGGTAGAACAGCACAAAACATTCTGTGTTATGTCCTGAGTGTGTGTAGAGGCGGGACGACTGAGGGAGAGCAGGCGTGGAGAACTCCCGGTGCTCACGCCTGCTGCACTCACAGATCCCGTCAGTGCTGACTATACTCCAAACACAGTGCTTGCTCTGGGGCCACAAAGATGGACAAGGCCACTCAGCTCTCCACAAGTTTCCCGCCTGATGGTGGCGACTGGCCCGAAACTGGCGAGCATAGGCAGGGCCCTGAGAGCTGCAGTGGGGAAGGCACACATGGACTCTGGGAGTCCAGGAGGACAGATCGGGGCATAGCAGGCCTCGGCAGGGAAGGACATGCTTCACAGAGCAGGAGAAGCCAGATTGAAAGCTGGGGGCGAGGAAGGGATGTGGTCCAGGAAGATAAGAATCCAAGAGGGCTCATGGGATTTACTAATGAGGAAGGCAGGGTGACCTCGGCAATAGCAGATTCAGGGATGGACAAGGAGAAGTGACAGTAGTGTAGATTTTCAATGCGGACAATTCTTTTAAGAAATTTGACTATGAGAAGGAAAGCCATTGGACAGGAGATGCAAGTAGCTGTGGAATTGAGGAAAGTTCTCTCGTTTTTCCTTCCCTTCCCTTCCCTGCCTTCCTTCCTTCCTTCCTTCCTCTCTCCTTCTCTGTCTCTCTCTCCTTTCCTTTCCTTTCTGCCTGCCTGCCTTCCCTCCCTCCCTTCTTCCTATTGTTTTATTTTTCAGATGGGACACTTTTGAATCCTTTAAAACTCTAATGAGAAGATTTTTCTAGAGAGGTAAGAAGTTGAAAATGTGTGGTAAATGTAAAGGTAAATGATGAAATAGTTCCAGAGGAGATGGAAGGAGACAGTTTCAGAATTACCCATCCAGCAAGTTCTGAGATCCATCTATCCATCCATTCATCCATCATTTACTAGGCACCTACCAAGTGCTACACACAGGATATAGGGAAACAGTGAAAAAAGGACCAAGTTCCCAACCTCAGATGAGCTTCTATCTATGTGGTGAGACAGACCGTAAGTAAATGAGCAAATATATCTTAAGTAATAAAAAGAGCTTCTAAGAAAAGAAAGCAGAGTTAAGGGATGGAGAGGGCGGAGTAGTTAAGATGGTCAAGATGAGGCTCTGTGAGTAAGTGGCATTTGAGCAGAGAGAGATGATGTGAGAAACTGAGGTCTGGGGAAAGGACTTCTGGACAGAGGTGACAGCAAGTGCAAAGGCATGGAAGGAGGCCCGCCAGACGGCTGCCATACCTCCAGCAGCAAGAGAGAAAGGGAGATAATAGGAGATGTGGTTGGAGAGAGAGAAAAGCCAGCTGTGTCAGCTTCAGAAGCCACTGGAGGGCTTGGAGCGAGAGGCACGGTAGCATTTGCATTTTAAATGTACTGGATATTGTGGAGAAAAATCAGTAGGGGACAACAGTGGACTGAAGAAAACGAATGATCTAGGCTAGGTGAGAGATGATGGTGGCTTGATTTAGGGTGGTGTCTGACGGATGTGTAGGGAACAGGTTATATTCAGAGACATATTTTAGAGGAGCAGTGAATGGTACTACAAGAAAGAAATTAAAGATGGCCTGTAGGTTTTTGACTGAACAACTGTGTGTATGTGGTTGCCATTTGTCGAGACTGGGGGAAGGGCAAGCTTTGGGGGGAAATCAAGAGTTTGTTGACAACATCTAAGTGGACATGTTGAGCAGGCAGCTGGAGATACAACTAGAGCCTGGGGGAGTGGTAATATTTATGTATCACATCATTCCATCTGCTTCAAATGGCCCGGGAGGCCTCATCACCTTTGAGAGGAAACCCAGGCTCAGGGTCCCAGGGGATGTGGTCCTCCTGTGCATCGTGGCCTCGCACCAATCTCAGACCACTACAGACACTCTTCCAATACAGACTCCTTGCATCTCTGGCCAGATCTCTTTCTCTCTCTCTCCCCCATTTTTTCTCTTTTGTACATATGTCATCCCTTTTGCTCATATTATTTTTCCACTTTTGACTTGGCTATTTTGTCCTTGGAAATCTAGTTATTCCGATAAGCCTTGCTGTCCCACCAGCCACTTCCCAGTCATTCCACGCAGCTGGTTCAGATGACCTTCTTCCTGACACTCTACATATACCTCTGACTCTGGCACCAGCATACCCCGGCTAGTCCACCAACTAGTGAGTAAACTTGGACAAGTTGCCTAAACTCTCCGAGCCTCAGTTTACTGAGGATAATAATACTGTCTACTTCATAGGGTTATCGGGGGCCTTAAATGAGGCAATCTGGGGCATACTGCTTACAACATTGCCTGGCATAGATGAAGCACCGTACAAGTCATTAAATATCATTATAATATTTATCATACTCTTGCATAATTATTTTCATGTTCATTTTCCCCTGGAAAATATGAGCCCTTGAGTGAAGAAGCCATTGAGCTTTTTGCCTGTGCTTCTGGCGCACATTAAGCCCCATTAATTGTCTCTGGCATGAATGAATGAGTTAATGAATGAAAACAGCATTGGGCTACCATAAATAGTGCTAGCCAATGAACCAGTAGCTTCTTCTTCAGTGGGCTTTCCGTGAGTGAACAGAGTTTGTCTGATCCACCACTCGTCAAACTGAAAAGCTCTGGGTCATTTATCCGAGGTTATGTGTTGGTTACCGTTCAGTGAAAGTCACACCCGTACCTTTGGATCAGGTAGACATGGTCCAAAAGCTTCCAGCAGAAGGGTCTCTTCTCTCACAGCTTGTTCATAGTCTGCAAAAGACAGCTTCCCGTCATGGTCACGATCCTGCAGGGCACCAGCAACGTGTCAGACAACAGATAAAGCGCTTAAGAAAAATACATACTTTTTTCATAGTGAAGTGTTAATAGAGAAGATGTGCTAGAAAAATAAGAGATTACATAGTGAAATTAAAGAGAATTTTTAATATTATAATAAAGAGCACAATTCAAGTGTTTTATTTAACAAAACTGGAAACTTACTAAATAAATTATAATTTTAATTTTTATTTCTTGTCCATATCTGGCCTATAAACTTCAATATAAAACTCTAAATTACCCATGATTACCATTTTCTTAAGTGTTATTTCGACCAAATCTTTAATTCCTTCATCAGGGTCTTCTTCAGATGGCTGTTTGAGAAGGCTGTTCTTCAACATGTGAAACATTTCCTCCTTTGAAATGAATCCATCACCATTCAAATCAAATACTTCAAAGCAATCTTTTTAAAAAAATAACAAATTGTGAATTTGATACTGTCACTAAGGTAACACTTTCTCTGATAAAGTTTTCATGGCCAAATTCTATCTTGTTGATACTCTATCAATCCGGCAGACCTTGGTGCAACCTGATTAGTAAATGCTAATGTACAGTAGGTGAATATATTCAACAATCCTTAGAAAACATGTCCTTACGCTCAGCTACAAAAAAGCATACCAAGGAACAATAACTTCAGCATTTACATCTTGAAACCCTTGGAAAGCTGATTGAAATACGACTCTTAAACAGAGTTCATCGGAATTAACTGAGAATTAATTAAGAATCAGAAATGTTCTTCGGTTTTATGGTTACAATTCAAGTAATAAATATGTAAAATACTTAATATGTACATGTATATGTACATAATTAGCATGTTCAGTAATGCATATGCAGTCTTCCTTGGCATGAATTACTCCTCAGGATCACTTGATTTTTGTTTTTATTAACTTTCTTTCATCCCTTATTTACTTGAATAAAAGAGGCTAATAGGCATTCAAACCAACCAATCAAGGAACCTGCCCGCCCACTTCATTGGCTGGGTTGGGGGACATTGACTTAAGTGCTCTAAGTATGTTAGTTGTGATGTACAAACAGGATAACCTGAAATCTTACATTTCATTTTTTCTTCCAAAGATCCTCGAAGAAACAGTGATAATCCATTAATCCACTCTGTTACATTTACACAGCCGTCGTTGTCTTTATCAAAACCTCGGAATACTAAAGAGAGAGAGGTACCATGTGATACTTGAGCTGCATTTTATTTCTCAGTAAGGTATCTATATTGGCATTACTTGCTTTTAAAATTCAGAGAAAACTTCAGGATCATATGATTCAATGTTCTCATTTGACAAAAGGGAAACTAAGACATCATAACATCAGGAAACTCTTTTATTTAAACACTCAAATTTTCTCTTCGTGTTTTGTGGGAACAAAGAAAGTTCTGAATGTATAAATATATCAATCACTAATTAATTAATAATCTATTGGTATAAATGTTAATTATACTAATCAGATATGTTAAATATGTTAATATAAAATGATATTTTATCAATATATTTTTGTTACTCAAAAAAGTAATGTTATTACATGATGGATAGAATTATATCTTAACTTTTAGTGAAATATTTTCTTTGATGTAAGGAAATTTAAACATCCTTTTAAAACTATTCTATTAAATATTTATTACTATGTTTACTAAGTAGAAATTGACGTGTTTGTGGTTTATGATATAAAGTAAGTGAAGGAAACCTAGTTACTCAATATGACTTTCTCTTCTAAATACACAAAATAGAGAGGATATTACTTCATTCCCTATGATCTTTGAAAAATTAAATTTTCATATTCATGTGAAATTGGGAATGTAGACATTAAGCTTCCTACCAAGAACGTGTCCAAGCTCCAAGCTTTTTTATTAGCTGTGGCTGGATTTGGCCAATTTGAATCTTGTATGTCTCTTACCTCTGTCCATTATCATGTCATCAGTCATTCCAAATGTCATGTGCAGGATGTTTCGAAATGCATTGCGATCTAGTCCAATGGCTGTTCCTTGCCGCTCTACGCCTTCTCCCACCAAGTTATAAAATAACTTTATAAGATAATTCACTTCAAATGTATTAACTGTGAAAGAATAAAGTTAAGATATAACAAAAAATGCATTTTTTGTCTTTAAGTCTTAACTTAAATTTTGCATTAATGAGGTTACAGAGAAACAACATCAAAGACATCAAATATGTAATTGTCAATAGAAAACTCTCCTGTTTTAAGCTTCATGATTCTTAGGTTAGTAGAAGATGGCCAAAGCTACATTAACCACTAAAATAAAAGAAGTAGCATTCCCTCCAGACAGGAGTTGTCATGTTTAGAAGCAAAGAAGATAATATTAGCCAAGTTACTAGAATAATGATTGTGGTGTCAGATCTTAAACTCTACAAGGCTGGTAGAAATATGATTCAAAGTAAGAATGGTAAGTTTTAAGAATGGTAACTTTCTTTCCCAGCATTTTGATTATAGGTATTTATGAGATTTACAGTGTACTCTTTCCCTGGAAACAGACACCAGGCTCATGAAAACTAGGTAACAATTTTCATTGCAGTTAGGCTTAATGAATTCATAAGCCAGATTTTGGAAATCAGGATGACTTATTTTCCAATAAAGAAGCTTTTAAGCATATTGGAACACCCAATACGGATCATCTTGAGAATTATGTAAAAATTAACATGCAATTATTCAGAAGTTATTTTGGAGAAAGGAATTTTTTATATGAATAATATATACATACACAGATACTGGCCCATATACATAATTGCATAAAAGGTGGTGGTTATAAACACTGAGTTAATTATTTGTGTTCCAATCCCTATTTGAGGTATGTAAGTGAAAGGGTTGTTGCCTGGTCTTCAGAACATAAAGGTGAGTCTAAATATGGGCAGAAAATGGGGATAATTTTGTTTCAAAACTAGATAAAATTATGGCTGAATATTTTTAAAAACAAAAGGACAAAACCTATGCACATATAACAGAAGACAGCACATAAGAATGGAGAAGTCACACTTCATCCTATAAGGTCAGGACAAGCTTGAGTGTGATTCTGATTTTGAGAACCACATTTCCACAGAAACATTGAAACTATGAAAAGGAAAAGATTTAGTAAATAAATTAAATAGTAGAGAAGCATATAATGGCTATGATTTTTGAAACAACTGTTAGTTACTAGAAAATGGTATGTTTCCTCAAAAAAATTAAACACATAATTACCATATGATCCAATAATTCCAATTCTGAGTATATACTCAAAAGAATTGAAAGCAGGTACCGAAACAGATCTTCGTACACCAATGTTCGTAATGGCATTATTCACAATAGCCAACAGATAGATGCCATCTAAGAGTCCATTGACAGATGAATGAATAAACAAAATGTGACATATTCATAAAATTGAATATTATTCAGCCTTAAAAAAGAAAGGAAATTCTGACACATGCTACAATGTGGATGAATATTTATGGATATTATGCTATGTGAAATAAGCCATACACAAAAGGACAAATATTATATGATTCCTCTTATATGAGGTACTTAAAGTAGTCAAAATTATGTACAGAGAAAGCAGAGACAGAAAGTAGAATGGTGGTTGTCAGGGGCTGGGGAGGGGGAAATGGGGAATTAGTGTTTAATGGGTACAGAGTTTCAGTTTGGGAAGATGAAAATGTTCTGGAAAATGGATGGTGGTCATTGTTGAACAACAATGTGTATGTCAATGTCACAGAACTACATATTTAAAATGGCTAAAATGGCAAATTTTATGGTGTATATATTTAACCACACATACACACACAAACCTCTAAAAATAAAGAGCTGTTAATGATTGGAGAAGAAAAGCCTACATGAAGAATGATATACTCTATTAAAGAAATGCTAGCAGAGGGGATGTTAATTAGCCATCTTTCCATTTCAGCTAAAATGTTTTTAAAAAATTAGTTTATTACCCACTATGTCAAAGGTTAGCCATAAGAAAATTTCCCTGCTAAATGTTTCTTAAATTCAAGAATACAATACTAAATGAAATTAAGAAAAATTCAAGAATGGATTTTCATCTTTTCAGAAAGTTCTAAATGTATCTTGCAGATCATATCTGTAGGACTGTGGATTAACTAGATGCTCTCCTAAGATCCTTTACTCTTCTCTGATTCTACAAAATGTATCCATTTCATCCTGGTAGCATTATCATCTTGCAATTAAAAATAAATTTGACTTCAGGGGAAAGGTCCTCTGTTCAAAGAAATTTAAAATGATTATAATGTCCATGACATAACTATTTCTGTAGAAATTAACTAGTAATCCTCAAAATTTATAAGGCTCATTTTAAAACTTTTACATACAGAGAAAAATCAAAAGAGTTGACTTTTTTCCTGCCATGGTTTCACTTAGCTTTAAAAGTACACATTTACCTTTGAATTGCTCACAGAATGTTTGCAATACAGTCAAACTTACTGAACAGGGACTAACTCAAATTCAGTATTGTGTACAGCAGATACTGCATTGTGTATGAGTATTTATCATAATGTTTACTAGATGTTGTAATAATATCTGGTTCTCCCAGAAATGAAAATGTTTTAAGAAAAACAATAATAGAACAAAACTCTCATCAGATTATAAAAACCATAATACCTTAATTATAAGATGCCTTTTTTCCTAAGAATTTTAAGATGTTTATACACACCACAATTTTTATTTATGTCACCAACTCACTAGGAGAGCATTCCTTACCACTCATTATATCAAATAGGAATGATGATTAGAAGGCACTAGATCCTGTAATCTCTAGAACTACATTAAAATGTGTTTATTCCTCCTCCTCTGCACAATGAGGGTGTTTTTGGGATCATAGCTTCTCCTGTTTATTCAAGTGGCACTAGTTTTGCAATCAGCACACAACTTCTAAGCTTGCTCACCAGACAATATTTTCCTCATCTAAACCATATTTATGGCTTCCTTGCCCAAGTGCAGTTCCGTTTTCCAGTCTGAACACAATCCTAAAGTTTCCTATGAAATTCTAGGACCACCTTCTTAAACGCGAGATTAGAGCAGGCACCTCGAATAAGCGCTCATGTTGTCACCTGGCCACGTCTCCTTTATCTTTCAACCCCGCCAGGACCTGGCAATGGAAGTCTAAAGCTGGGAACCGATTCTTTACCATGTGTTTAGCTTTGCTGAGCTCTCTGGTTTCCAAATTTCCTTGCTCTGAGACACAGATTTCTGGGCCACTTCAATGTATCTTTCCTAAAGTTGTTCAGATGTTGATGACGTTGGTGTACGTTGGTTATTCTACTTTTCTTGGGTCCGGTGGTTTTTAGTTTTTATTTTACACCTGTCTGAGGCTAAAACCACATGCGTCTCGTGGGCATATACATCACGTTTCTAAAACGAGCAGCAGGTCAGTCCTGTGCGGGAGTGTAGGTAGCATGAGTCGCAGTATCATTTCCCAAGGGGGTGCCCGCCCCAGGAGCTGGCGCCCGCTCCCCTCCAGACTCCTCTCTCTAGGGAGCGGGCGGAGGAGGCTGCATCCCACCGAGGCCCCAGAGGTGGGAAGCAGGCACAACAGCGGGCCTTAGCCCCGGTCGCGGTCGCACCGAGACCTGGGCCAGGAGCTCGGCTTGCCCAGCACTCGAGCCTTACTTACAATGCTTGCAATTTTTAGTTAAGGTGTCCGTCAACTTCTGCAGCTTCTTGCGGTTCATGCCGGGCGCTCAGGGAATCGGGCGGAGGCGGCGCGCGGCTGCTGGACCCCGGCGAGCCCAGGAGCGCGGGCAACCCGCGGGGTCTCCGCCATCCGGCGCGTGCGCGGCCCTAACAGACAGTGTGGCCATGGCAACGGCTCGGGTGGCCGCCGATTGGCTCCCGGGCAGGGGCGCGCCCAGGGGCATCCCCGCCCTACACGCTCCGTGGCCATGGCAACAGCCGGACCGCCGCTGATTGGCTCCGCGGGAGCGCACACAGAGCCGGCCTGGATGCGCGATGCTGCTTGGAGGTTCCCAGCCAGGCACCTTGCAGACTGCTCTGACTGCGAACGTTGGAGTTTTAACTTTCAGTGCCACTGTCTTTTGGGTTGACAGCCCCTCTGTTTGACTACAGTGTAAATCATCAACGTCTGAAAATACGGTATGCACGCTGTGTGAGGTATTGTGCAGTATCATAATGTTTTGGGTGGTGTCAAACCTCTAGGAAAGGCTTAAGATCTGGAAGATCTTGGGGGACTTGGAGAAGCTTCACAAAATAGCAGTCGTGTTATCCACATGACAGTTCTGCCAGGCCTTGTGCAGGAGGGTGAGGAGCTTACTCTTTGGGCAGAGCCACTCTTTTTAGGTTGCCAGTCTTTGTGCTGTGATACCAGGAGGGAGTCTGTCACTAGACAGTTCTATCTTCAGGTTTTTAGTAACGTTTTTGAGAGAAAGGAGAAGTTGGAATACAGTCAAAGGTTGCCTAAGGAGGGAGATATGTTCTGAGAAATACGTCATTAGGTGATTTTGTCCTCGTGCAGACATCATAGAGTGTGCTTACACAGACCTAGATGGTATACCCTACTACGCACCCAGGCTATCTGGTATAGCCTATTGCTCCTGTACTACGAACCTGCACAGCGTGTTACTCTACTGAATACTGTAGCAATTACAGCACGATGGCAAGTATTTGTGTCTCTAAACACACATAAACAGTGAAAAGGTACAGTAAAAATACAGCATTATAATCTTAAGGGACCACTGTTGTATATGTGGTACAACGTTGACGACAATGTCATTGTGCAGCACATGACTATAGATTTTTTTCTCTTCGCCCGCCCTCATCTCATTCTTGGGAGGTGGTGGTTGTCTCTGGAATCTGGGAAAAACCACTGGCAATTTTTAAACTAGTTAAATAGGCAGTCTCCCAAATAGAAACAGGCTGACAATGGCACTTAGGTGTGGGGTACAATCCAACTTTGCTTTTATGGAAAATAGCCCAGTAAAATTGATCCTTTACCTACTTGAAATACAGATTCTGCACCTGCAAAGAATAGTCCTCACACTTTAGTGTGGGAGGACTTTCTGATTTTCATAACCATAGGCGGAATATGCTCTTTGACTTAAGACAGCAATAAAATGGACTAACTCAGCCAGGAGCAGTAACATACAGTATTCTCCAGAGTACTTGTTTAATGTCAGAGGGGAAAATGCCTTTGGAATGCAAACTAATTTATTGTATCCATGCTGTCATCTTTAGACTGAAGGCAGAAAAATTCTTCCAACCATGAGTAACAATCCAGAATGAAGTAATTCCAAGATTGAGACCTCCGGTTTTCTCTCACTGTTTCATTTGTTTGTGGAACGAAGGAGCGGAAAGAGTGGCTGCCAGGAGTTAGTAAGAGAAGCCATGGTGCCCCATGTGACACAGGCAGGTCTGTCAAGAACCACCTGTGGGGTGGGCTGCATGGCGCCCTCCTGTCGTGTCCCAGGGCGCAGCCTCCGCTGGCAGTGTGCACACTTACGGGTGTGGCCGGGAGTCTCGGGAGACGGTGCGCACTGGGCACCTGCTGGGGAGCACCGACGGTGAGCCAATCGGTTATTAGTTCACAAGTGTCAGGCCTAGGGCCCATCGGCTGTGTTCTCTTAAAGTGAAAAAAAAAAATGACATGGGGCAATATCTCAGACTGTCGAGACTAAAATAGGCAAATCTGTTATGCCAGGCAAGCATTCCTTAACCCATTGAGCAACCTTCTCCCCTCCCACCCGTCTTTCCCCTGGTTCTTTCTTCCATGCTATTCTTTTAGGGGAAAAAAGTCCAAATGCATTGTTGTGTGAAAGTTCACTTCCCTAAGCAGGCTGCAGAGTTGATCTTACTATAAGGTCTTGCAGGTCTTTGTCATGGAAAGCACAGTACTCATTCAGGGCATGTTTCGTCAGTATGTGAGCAAACGTCAGAGCTTTCATTATATTCTTGCGAAGTTTTGGAACGTAATATTTTTAAACTTTAGTAACAAGTTGTAGGCCTGATAGAATCAGCTAATCACATTTCAAGGCAAATTGAAATTTTTATTTGTAGATTTTATTTACTTATGCTGAGTAGACAAAGGACTGTTTTTCCCCAAGAGCTTTCTCAGAATAAGGCAATTGAGCCTGAGCGCTTACCTCCTATCAAATCAATCAATAATGCAATAATAAAAAATGTTTAATTTGTATTGTACATCAATTGTACTATGCATGAAATGATCATAGAACTTTCCAAAATCCCAGCAACTTCAAGATGAATACGTTTGTAAATACAAAAGTGCATTAAAGTTACTATTTAAGCTATAACGTTTCCTCTACTTTTGTGTGCAAAACCATCTTCCCTTTGACTCACCGTTCATCGGAATGTTGCTTGGGCCGTGACTTGATGAAAGCATCTTCCCTGATGTGGATCTTGGACAATGGGGGCCTTTGGAAGCTGCTTAGGATGTGACATCATGGAATTGATCTCCAAGTATATTGCAAATTTATTATGAAATTGCTTTAATAGAAAGAAAATAGAAAGGTTCGTTACATAATTTAGATACAATTTTACTAATTTTGTTTTGTGGAGATAGCCATAAAAAATTCAAAGCTAAATTTGGCCAAGTGTCAGGGTGATCGAGCCTGCACTGCTGTCCCTCAGCACGTTCCCTTCGCTGCGGCGCTGCGGACGCGCTACCCTCAGTACCCCAGACCCACCGAACGCGGTCTCGTTCAGGACTTCCGCACGTGCTTTGCCCCAACCCACTCCCAACCGCAACTCTTCAAAGAGCCCTGCCCACTTCCCTGCGTAAAGGGAATCTTGCCCTACCGAGACACTCTCTGCCTCAGGGCCACTTCCTTTCTGGCACGTGCTATATGTGGACTTTACTTGTCTTTTTCTAATCTCTCCTTCCCACTAGACTGGAAAGTACGTGATCTCTCTCTCTCTCTCTCTTTGAGTCTTAGACTCTTAGAGTCTCATTTAATCTCTGCATCTCTGCATCTATCTGTCTATCACTGTCTGTGCCTCTCAAGTTGAACAACACACTCCCTGTTGTGTGGTCTGCACTGATGAGAAGCTGTGGGAGGACTGCCTGAGTAGGGATGCGCTCGAGTCCCCTAAAGCATCCCAGAGCTGGGCAGTATAAAAAGAGCTTTCTCTTAAACTGGCTTTTCCCCAAAATTTACACTCAATATTCACTGGTCTTAACTCATCTCTAGACATTTTTTTTCCTGTAACTGATGGGTCAGGTAAATACCTATGGTTTACTAAGGACAAGATTCTTGTATCTTACTTGTAATTTACAAAGGTGTAAATTAAGATGTGATCTGTGACAAGTTTTTATTGCGATAGCAATAAAGTCAGCAGGTTGCATAAAGAAGCTGGCTCCTCCAGGCATCACAGAACCGACCGAGAAATTCTGCTGAATTTGCTGGGTTCCATCCCACTGTGCACTGGGCCGTGAGCACTGCAGCCAGGGCCAGGGCAACCGCGCGTCTGCACAACTACCTCGTGGACAGAGCTGCTTGCTCCTTTCCAGCTGAGCCCAGGGAGCCTTGTGACATTCTGGCACTAACCAGGGAATTCTGCAGAATCCCCACTTCCTCCTCAGAGCAGGAGCTGGCCTTCTGCACAGACCTGGCCATGCACTGCCCAGCCCTCTTAGCCAATGCTAACCAGAAAATAGCCTGAATTAGTTCTAAAATTTGTGACCAGGTCCTTTTAACCACTTTCTCCAACTCCATAGTTTTTGAGTACTCAAGAAAAGGAAGCTCTCAGAATCGCCTATCCCCAAATAATGCTGCCCCTATGTTAGGCTTTACTTCATAGCCTAATCTCTCGAATTCCTTTCACTTGTATCCAGTAACCCCCCTTTTCCATAGTGAGCGATTACCTTACATATTCCATTTTTGCACAGGGCCATGTTTTCACCTTTCTTCTCTACACCTGCTACTTCCCTGAAGATATTGCTTCTTCTGTAGACATTCTCAGGAAAAGTAACCATCTCCTCATACCTGCTCACTCCTCGCCAGAAGGAAGTCACAGTCCTGGCCTTGCGTCACCTTTCCGCCATCCTGTTAGCTCATCCTTCCTTGTCCTCCACAGTTCTCTGGGAGTGCGGGACATGCTCACTCCCTCCACTGTTGCACCCCTAGCCTTATCCATCCTCTGTGCCCTCGCCTGGGTCCTGCATTGGCTGCTGTCTGCCCTCTTGTCCTTCTCAAAACCATCTTCTGAGTTGCCAGAGTAACCCAACCATGTCTTGCTCCTGCTGAAAATTTAAATGACTTCCCTCAAAATAAAGCCTGGCCTGGTAGCATGGTTTCCATGGTTTTCTAATATCTGGCCTCTTCTCTGACCAGTCCCTGTGTATGTAAAGGCTGGAGCTCCAGCAGCTGTATTAGACCTTGAGGTTCACTGGGGACAAGGAGCCACTCAGAGTGGAATGTAAGCTAGAAAGGGCTGTGTCTCTCAACTGTGGGCTGTGCCCTGCAGGGGTGTGAAATTAGCTTCCATCTCAGTTATCTCACTGATATTTGGGGGTTTTCAAATACTTTCATTTACACCTAATCCTACAAATGCAAACTTTAAAATAAGAAAGTTTTATTTCATTTTCTTTAAAGGTCCTTCCACCTTTATGATTTTTGAAAGCAAAACCAAAGTTGACATCCGTATACTCTCCCTGTCCCTACACTAGGTCAGACTTTATGAAAGTGTCAGCAGTGGACCATTTTCACCTACAAACTCCTGCAATTCAGCCTAATGCATGGTTGCATCTTTTCACATATGCTCAATATTTCAAATTATCTACTTAAAGGCAAGATTTTATCTGCAAATTTATAGTAGCTACATTTTCCTTCAGTCATTCAAATTCCCCGTGATTCCCGCTCTAGATTTATGGTGTGCCGTAGAAAGGAACTGGGAATTTTTTCTTTCGACTTGTCTCCTGTGTTGGTGGGGAATACCACATGGCTGTACACGGGGCAGGCACTGCTCTGTCCTCGCTGCCCTGGGGGGCTGCCCCCTTTCTCTGGGAGTGACTGACTGAGAAACCCTGATAGTATGTATGTGTCTATGTATCACACTGTGAGTTCACACTATGAGCCAGGGTTGCCACATTAGTTACTGACGCATTACACCCAGTACCCACCTGCTGGGCACTGACCCTTCATGTTAGAGCGTGGGTCAAGTGGTGTCTCTACAAGTCTGGGAAGACCCGGCTCTACACTCTGTGGTTCCACATAGGAGTTCAGTCCCTGGGACATGCTAGTCCAGGCAACACTCCCTAAGCTCTAGGGAGTGAGAAGGCTCCTGTCTAAAAATGTGTTTCCTATCTAAAAAAACATTTCCCTAGCACTAAACCACAAAGATTTTTTTCCCTGTGTTTTCTACATGGTTTATAGTTTTATCTTTTACATTTATATCTCTGGTCCATTCAGTTAATTTTTGTGTATGTGTAAAGTAATGATTGATGTTCATTATTTTTTATATGGCTAGCTAATACATGTGTATAAGACTACCCACTTTCCATTGAGTTGCATTGGGATTTTTGTCAAGCAACTAAGTGTGGGTTTAGTTTTGCACAGTCTATTCTGTTTCATTGGTCACTATGTCTGTCCTTATGCCAAATCACACTGTCTTGATTTCCGTAGTTTTATTGTGAGTCTTTACTTCTTTAAGGCAGTTCTATTTTAAATTGTTTTGACTAATCAAAAGCCTCTTCATTTCATATGAATCTGGGAATCAGTTTGTTAATTTCTACAAAAATTCTGCTGAGATTTTGATTTGGATTGCAATATATCTATATAGCAAGTGGGTGGAATTTATATCTTAACGATATTGATTTTTCTGATCCATGGCCATGTATATCTCTCCATTTATTTAAGTCTTCATTAATTTCTCTAAGCATTGTTTTGAGGTTTTAAGTGTACAGAGCTGCACATTTTTTTAATATGTATTTATAGTATTTTTGATGCTAATATACATTCAAAGCTTAATATAAATTTTATTGTTCTTGATAGTACATAGAAATAGAATTGATATTTGTGTATTAATCATGATCCTGAAACTGTGCCAAACTCATATAACCATTATTAGATTTTTTGGTAGATTACTTAAGATTTCCTACATTGAAGATCATATTGTCTACAAATAAGGGCAGTTTTACTTCTTTCTTTACAATCTGTGTGCCTTTGTACATTTACCTTCCTTCACTGGCCTGGCAAAAACCTGTGTTACAATGTTGAATAGAAGTGATGAAAATGGTCATCTTTGTCTTGCTCGTCATCTTCAGGGGAAAGAAAGATTTTGTTCTTCTCCATTAAGTTCGATGGTAGCCATAGGTTTTTCAGAGATGAAGAAGATATCATCTATTAATATTTTGTTGATACTTTTTATCATGAATGGATGGTGAATTTTGTCAAATGCTTTTTCTGTATCTATTGAGATGATCAGAGGTTTTTTATTTTTTAGTCTTTTAACACAATATATTATATTGATTAATTTTTTGAATGTTAAACCAATCTTGAATTTTCAAACTAAACTTTTGGTCATAATATATTATCCTGTTCATATATTCTTGGATTGAGTTTGCTGTTTTTTTGTTGATGATTTTTGCATCTATCTTTAGGAATATTAGTCTGTAGTTTTGTTTTCCTGTAATATAATTGGTTTTGGTATCAGAATAATGATAACCTCATAAAATGAATTTGGAGATATTGCTTCCTCTTCTATTTACTGTAAATGTTCATGTAGCATTCTTAAATTTCTTCCTTAAATTTTTGGTAAATTTCATCAGTGAATTTATCCAGCCCTGAAATTTTCTTCTGGGGGAGGTTTTTAAACTAACAATTTGATTTTTAACAAATACATGTAGAATAATTCAGATCATCTATTTCATCTTCAGTGAGCTTGGGTAGTATTAGTCTTAAAGAATTTGTCCATTTCATATAAAATGTAAATTCATTGGATAAAGTTGTTCATAATATTCCCTTTTCCTTTTAATGAACGTAGGATCTATAGCGATGCCCCTTCTTTAATTTTTATTATTAGTAACCTCTGTTTTCTTTCTTTCTTCATAGCAGTCTGGATAGAAGTTTATCAATTTCATTAACCTTTTCAAGGAACTAGGTTTGGTTTCACTAATTTCCTCTGTTGTCTTTCTATTTCCTGTTTTATTAATTCCTGCTCTCATCTTCATTATTCCCTTCCTTCTGCTAAATAAAAATTTACTCTGTTCTTATTCTAATTTTCTTGATGGAAGCTTAGATATTAATATATTTCTTTTCTAAGAGAAGCACTTAATGTTCCACATTTTCCTCTAAGTACAAATTAAGTTTGCACCCCACAAAACTGCTGACAGGTTGTGAGTTTATTTTCATTCCTGGTATATCTGAATAGATGCTGAACATTGTGAATCTTATATTATTTGTTGCTGGCTTTCACTGTGCTTCTTTAAATGAGATTGGATTTTGTTCTAGCACCAAGTTATGTTCCTTGGAATCAGTTGGATTCTTTGAAGCAATCTTTTAAACTTTGTTATGCTCTGTCTAGAGAAGCCTTTTCTCTAGAGCCAATAAGGTCCCACTACAGGGGTGATACTGCTCTGAGGGTTCTGCCTTATGCTAAAATTAAAGTCTTTTCAATCAGACTTGTGAGACCGTGGACTCTTCCCAGCTCCGTGTGAGCTCTAGGCATGATTCTGCCTTCTGGTTTTTTGTTTGTTTGTTTTTTGATGTTTTTTTCCCCAGTTCACATATAATTTCCTCTCACAGATCAGTGAGTTACACAGAGCAGTACTCAACCGAAAATCAAGGTGACCTCTGCAAATCTGTTCCTGACTTCTAGCCATCTTAGTCTCCATGAACTTCCATCTGTGTCTCAACTCAGCGAGAGCCCCAGCCCATCCTTGCACTCGGCCTGGGCACCATGGCCCAAGAGTAAGCTGTGATCAGTGTACGGCTCAACCCCTTGTTTCCCTTCTCCCTGGAACCATGATCCTCTGCTGCCTCTTGTCCAAAGCTTCAACAATTTCAGATTCGATGTGTCTGCTTTTCCAGCTGCTTAAGTTAGGAGAGTAAATCTGATCCTCGTTACTTCATCTGGGCCAGAAGCAAAAGTCCCATAATATATTTTTAATATGAAAATTGTGTGTCAGGAGCGCAAATCCTGAGATTTTTGGAAATCGTAATAGCCAAAAAATAATTCTTTAATTTATAATATCCTTGTGAAAAGCTGCCTTGGTGTACTTTTTATCATTTGAATCTGTTCTGGCCTCCACACTTTCATGGTTTCATAATATCCCTATGAAAAAAAATATGCGTATATTTCCAAATATATGTTTGTTTAGATATTTACATATTATGTACATTCATGCACATTTATTTTAATCTAATGTATTTATGCATTATAAAGTGTACACATGGAAATATAAAAGGATGAGATATAAAAGTTTAAATGTTATTTTAGTCTTTGGTTTCCCAAAAAGTATTGTCTAGTGAGTAAAGTGATTAAATGTGCTTTGCATTTTAATATCAATTTTGAAATCAACTTGCCAGTTTTTATGTGAAGCACGCGCTGGGGTTATAATTGGAATAGCATCAAATCATTGATTAATTCTGGGAGAATTGAGATTGTAATATTGAATCTTCTAGTGCAAGTGTATGAGATATCCCTTTTATTTTAGTCTTCATTTTTTTTTTTCAGCATATCATAGGGATACAGATGTTTAGGTTACATACGTTGCCCTTGTCCCCCCTCCCCCCTAAGTCCGAGTCGCAAATATGTCCATCCTTGGGACAGTGTGCATTGCACTCTTCGTGTATGCATATACCCATCCCTTCCTCCCTCCTTCCCCCCTCCCCCCACTCTAGCCCAACATCTAATATTTTAGTCTTCTTTAATTCTCTCAGCAATGTTTTGTAGTTTTAAACAATGTATTCCTAAGTCCTTCATGTTTTTGATGCTATCATATATGTAATTCCTTTTAAAAAAATTTGTTTCCAATTATTTATTGCTAGTATATAGAAACACAATTTATTTCTGTGTGTTGACCTTGTATTTTGCAAACTTGTTAAATATCCTTCACTTGTTAGTTCTAGTAGCTGTTTTGTAGATTCCTTAGGACTTTTATGGTGGCAATCGTATTGTTCAGGAATGATGACAATTTTATTTCTTACTTTACCAACTTGTTGCTTTTGTTTCTTCTCCTGGTTCTACCGAACTGGTTAGGACATCCAGTGCAATGCTGGAGAGAAACGGTAAAAGTAGGAACCCTTGCTTTGTTCCCTGTGTTGGAGGGAATGTACCCAATATTTCACCATTCAATAGGCTGCTTGCTGTAGATTTTTCATAGATGCCCCATAGCAGATGGAGGAATTTGTCTTCTGGTCCACGTTTCCTGGGAGCATTCATCATCAGTGTGTGCTGGCTGTCCCACCGCTCATCCACCACTGCTAAAGCAGGGCGAGTACGTATCCATTAGGTGGTGGTTACATATCCTACAGAGCACCCACAGACTTGGAATCCTTGTCGTTTAGTAAAGAAATTATTCACAACTTCTTCTTGAATTTGACAGCTTTTTGACACTCTGCCATGCTATGAAGAGCAAACGCCAGTGTGGCACAGAAAAAGAGCACGATCACTTGTCTCGTTATGAATCAGCGTTGAGATTGCACTACAGTTTAAAGCTCTTGTTTTCATTAAATTGCCTGACTTTGTTAACTTTGGATTTGATTTCCTTACTGAAGCACTTGGCTTATGTATTATGTAATATATTCATTTAATAGCCTTACTCAATGTTTTTTGTTTTATTGTATTTTCATTCTGGTTAAAGCATCACAGTTTTCCAGTAAAATGTTTTTATTTACTACTTCCTTTTGTGTTAGAATATACTTTCTTTGACATATTTGTCCTTTAGAGGCTCACAAAATTTACTTCCTGAAACAGAATTAATCAAAAGCCTTAAGATTAGACATGTTGGAAATACACGGGGACAGTTTGAAACACATGTTTAATTCTCCTCTGATCGTATGGGAAGATGACATTTCTCAGCCCCTTTGCATCAAGAGGGGCCCATGGAATAGAGCAGAAAAAGAGAAGTTGCACCCAGGCCTGACACCCAGGCCTGGCCACATGACACGTCTTGATCTTCTGCATGGTTCCTCGGTCTGTGCTGCATGCAGTCACGACACCGGCATAGGGTGTCAGGACTCGAGTCCCTGCGGCTAACCCTTGGAGGGCAGACACTCGGGAGAGAGAGCTCTGTGGTCAAGAGCCTCCTCCGTGACCACTGAATAAGTAAGAAATGTATCTTTACTGCTTCACAACATTTGGGATGTTACGGATAACCTATCCTGAGTAGTACATATCTATATAGCAAAATAGTGAAGCCAATCTTCCACCTGGTGACAGAACGCCCTCCCTCTTTTAATGCTTCAAATAAATATAATTATTTATCTGCACCTTTTAGTAGTATTTGCTGGCAAATTGGGATGGTTAATTTCAGGTGTCAACTTGGCTAGATTAAGGAATACCTAGAGAACTGGTGCGGCATCACTCTGGGCATGTTTCTGTGAGGTTGTTTCCAGAAGAAATTGGCACGCGAGTCGGCAGACTGAGTGGGAAAGATCTGCCTTCGATGTGGCAGGCACCATCCAATCGATCTTCTGGGGGGTGGTTAACTGTGTTTCCCAAATCTGTCTGTTGGAAACTTAGTGCTCCAGTCCTGGGAGGGGGGCCTAATGGGAGACATTTAGGTCATGTGGGCTCCACCCTCATGAACACGTTAATACTGTTCTAGAAGGGCTTGAGCTGTCTTGAGTTTAATCTCTTGCTCGTCACATGCTCTGTTGCCCTTCCACCTTCCA
This sequence comes from Propithecus coquereli, assembly GCF_000956105.1. Taxonomy (NCBI): domain Eukaryota; kingdom Metazoa; phylum Chordata; class Mammalia; order Primates; family Indriidae; genus Propithecus; species Propithecus coquereli. The sequence continues at coordinate 8,664,215 of NW_012153174.1, forward strand.
CCATGGGAAGTCATAGCAAGAAGTCCCTCCCTAGATGCCAAGCGGATGCCAGCACTGTGCCCTTAGACTTCACAGCCGCCAGAACCGTGAGCCAAATAAATTCCTTTTAAAAATAAATCATCCAGTCTGTGCTATTCTGTTATAACAACACAAAATGGACTAAAACAGAAAATGGATACTGAGAAGTGTGTCTGTTGCTGTAACAAATACCTGGAAATGTAGAAGCAGCTTTGGGACTGGGTAATGGGTAGGGGCTAGAAGAATTCGAAGAGCATGATAGAAAATGCCAGGTTGCTGTGAATGGAGTGTTCAGGGCAAGTCTGGTGAGGGCTCAGGAGAAGACAAGAAATGTAGGAAAAGTCTGCAACTTCTTAGAGATTACATAAATGGTTGTGATCAGAATGTTGGTAGAAATATGGACAGGTAAGGCAAATCTGATGCAGTCTCAGAAGGGACTGAAAAACAGCATCTTGGAAACTGGAGTAGAGGCCATCCTTGCTGTAAAGTAGCAAAAAACTTGGCTGAATCGTGTCCATACTCCAGGGTTTATGGAAGGCAGAATTTAAGTGACGAGCTGGGATATCTGGCAGGTAAATTTCTAAGCAAAACATTGAAGGAGTTGTGTGGCTGCTTTTAGTCACATATAATGAGATGCAAAAAGAAAGAAATAATTTAAAGATGGAACTTATAATCAAAAGAGAAACAGAACATGAAAATTTGGAGAATTTTCAGCCTGGCCTCGTAGAGAGTGAAAAGGCATCTTCAAGAGAGTAAACCAAAGATGCACCCTGTGAAAGTTTGCTAAAGAGATTAGTACAGCTAGACGGGAGGCAGATGCTATTCGTCAAGACAGTGGGAAAATAGTCCTGAAGGCACTTCAGAAATCTCTGAGGCCAGCCAGGACTTTGAGGGCAAGATTTCCAGAGAGGCACCAGCAGGACCTCAGCACACAACTGCTTGGGACTCTGCTCCCCTCATCCCGGTGCAGCATGTCTTGGCTACCCCAGCCTATCTCGAGTGGGCCCATGTGTGGCTCATGCCACAGCTCTGGAAGGTACGAGCTATACACCTTCATGGTGTCCATGTGGTGCTAATTTTGCAGTTGCACAAAATGCAAGGGCTGTGGGCCATGGTGTTCTCCACCCAGATTTCAGAGGATGTTACAGACAGGCTGGGGGCCCAGGCAGAAACTTGCTGCAGGAGTGGATCTGAGTCCCCATCATGACGATGTTTAGTGCAGCTAAGGAGCAATATTGCCACCAAAACTCCAGAACTTAAAGCTAGCAATGTGCAACTTTAGACTGGGAGAGCTGCAGGCATGAGATTCCAACCCAAGAGAGCTGAAGTGTGAGCTGAGCTCAGCAAAGCCATGGGGGTGGGGCTGCCCAGGACCTTGGAGGCCCAACCCCCAACCCCAGTGAAAGATAAGTCTGGGATCTTAAAATTTAGTATCTGTTCTGTTGTGTTTTGGACTTACTCGGGACCAGTTACTCCTTTATTCTTGCCTATTTCTCCTTTCTGGAATGGGAATGGCTGTCCTATTCCTGTCTCAGCGTTGTATTTTGGAAGGAGATAACTTGCTGATTTCACAGACTCACAGGCTAGGGGAATTTGTCTTAGGATGAATCCTGCCTTGAGTCTTACCCATATCTGATTTAGATGGGACTCTGGACTTAGAACTTTTGAGTTGATGCTGAAATGACTTAAGACTTTGGGGCTAATGGATGAAATTAATATATTTTGTATGTGAGAAGGACATGAATTTTGGAGACCAAGAATGAAATGTTATTATTGAATGTGTCCCCCCAAACTTCATGTGTTTGAAGTTCCATCCCCAATGCAACAGCTTTGGGAAGTGGGCTTAATGAAAATCATCATCCACCCTCATGGATGAACGAATGCCAGTTATAAAAGGGCTTGAGGCTGCGAATTCAATCTCCTGTTCTCTTTCTTACACTCTTGTCCTCCCACCTTCCACCATGAGAAATAATGCAGCAAGGCCCTCACGAGCACCCAGCAGACACAGGTGCCATGCCTTGGACTTCCCAGACTCCAGAACTGTGAGCCAAATAAATTTATTTTCTTTGTAAATGTCCTGGCCTGTGGTATCCCTGTTATAGCAACACAAAATGGACTAAGAGACAAATGAATGATTTGTAGTGTCAGTATATTCAGTTCTGTGTGTTACTTCAACAATTTTGCAGTGGCAGGAAGAAGTGGTGTTTTCCTAAAGCTATTTGACTTTTTTCCCCTCTTTTTCTATTAAGTGAGACTTCCTAAGCAAGACTCACAAATATTTATCCTTAAGTTAATAAAAAATTTGTAAAGTTTAACGTTGAGTACTCATGGCTTTAAATATTTTCTATAAACTGTAATTTTTTTCATATTGTAGATACCTAGTTTTACCTTACTAATCATTTTATCATTAGTTTGTATTTTAAATCACAGTGCACACTTAGTGCAAGTTTCCCCTTCAAAGATTCATTTGTAAGCCCATTAATCAAATGATCTTTCTAACAAATTTGTATTTCCTGTGGCCACCACCTTGCAGGCCTGGCTAGAGCATCACTGATTTTACTTCACATGTTCACAGCGAGCTTTGCTGGGACAGGAGAGAGGCTGGCTCTGCCACTCTGTCACTGCTGGCTTGTGCTTGACATGCTAGCATTACCCTCAACTCAGGGTTTCCGTGAAGAAATAATTTTAACCTACTTGTCCTTTTTGTCAGTGTTAGTTTAGTTAAAACCAGATAATTTAATACATAAATGCACTTACCCAGGCGCATAGTGACCGCAAGACCCATAGTGTTCTGAAAGCAAGCAAACAAATGGAGGCACGACCATTGCTTCCTCCAGTTTCTCTGACACGTGTCTTAGGGTACCCTTATGGACTTCAGGTGTATGTCTCCAAAATGAATATTTGAAATCCTAACCCTCAGTGGGAAGGTGTTAGGGGGTGGGTCCAATGGAAGCGATTAGGTGATGAGGGCGGAGTCCCCATGAATGGGACCGGTGCCTTATAAAACTGACTCCAGGGAGCTCCCTCATGCCTCCTCCATGTGAGGACACAGTGAAAAGACAGCTGTCTGTGAAGCAGGAAACAGGCCGTCAGAAGACATCGAATCTGCCATCGCCTTGAGCTTGGGCTTCCCAGCCCCACAACTGTGAGTAATAAGTCTTTGTTGTTTGAACCACCCGGTCTGTGGCATTTTGTTATAGCAGCCTGAATGCACTAAGACAGCTACGACTAGCCAACGTACAGCAGAGTATGTCATTTTGACATTCTGACTTAGAATACATTCTAGAACTTAAAAACAAAACAAAAAACCCAACTCATTCTGATCTAATAACTTATTTCCAGGAAATTCTTCCTCTCGGTACTCTGCGGGACAGGTCGCTGCGTTCTCTTCGTCCCCAACACTCTGCAGGCGTCACTCCCTCAGCACGAAGCCTCGCCTCCTACTAGACAGGAGATGGAGATTACCCTACGTGAAGCCTCTAAACTATTCCTCCTTTTCCTTCTACACTGAGCAATCACATCTGCCCTTCCCTCCTGTCTTAGGAAAAGAAGTGTTCCCCCTCTTAATGTTTCCAAAAGCGCATAAAATTCCCTTCAGTTTTTACATTGCTATTCAAGTGTATTTTGGAATGATGTCTTTGATACTTTGGAAATTAGTTTTCTATTTTTTTCTCATTTCTATTGTTTTGAGCATCTTCCTCCCTCGAATTGCATTGTATTCTGTAAGGTGGTGTCACGTCCTGTGCTAAAGATACATCAGGTTAAACAATAAGAAGTTCCAACTAGAGCTTTAGTTATAATGACATCATTTGACATGTCAAAGTTGGGTTTGAATTTGTAGATAATTAGTTTCCTACAATTTTCTGGCTGTTTATGGTCCTGCTTTTTAAGCCTCAGTGGCAATTCAGCCTCAAAAATCACTGAGACCTTGACTTTTTCTTTCACGATCCACACTGAATTTACTATGAATAGAAACAGCATTACTTATCTTCTATTTTCTTTTAGATATACACACAGTTTAGCTAAACTTGAAGAGTTAGAATGAAGGTATTCTTTACTTTAATAAAATATTGACTTTTACAGGGCCATACAATGACCTCAGTTTGTTTAGGGAGAGCTCAGGAGGAATCGAATATATTTTTCTTCTTCATTCATCCTGGGTAAAATCAATTCCCGACTGAGTTTTTAGTCTGGCCCCATCTAAGAGTCACTTATTGAAACTCTGGTGGCAGAGAACACAGGACTGTTAAAGAGTCACAGTGGGCAACAGGTCATGGCACAAAGGCTGATGTTGTTTCTGTCTCTTTCCCCCAGAGTGTTCGGCATGTGGAAAATGTGTGTCACCTGACTCCGTATCAGTGAAACCTCACGACCGATGTGTCTTTTTGAATTCCCCTGAAGCAGTACCACTCAATTCAGACCCGTGGTTCATGAAACGAAGTGTGACTAATGCTGATTTCAGAAGGCATAGTTAACAAGGCATCTGCTATAGGCAATTTCGGGGAGAAAGACTGAATCACCAGCTCAGCAGTGCTGTTTTACAATCACTATGACATTAACTGATTTTCTGTAGCCAGCCATGAAGTCTTTGCGAAGCTAGATGTAAGTGTGAGTATTGATAGATTCAGAAATTGTTATGGGACCGGAGGGACTTGAGAAATTAGAGGATCTCAGTAGAAAAAAAATGATTCAACTTAATGTCTACTTGGGAGCCACCAATGGCTCATCATTGAAAAGATTCTCGAGACTGTGCTGCCCTGCAGCAGGCTGAGCGGGAATCCTGTGATTTCAAATTCAGCCTAAGAACTTACAAATTGTCTCCTTTCAGTGGTCAGAGAGCCATGCCTTTAAACAAAAACTGAACCAGTGCTGCAAAGCCCTTTCTTGTTGACTAAAGCATACAGTGTTTCTTGGTCTGGATTTCAAGTTCTTATCTTTATTTTATTTGTATAAATTTAAGGGGCACAAGTGCAATTTTGTTACATGGCTATATGGTGTAGGAATGCAGTCTGGGCTTTTGCTGTATTCGTCACCCAAACAGTGTACATTGTACCCACTAAGTAATTTTCCACCATCCACCACCCGATTTCGAGTTTTTAAATGTCTTTGTTTCAAAGTCTTTTGTTTGAATCGTTGATATCTACCATACACATATTAAAACTTATTTTACAGTTATGTGTGTATATATCACATAACCAGCTAACAGTTAATCAAGCCATTCCTTATTTAGATGAAGCATTGGTTTATTTCAACGTTTCCCTTTCACTAGCAGAGCTCTGGACAGTGGAGCAGCACAACACAAAGGGCGCCGACGTACAAAAGCCGCTTGCCACGAGAGGAGCAAGAGCACACAGCTAAAACACTCTGATTCCCTACTTCGGGCTTCGCGTAAGATCTTCTGTAAGGCTTTGCTTTCAAAATAATGCCAGCCCTAGTGGTAGAATTGTGAGTTTCTGATAAACAAATATATTTTAAAGCACTCTGTGGGTTATTCTCCTAACAGTTGCTGAGAAACTGATCCTTAATCTAAGTCACAGTGTTTCCACAGTGGAACTCCACTCAGCGGGCTCTGGAGACGCTGCCACCGTTTCCGTTCTACAACAGGATTGGGGGTTTATTTCAAGGTAGACAATGGGTTAGGTGTGGCCAGAACTCCTTCCTGTGCTACCTTTGATTTATTGGGCCATCTTTGGGACAGAGTTATTTGAATGTATTCCCTGTTCCTTTTTCCTCTTGGGCTCACAGATCTCTAAGCACATCGGGCCTCTGTGTGCGAGTGCATCAGATAAATGTGCCTGTGTTTATACTTACAGCTGCATTTAAAAGAAAATAATAAACTATAGAATAATCCAAGTGTTACCTCCATGATGGCCACGGAATGCCCTGCTTTGTTTTCCCTCTTACCACCATATAGTCACAGGTATGACAGGCAAGACTCCCATGTCAGAAGGGTTGCTAGTTCAGAGGATGTCTACTTCCCAAAGACCAGAGATGTCCTCAGCTGGTTGCCAACATCAATCTAGGTCATAGCCAACTCTGTGCTGCCTTCTGGACCCCAGTCTGCTTTCATTAGTCACTATTTAATTTCATCCTCAACAATACCCTCTGACAGTATTTCCTGATTTTCTAGGGAAAGAAGCCAATGATCAGAATGGCTAATTTTTTTAATTTTTTATTTCAGCATATTATGGGGGTACAAATGTTTAGGTTATATATATTGCCCTTGCCCCCCACCCCCGAGTCAGAGCTTCAAGCGTGTCCATCCCCCAGACGGTGTGCACCGCACCCATTACGTATGTATATACCCATCCCCTCCTCCCCACTCCCATATGCCCAACACCTGATGAATGTTATTTCTATATGTGCATTTAGGTGTTGATCAGTTAAAACCAATTTGATGGTGAGTACATGTGGTGCTTATTTTTCCATTCTTGGGATACTTCACTTAGTAGAATGGGTTCCAGTTCTATCCAGGATAGTACAAGAGGTGCTATATCACCACTGTTTTTTGTGGCTGAATAAAAGTCCATGGAATACATATACCACATTTTATTAATCCACTCATGTATTGATGGGCACTTGGGTTGTTTCCACATCTTTGCAATTGTGAATTGTGCTGCTATAAACATTCGAGTACAAATGTCTTTTTTGTAGAATGTCACTTGTTCTTTTGGGTAGATGCCCAGTAATGGGATTGCTGGATCAAATGGTAGTTCTACTTGTATCTCTCTGAGGTATCTCCATATTAGTTTCCACAGAGGTTGCACTAGTTTGCAGTCCCACCAGAAGAGTACGAGTGTTCCTATCTCTCTGCATCCACGCCAACATTTATTGTTTTGGGACTTTTTGATAAAGGCCATTCCTACTGGGGATAAGTGGTATGTCACTGTGGCTTTGATTTACATTTCCCTGATGATTAGAGATGTTGAGCATTTTTTCATAGGTTTGTTGGCCATTATCCTGTCTTCTTTTGAAAAGTTTCTGTTCATGTCCTTTGCCCACTTTTTTGATAGGGTTGTTTGATTTTTTCTTGCTGATTTTCCTGAGTTCTAAATAGATTCTGGTTATCAGCCCTTTATTGGATGTATAACATGTGAATATTTTCTCCCATTCTATAGGTTGTCTGTTTGCTCTCGTGATAGTTTCCTTGGCTGTGCAAAAGCTTTTTAATTTGGTCAGGTCCCATTTATTCATTTTTGTTGTTGCTGTGATTGCCTTTGGGATCTTATTCATAAATTCATTGCCTAGGCCAATGTCTAAAAGAACATTTCCAACATTTTCTTCTAGAATTCTTATAGTTTCATGCCTTAGGTTTACGTCTGTTATCCAGCATGAGTTGATTTTTGTGAGAGGTGAAAGGTGTGGGTCCTGATTCAGTCTTCTACATGTGGCTATCCACTTTTCCCAGCACCGTTTATTGAATAAGGATTCTTTTCCCCACTGTATGTTTTTGTCTGCTTTGTCAAAGATTAGATGGCTATATGAGGATGGTTT